>NC_136959.1:15608870-15769706 GCF_032717465.1 Coenobita brevimanus
AATACTTTCCGCACCTGCAAAGTTGATACAGCATGGACTTCATGTTCTAGAGTAATCCCATTTCCACACTCAAAACACCAGGAAATTCTCACATGCCTTTCTTCTTCATTGTATTCCAAAAAGTATCGGAGGCATCTCTCAGTACAGGTGAGAAGTGAATGGGCCAACATACGGTTATGCAGTAATGTATGGAATCATGCGGAAATCAACGCTAAACTAACTTTCCTTAAGCAGTGATCATGATGGAATGCCTGCAAGATATATATTTAAGAAATTACAAAACAATTATACCAAATATATGTAGTTTCATCCTTTATGATCTGCACAGTAAGTGTTATGTAATGTAATTACTTGCCGTCGATATCAGTTCATGTTCTAAGTAAACAAGGCTAATTATTAAAGACCAACCCTCCACACTCAGCCCATGTGTGTGTGTGTGTGTGTGTGTGTGTGTGTGTGTGTGTTGGTTCTGTTCACTGCTACAGTCATGTATGTGCCCGGATCATTTACTGTATATTATCTGTCTATCTATTGCCTTAACCCTAGAATGCTTACGTTATTATCCTGACAGTACTGCTTTCGCCGGGAGAATTTTTTTTTTTCGACATTTTCTTTCAGTTTAGTCTATTTTAGTCTCTGTACACTTTAGTTTCTTTGATATAACCATACACTAATTATAAACCTGAAAAAAAAAAAAAATTAAATGTAACACAAATGCTTTTGTCGGGTAAAAAACACTTAATCCACAGTATACCTGTGAAACACCTTTTTTATCAATTTAGACTCTTTTAGATTGTTTTCACCCTTTAATCTCTTTGATTTAATCAGAAACTAATTATACACCTGGAAAAAAAGGAAAACACAAAAATAAAAAAAAAGTAACACAAATGTTTTTGTCGGATAAAAAACGCTTTAAACCCAAATATCATGGTGATAAATGCGAGATGAAACCACACCACTACCTATGTAGGTAGGGGGTAGGGTGGATTGAAGGTATAGGGAAGGACAGCTCCAAAGCTCTTATTATAACAAAATAGCAAATAAATAAATCGCCGAACAGGGAAATTAACCCGACGTAAGCATTCTAGGGTTAAGAGGAAGCAAAAAAAAAAAAAAAAAAAAAAAAAAAAAACCACCTCCATGTCGCCCTGTCCTCTGCCATTTGACAACCCTCCTTCAAAATCACACTCCCTCTCTCATCTCTCCATTCCATCCCTCCACCTCATCCATGGTGATCCTTCCACCTCACTCACATATATTCTTCTATGCCAGACTCCTTTTTCCATTCTGTCCACATGACCAATTCAACTCAGAGTATTTCATTGAACACTTTCAGGCACATTTACATCAACACCGCAAAGCTCCTTTATTATTCTCATTTGTCTGTCTGTTTCTTCGTGTAATTCTATATGATTCTCTCAGATAACTCATTACTACTTGTCCTCTCTCTTGACATGTGCCCTTCCTATGGGGTCCAAGATTCACTTCCGTATGTTAGAGCGGGGAATCACAATACTGTCATGCAGCGATTTTTTTTTTTTTTTCACGCCTATGGTCAAGTTTATCACTGCTTTAATTGAATCAACAACCCTTCTATACTGCTCTAGCCTTTTAAAAGCTTTATCTTCAAAACACACTACCTCACTCATCACGCTACCTATTTGCTTGAAGCCACTCATAGTCTCCTCACCATCCAGCCTCACTGTGCATGCTAACTTCATTATTTTTAAATCATAACTTTACTTCTACCTACATTCGCTTTTAGATGCAGTTTCTTTCATATTCGTACACTTCCAAACTCCTTCACCAAACCTTCCAGATCTCATTCATACTCATTTAACAATACAGTATCCTCACCACAGACCAGTAAATTTTCATGCCCAATATCCAGCGCCCTACGTAGTATCTTTTAAAATCAGTCCATACACAAACTGAACAACCACGGAGACTTGACACACCCCTGCTTCACTCTAACACTCAAGATCAAAGAACTTACATGCCACCATCCAGATGCACTGCAGCCCTAGCACCCTCATATATACTCTTCACAGCAATCAGTAACCTTGCTTCTATTATATAATCACTTTTGTACCCTCCACATTCCAATCTATCCACTCTGTCATATGCTTCTTTGGATCCATCAGGGCAGGAACAGATAACTTCTTTTCCTACACTACAGACTTTTCCACTGAACACCTCACAGCTAATACCTGATCTAGACACTTTTTCCACCTACAACCCCCTTGTTCTTCTCCGACTAATTCCATAGCTATTAATCTACCAGGTACTTTTTCTGTTACACAGAAGACGAATACCAATCTGTCACACACGTCTCTTCCCCATTTTCGTATGTACAGGGAAACAATATATATATATATATATATATATATATATATATATATATATATATATATGTCGATAGATAGATAGATAGATAGATGGTTACGCAGAAGAGAAAGGATAAATAATGGCTGGTCTGAAATTATATCCTAGCATTCTTTAGATGGAACAAAAATAGGGTAAAATTCAGCATTTTATAATTTTCTTGTAACTGAAAACTAAAGGTGAAAAAGAAAATCTTTAAAAATTGTTCGAAACATCAGTATAGGCCTATTATGCACAGTTATTTGCAAGTATTATCTCAGGTGTGAAGTAAACCAAAATTCGGTGTAGTGACAAGGCAATTTTCGAAGACAATACACAGAACTAACGTAAAAATCATTCTTAAAAAAAGGCATGGGAAATAGAAGTGGAATATCGTGAGTTTAAAAATTCGTAAACGTTTTTAAAATTCCTTCATCCCACTATAACATATTTTTACATTCGCGTCTTGCGGAACGAGAACAGGTGTGTGTGTGTGTGTGTGTGTGTGTGTGTGTGTGTGTGTGTGTGTGTGTGTGTGTGAAGCTACTTAAATCTTGATAGTTAAGAAACTCACATACATACAAGTATTCTCCAACCAGGATGGTCCGTGTGTGGCTTACCTAACAGAGAAACAACAACAACAATGGGCCAAATCCAGCATTAAATTATTTTTCACACAGGAAAATTCTCTAGTTCATAAGGATATTTGGACTAAAAATGATGGAACTGTATTTTTTGGAACGTGCCCCGCTGCTTTCGGTTATGTTTGGGCTGTTTGAGGCAGGAAGGAAAAAAAACAGTTGTTTGATTTTTCCAGAGCGGCGGAGAGGGAGGGGCATTAGACCCAAGAGAATGCAATGCTTATTATATTCAGTACGCTTAATATTTGCAGACTATTGTGTGTGTGTGTGTGTGTGTGTGTGTGTGTGTGTGTGTGTGTGTGTGTGTGTGTCCAGTATTGCACCTTAGTATCAACAAACACCACACACCACCACACATCATCACTGAACATTGATACCAGCCGTCTTCATTGTTTTATGCTAGGACTGTCTCATTCCGGACCTGTGTATTGGTATTAACGGAGGTGTTTTCATAGCATGTTAGTGGAACTAAAGAAGGATCCTTTATTTCATATAGAGAAATTCAGATCCTTAAACTGTTCCTTACCAAAGAGTGGGATGGAACTTGCGTCCATGCGGATAGCAGATCACCTCTCTAACCCCCCGAAGACCACCTAAAAATTTATGGACAATTATTCTGATCGCTAGACAACAAATACACATCTACTGGGATAAGGATATGTGATGTGGATTACATCGAGTATGTTGATTCTGAATACTGAATGCATATAATCCTCTTACACTAAGTTGTCCAGCGCCAACTGTGTATGAATGTTTGAGTTAGCGAGGAAAGCTGGAGGGCGACAATATAATGCTATGAATAATGGAGCAGATCGTAATGCATGGCAGCAACAAAAATATTCAAATCACAGACGATCTTCACACACACACACACACACACACACACACACACACACACACACACACACACACACACACACACTTATATCTGGAAAGCCTGTGGAAAAGTAATAGGTGTTGTGCGGTTGTTTGTCATACAAATCACCACCATATTGCTTAAAAAAGAAAGAAAGAAAGACAAAGAAGTGAAAAGGCACCTCACTGATAGCCAAAACTAGGATACTTTTGAAAGGTACAGCTGGTCTACATCCATCGCTGGATAGCATATGGAAAAGCAATAGTTGTTACTTATGTGGCTCATCTCAAAACTGCCACTTTAATGTAAAATAGCCAAAGCGACAAATTAACTATGATGTAAAGCCCCTAAGCTTATAATATACACGTTATGAAGAAAGCTGAATTATCTGAAAGTGTGAATTATATCAGGCAAGTGGAATGGCACTCTTCTAGTTGCAGTAACGACATTGCTGAGAGTGCTTGATCGTTATATTCCATTGTGGATACAACTTAATTGGACTGATATTAAGGCTAAATGTTTAAGAATTCCTCTGAAATCCTAATGAAAGAGATTATTTAAGACATGAGATTTGTACTCTACACAGGGGCGAATAAAACTCAGGTACAAAATCAACAAATGTCCAGGGAATTAGGGCGTCTGGCAATAGATAGATAGACAGACAGATGATTAAAATATATCCAGTAATCTAAAGGTGATTTCGTTCGTTCTGGGATTGTTACTGAGGTATACAAAACACGTGTGCTTCTGGCGCCACAAGACAGCCGTGATGACGTAAATTGTCTTGCTGAAAAGGACTGACGTGGAAGACACGGGCCCTTTTTCTCGTCGGTGAAGGAAGCTCCCTAACACCTTTTCCTAAGCGATTTATTTAGCTTTTTACACCTTACTGTCCAAGCCTGTATCATATAAATTCTTCTGATATCGCCATTCTCTCCATAAAAGACGTACAAAAGGATATCAGCCAGCCATATCCAAAAATAAATCGCAGAGGAAGAGGTGCTAGGCAGCGTCATTACGTGGCAAGAATACAAGCCCTGAACACACAGCTGACTAGTACTGTATGCACCATAAGCAACAGGTGGAACCTCATTAAGTCTTACGTTCATCGCTTTTTATTCTTATGAAAGAAAGAAGGAACCAAAGGCCAGGAGCCCGCAAACCGTTCCTTCCAAGATAAAACAAAAACAGTACAAAAGAGAGCCTAATTCAAGATACATCCATTTCTAGATTCCTGGACACACTGAGTTTGAAAAAGATCATAGGAAGTAGGAAATACAGACAGAGGGAGACAGTTCCAGAGTTGACCTGTTGCATAAATGAATGACTGGGAGTAACGGTTAACTCTTGCATTAGAGAGTTGGACAGAAAAGGGATGAGAGTTTGTTCCTAGACAGATGCTACGCACCCGTCTTAGAGGTGGAGGGATGCAAGCAGACAGTTCAGAGGAGCAGTGACCATGGAAGTAACGACAGAACAGTGTGGCGGGGAGACAGAGGTTGAAGGGAGCCAGTAGGAGGAGGAGACTTGACAAGACTAAAAGCCTTTGACTCCACCCTATTGAGAAGAGCTGTATGTGGGGAGCCTCCCCACACATGAGAGTTGTACTCTAAACAGGGGCGAATAATACGCGTGTATAAAGTCAACATCTGTGCAGGGATAAAGAAGATACGGAGTCGGCTTAGCACACCTAATCTCATGGAAGCAGATTTTACAAGAGATCCAAATATGAGCTTTCCAAAATAAGTCCCGAGTGAATGAAACCCCAAGCATGTTCAAGGATGATGCAGGATTGAGCTGGATATTATTAAACATTAGTGGGTACTCCTGTGGAATATTTTGTTGGGTTGAGAGGGGTAAAAACTGAGTTTTTGATGCATTAAAAACAACCAGATTATTTTTATCCCAGTCAGAGGTACGAGCCAAGTCAGACATTAGGAGTGCCATAGCCTCATCCCTTGTTTGTTAAAGTAACTGCTGAGATGGAGGTTGGGGGAACCGAATGGAAAGGTGAAGGGTGGAATCATCAGTGTGTGAGTGAATAGGGTTAGATGTACAGCTTAGAAGGTCATTGATGAATAAAAGGAAGAAAGTTGGTGATAGGACAGAACCCTGAGGAACACCACGGTTGACAGATCTAGGAGAAGAACGATGGCCGTCTACAACAGCGGCTATAGAACGACCAGAAAAGAAGCTATAGATGAAGGCACAGATAGAAGGATAGAAACCGTAAGAGGGTAGTTTGGAAATTAAAGATTTATGCCAGACTCGATCGAAAGCCTTTGAGATGTCAAGTGCAATGACAAAGCTTTCACCAAAGTCCTGAAAGGAGGATGACCAGGAATCTGAAAGTAGGTGAGAAGATCGCCAGTGGAGCACCCTTGACGGAACCCATACTGACGATCAGAAAGAAGGTTGTGATGGGAAAGATGCTTAAAATTTTTCTGTTAAGAACTGATTCGAAAACTTTTGAGACACAATATATTAAAGCAATGGGAGGAGAGTTAGAGGTTGGGAATGGTCACCCTTCTTTGTGAGTGCCTGAATGAGAGCAAACTTCCAGCAAGAAGGAAAGGTACAAGTTGACAGACAAAGGAGAAAGAGTTTCCCTAGGCAGGGTGTAAGCACTGAAGCACAGTTCTTGAGGAAAACAGGAGGAACTCCATCAGGCCCATATGACTTGTTAGTACTGTGGCCAGTGAGAGTAGAAAATACATCAGCTGCAGAAATTTTAATGTCAGCCATGAGGAAGTCAGAGGGGGGAAGTGATGGAGGAACAGCACCGGAATCGTATAAGGTGGAATTGGAAGAGAGTGTCTGAGCGAAGAGATCTGCTTTATCAGCAGTAGAAATAGCTAAAGAGCTATCAGAATAGAAAAGAGGAGGGAAGGATGATGAGGTAAAGTTGTTAGAAAAGTTTTTGACAAGGTGCCAGAAGGAGAGCGAAGAATTCGAGTTGGAGAGTTGAGAGCATTAAGTATGGATGAAATTATTTTTAGCAGAGAGAAGAACAGCCTTAGCACGATTCTGGCCAGAAACTAAAACAAAATGTGATTCAGGGGTGGGTTGGCTCCGGTACCTTTTGTAGGCCCTCTCCTTGCGGACAGTGTTAGAACAAGTGTGATTAAACCAAGGCTTTCCTACATTAGTCAAAGGATATGAGAATGGAATGTATGCTTCCATGCCCGAGAGAATAACCTCCTTAATGCACAAGGCACACTCAGATGGCTGCCGACCATGAAAGCAATAATCATTCCATGGAAAATCAAAGAAGTACTGCCTGAGGGCCTCCCAATCTGCAGCTCCAATGTGCCACAAACGACGTTTCTTTGGAGGGTTCGCTGGCCGTACTGGAGCAATAGGACAGGGTAAGGTTATAAGCTTGTGATCGTAGGAGCCCAACGGAGAGGTAAGATTAACAGCGTAAGCAGAAGGGTTAATTGTAAGGAAGAGGACAAGTATGTTGGAGCTCTCTCCAAGGTAGTCAGGGATACAGGTAGGGTGCTGTACAAGCTGCTCTAGGTCATTAAGGATAGAAAAGATGTAGGCTTGTTCACCAGGTGGATCAGTGAAAGGAGAGGAGAGTCAAAGGTGGTGGTGAACATTGAAATCTCCTCGAATGGAGATTTCAGGGAAAGGAGAAATGGATAGAATGTGTTCCATCGTAGAAATAAGATATTCAAAGAATTTTTCATGGTCAGTAGAATTAGGGGATACGTAAAAAGAGCAGATATATTTAGTCAGAGAATGACAAGAAAGTGAATGTCAGAGAGTAGAGAATTCAGAAGACTCAAGTTCAGGAACATCAGAGCAAGATAAATTGTTGCATACATATACACAAGAGCCACCTTTGGCTTTGGAATGAGTATAGAGAAAGTAGGAGGAAACAGAAAAGGGTTTGCTGTCAGTTGCCTCAGACAGCTGAGTCTCTGTCAAGAAGAGGTGACGTTTAGAGGAGGAGAGGTAGTGTTCGACAGAGAGAAAGTTAGAGGAAAGGCCGTGAATATTGCAGAAATGAAGAAGTGAGTCAGACAGTGGTTCCAGGCATCTCTCCGAGTCGTCACCGGGAGGCGCTACTCATCAAACTTGTCAGTAAGAAGAACGTTAGATATGTAGTGACTTATGACGGTAATGGCTTCCAGTGTGACATCAAAGCAGGAGTTGACAATGACCCCAAAGAAAGCTGATGTGTGACTGGGTGTTCATAAATAAACTAAGCCCATTTGTGTTAGTAACAGGGGAAGTATTTGTCCAGGTTGTGCAAAACTTTATCAGGAACTATGGAACAAAACAATAACTTGTGAATAGTTTGTAGAAATAATGTGCAAGGCTTGTCGGAGAACTGGCAGTGGGATATAACTAATGCACTCCTTGAGTTTTAATTCTGATTAATTTCAATCCAATTTGGTGAGTTAAGTGATGAATATGCCACCAGATGCCAGTATAAAGTTTGGCAGATAAAAATTGGGTTTCAAAATCTTTTCAAACCAGACATAATTAGTGATAACCCCTAGTCCCTGTAACGGGGCAGAATCCAAATCAGAGATATGAAATAAGTCAGATATTAAGTGTGCCATATTCTTATCTCTTTTTTGATATAACTGCTGGGATGGACTCTACAGGAAGCAGATGAAAAGGTGAAAGGAGGAGTCATCAGTGTGTGAATAAATAGTGTTAGATGTACAGCTTAGAAGGTCGTTTATGGATAGTAGGAAGAAAGTTGGTGACAGGACTAAGTCTTGACGAACACCTCTGTTGATAGACCTGGGAGAAGATCGGTGTCCGTCTACAACAGCAGCTGTGGAACGACCAGAAAGGAAGCTAGAGATGATTATTTATTATTTTTTTTTATGTGTCCGATTCTGGGCAAAGGCTTCAAGGCCTATCCCCAGGGCATATCCCCAAGGCCCAGTGGTCCTCCTACATCGCCACATGTCACCACTTCGGCGCTAACACCCACCGTCCATATTGAATACATGCTAGGGCTGTCTCAAAGAGGAGTGACCATTCCCAACGCTCTAGCTATCGCCCAATTAGTTTAACATCCAGTATTTCAAAGTTCTTTAATCCATCCTTACCAATAAAAGTAATTAATAAACAAAGGCCTTTTCGATCACAACCTTCTTTCCGATCTTCAGTTTGGGTTCCGCCAGGGACGCTCCACTGGCGATCTTCTCACCCTCCCTTCAGACTCCTGGTCATCCTCCTTTCGGAAATTTGGCCAAAGCTTTGCCATTGCACTTGGCGTCTCAAAGGCCTTAAATCTAGTCTGGCATAAATCCTCAATTTCCTAACTGCTCTCTTACTGTTTCTATGCAGTGTTGCATGAGGAAGTCAGAGGAGGAAAGTGATGGGGAAACTGCACCGGAATTGTCTAAGGGGGAATCTGCTTTATCAGTAGAAGAAACTGCTACAGAGTCATCAGAGCACAGAAGAGGAGGGAAGGATGATGAAGCAAAGGTGTTAGAGAGGATTTTGGCAAGGTGGCAGAAGGAATGGGAAGAATCTGAATTGGAGAGTTCTGAGATTTTAATATTATTTTTAGCAGTGCAAAAGACAAACTTTGCACGATTCTAGATGAGACTTAGGGATGTGCTGGCACTGGTACCTTTTGAAGACCCTCTCCTTGTTGTGGACAGCATTAAAACAAGCATGATGGAATGCTAACGAATTTGAACAAGAGAATAATACAACATTATTACTTCAAATCTCTAGAGAAATGCACTGGTTTTGTCTGTTGTATAAATGAACTGTAGGGTAAGTGAGGGTAGTGGAATGATCATCTAGGAATGCGAAGCGACCGATCCGCAGACTGTGGTTGACAAATTCCACCATTATTTTTTACGTTACCTCCGACTAGACCATGTATAACTTACAAAAAAAGGCAACAGATGAAAGACTGCGGTACAAGATTAACTTGTTCTTGCTGAAAAAACTTTGAACTGAACTTTACAGTACTCATTCCACTCATCCTAGCACGCTTATTTTTAGTGTTGACTCTCACTGCGCCGCTCCACTGTCTACCAAATTTCAAGTCCCTTCCACACTTCCATTTACATACCTCGCACATATATATATATTCCAGCGTCCACTTCCACGGAGGATCTCATGCAACGAGGCAGGTCAGACTCGATGAACCTGCTTGTTCATCGTTGTCAGAAGGGTGATAAGAAGTCAAGCTTGATCTGTGTTGTGATGATCTGTGGTTAAAGAGGCTAAGGTTGCGTTAGTTGACCAAATTTCTCAGATATGCCGATGACTCATTTAAGGGACTTTCACACATTCAGGAGTCGGACGAAGAATCATTGTGAGCTGCTACTCTCGAGACATTCTGCTTCCTACTCCTGACAATTCCTCTATAATCCTACGGACTCTCGGCTCTGTCTTGGGACTCCTCACGCACTCCTGATGTTTTAGACATGTTCAAAATTTTTCGAGAACCGCTACGAATTTTTAAAACTCCTAGCGCATACCTAAGGCGTTCTGACTACTCTTAGTACTCTCAGCAACTCATAGCTACTCTCAACGGATTCGTGTATCAAAAAGCCTTTTTGAGTTGCTAAGAATCGTTGTGAGCAACTTAGAGTAGCTATGAGTCGCTATGAGTTGGTAAGAGTTGCAAGGAGTGTAAAGGGAGAGGGGCGAGATAGCCACGTTCTTGTCTCCGCCTTCGGGTATCGAGATATGGTGCTCAGGAGGCAGTAAATGGGAGAACAAATACTATCTATTTATCTATTGCCAGACGCCTCAATCCCGTTTGGGGTGGCCACAAACAAATCGCCTCCACGTCACCCTGTCCCCCTCCATTTCACTGCCCCGCTCCCAACTCACACCCCCCTCTCTCATATACCTCTCCACCCCATCCCTCCATCTCATCCTCGGCCTCGCCCTTCCTCTTCCCCCCTCCACCTCACTCACATACACTCTCTTCGTCAGTCTTTCACCCTCCATCCTCTCCAAATGGCCAAACCACCTCAGTGTGTTCCTCATAACGCTTCCTATCACATCCACATCCACACCACAACGCTCCTTTATATCCTCATTCGTCAGCCTGTCTCTCCATGTGACTCCACAGGCTCCTCTTAAATAACTCATTTCCACTGCACTCACTCTTGACTTGTGTCCTTCCAACAACGTCCAAGCTTCACTTCCATACATTAGAGTCGGTATCACAATACTGTCATGTAGTAACTTTTTCACTTCCATGCTCACTTCCCTGTTTCTTATCACTGCTTTCAAGGAACCAGCAACCTTTCTTCCCTGCTGTACCCTTTCAAGCACTTCACCCTCCAAACCTCCATCCTTACTCATCACACTACCCAAGTACTTAAACGTACTCACATTTTCCAATTCCTCACCATCCAACCTCGCTGTACATTCACTGACTTCACCTCTCCCAGAGACCATCACTTTACTCTTCCCTACATTCACCTTTAGATTCCGTTTCTTACACACTCTCCCAAACTCATCCACCAAGCCTTGCAGCTCCCCTTCGTCTTCACTCAACAACACAGTATCATCTGCAAACAACAGCACAAGGAGTTTCCAAACACTATCCTCTCTCACCAGGGCCACTCCAACATCCACTTCCCTACCTTGTACCTCTTTTATTACCCCATCCATGTACAGATTGAACAACCATGGAGACATGACACATCCCTGTTTCAACCCAACCTTCAAATACACGAGAAAATAATCCCAACTTTAATATATAAGACAATATATACAAGACACTTAACAAGTATATAACTCCCCGGCACGGAACAGTAATCTCCTCCGTCACACTGTCTCCACAAAAGCACAGTAAAGTTAAAACCAGTTAACACTACTAAGAGGGGGTAGAGCAGAGCGAGAGCGGTGAGTTACACCTGGTGCACGAGGTCGTTTTACTGTATAGTAACGAGAAGGCAGAAGCTCCAGCCCAGCAGAACTTGTGCTTCAAAGAACAGCTAACAGGTATCAGGAGTTGGGGTGTTGCCGTGGAGAAGCCTGGCTGTGTTCTGCCGGAGGAAGTGACGGCTGCGGCCGAACAAACCTCCGAAATGACTCCTGAGGTGGTACTGGGGCTTCAGACATCTGCAGTTTGAAACTCCACGTCAGCAGCAGAGAATGAGGTAGTCATTGGAGTGATGTCAATAATGAGCGAATGTCAGCTCCGTGAAGTGGCGAAGCACTGTTCCCAAAGTAGGCGTAATGAAGCCTTGACAAGGAGTCTTCTAAGAGTAGGTAAGAGTTTCACAGGAGTGCTCAAAAGTTTCTTTTCGTTTCATCCACGAGTTACGAAGAGTAGCTAAGAGTTATCTATGAGTCGCTACGAATATGCCAAGAGCATGGTAAAAGTGTGGTAGGAGTCACGGAGAGTTTGCTGGGAGTCAGTGACCGTTGGTTTTCAGGTGGCAGGTGTCGTCATATATTGAGCAATGTTAAAAAAAAAAAAATCACTGCCGCCCGAGATCGGTGATGGCTAGCCTCATCCCAAGTGACAATGACTTCCTCCAGAAGGTGTCCTGCTTCTCAATACAGGAACCAGCCCTCTCCAGGTTCCATGAACATGTTGTCATCCACTCGAAGAAAATTCCTGAAGCTATGGGAGTCCTCTAATTTCAGTTCTTCAATAAGTTTCTCGTACTGCCTGTGCATAGGACGTCGTAGCAGCCATAACCTGCTCCAAAGGGTTCTCCTCTCTTGCTTCCTTTTCTTCTTAAGTAACAGCCTACATATTGCCACATTGATGTCGGTCACTTCACATGCCAAATCCACCTGCAGCTTCAGTAGTTTCAATTCGTGGGCATCTCCGGCCATGGTCGTTGAGGGTACATAGGTCTATGCTGAATGCGAGCTCATTATTGAATGAGTACTCCCCCTGCATCACATCCTTTATATATACATTTTTTTTTCGCCCGACACTCCTGACAGACTCGCATCAAATTCTTGATGGTTGTAGCGCACTCATAACTACTCTAGTGGAGGTCTTAGCTACTCCTAGCTACTCTTAGCTACTCATGGCTACTCCTACTCCTTTACGGACCTTTTGGTTCGGCAGTGTGTAGTGACTCTTAGCTACTCATAGTGCTGCCCTAGGGAACTCGCAGCAATGCGTAAGCTATGCGTAGCTACTTGTAGCGCCCACCTGGCACACTCCTGGATTGCTGGATTCTTGGCAAAATTGACAAGAATCCGCGAGGAGTTTGAACTCTTGGCGACTCTTCTTCTGACTCCTGAATGTGTGAAAGCCCCTTTACCATGCCTCTCCACCCCCACTGACCCTCCCACCTGTTGTCAATCACCTAGTACTGTCTCCCATCTATTGTCAGTCACCAAGTACTGATCCTCCTATCTGTCGTCCCTCACCTAGTACGGACTCTTCAACCTGCCATTTTTCGCCTTGTACTAATCCTCCCAACTGTTGTTTTACGTTGTACCGGCACTGCCACCTATTGTCCCTCACCTAGTACTGACCCACCCACCTATTGTCTCACCTAGCAGTGACCCTCCGACCTGTTGTGTCACACTACTCTTCCACTTACTGTACTATCTTCCATCTACATTCCTTCCATCAACATCTCCCTCATATATCCATTCCTCTCATACAGATCATCCTTCCCCCCTTATTTTCCCAATATTTACTGTCTCTCTTCCTCATAAATACACCCACCCATATTTATGCCTCTCACATATTCTTCCACCCATACAATAACCCAGCACATCTCTAGCTTTCTGTTTTCCTCTGCTCTCGCTCGATTTCTTTCCCTGCTACTTTCTCCAGTGATGTCTTCCTTTTCCCACTTCTCACGCCCACTCATTCTCCCTTATTTTCACGTCTTTTTACCTGCCTCCCCTTCCGACCACGGCCCATATACTCGTTGCTTAAGGGGGCTCCCAAGCACCTTTTCATTAGCGATTTTTTTTTTTTTTTTTATACGACCAGTTAGTATAATTATGAACGCTATGTATGAAGAGTATGGGTATAATAGAATGATTTAAGTAACACAGAAGAGGACAACAAGGTGAGATGAGCAAAACAATACGCCTAAGAATAGATCTTACGATGGAGCTTCCTAGATCGACGAAAATACCGCTCCGGGTAACCGCAGCCCTCAGCCCTAACAACATACCTTTAATTACTCACCTGGGGAGATAGCATTCCATGAACGTTGAAACTCCATAAAAGATGCTGATGAAAGAAAATATATATTAAAAAAAAAGAAACAAATCAACTCACGAATCTCCTCCAAAAACGCACAGCAGTAAATGAAACTTCAGAGAGACAGACAGACAGACAGACAGACAGACAGAGACAGAGACAGACAGACAGACAGACAGACAGACAGAGACAGAGACAGACAGACAGACAGACAGACAGATAGGCAGACACACAGATGGAGAGAGAGAGAGAGAGAGAGAGAGAGAGATTCCGAAAAAGAAATTTTGAACGGAAGAGCTAAATCATACAAGCTATAAAAAAAAAAAAGTGTGCTAATCAAATCTAGTCTTAAAATTTTACACTGTGAAGAATGAAATTACAACTGGAGTGTGTTTTGATATTTTTTAGGGATTTTGTGCTCTCTCTCTCTCTCTCTCTCTCTCTTGATATATGGAGATTGCTATACTGAGTTGGGAGTTGGAAATATCAAATTTTGTGAATGGGTGTTTAATTGTGAAGAAATTGTGAAGTGTTGAGTCATCGGCATATGAGTGAATGGGATAATGGGTGGTAAAAAGAGATCATTAATACGAATTAGGAATAGGGTTCGAGCCAGAACTGATCCTTGTCGCACGAAACATTAACCAAACGGAAATTGGAATATACATCATCTTCTTTCACTGTTATCTTTCTGTTTCTGAGGTATGAACAATTCAGCAGAACAAAAGATGATAGGCCATAGCAAGGGAGTTTGGACAGCAGGGAACGGTGTCACACTGTCAAAAGCTTTAGAAATATCAAGGGCTACTGCATGGAGTTAGCAATGTTAGTTATTTGACTGATGGATGGTATGAGTCAAGAGATTTAATATATCAACACTCGATCTTTCGTGGCAAAAACCATGTATACCGTCTGTCGCTAATTAAGTTGTTGGCCTCAAGATGATTAACTATCTATCTATATATTGCCTGATGCCATAATCCCGTTAGGGGTGGCCATTTGACTCTGAGTTATTTGTTTTACAGGAAGGGGCACTAATCCTCCACCAACCCACTTGATGACACGTAGGGAGCACGTAATTGTTTGGTTTTATGGTTACCACCCAGCGTTTTAAATGGTTTCTTGGCTTACAGAAAACCATTAGGCTTGTCACTCAATGTAAAGCCACCTGTAAAGGAAAGAAAAGCAATAAGAAGTGACAGGAAAGATGGGAGAAATAGGAAGAGAGGAGGGCAGGCACAGAAAAAGAATGATAAAGGCTGAGGAAGAAGTAGGCAGCACTACATCAAGTGAGTGGAAGATGGTCGCCACCACCTACCACTAGATGATTAACAATGTGCTTATTAATAACAATCTTAGATACATTACCGAGAGATGCGATGGCCATTGGTCTGTAGCCGGAGAGATCAGAGAAACTTCCTTTCTTCAGAACTGGTTGGATATTCGCGTATTTCCAAGCATTAGTGAATGAAAAATTACTTATCCATAGTCTGAATAATTTAGCTAGAACATAAAGAACTTATAGGAAACATTTTCAAAATGATTTGAGGAATTCCATCTGGACTTGAGGCTTTATTGGTTGGTATATTATCTAGGATGGACTTCAAGTTATCTCGTCTGTATCTACAGTGGAGCTATTTCGGGAGAGTCAAGTTCTGTAATAGTGCAGGAGCGTTCTGACTGACTTCCTCTAAATTTGAATTTCTGGCAAGCGTACTGGCAAGAAAGTTTTCATTTCCATGCAGGGGAAGCCGGTAACTGAATCGGTAGAGACGTGGACTGCAGTCCTAATGGACCCAGGATAGAATCCCGGCTGAGGCAGGGAACAGTTTAGGAACTGGAATTTCAAAAAAAACAGACTTTACTGATCTACCAGAAGACCCGCCGACATGTAAAAATACCCCCCCTCCCCAAGCCAGTACACCAGTCCTGTATTAGACAGCCCTAGCATGTATTCAGTATGGGCAGTGGGTGTTAGCGCCGAAGTGCCGACATGTGGAGGTGTGTCAGAGGACTACTGGGCCTTGGGATAGGCCGTCAAGCCTTTACCTAGAGTCGGACACATAATAATAATAATAATTAAAAAAAAAAAAAACTTAAGAATTTAGTGGGAGAATGGGTGATGACCTGTTTAAAGTTATTACTGAAAGAACTGAGAGTTGACCAGTATATTCTCTTGCCATTAGGATATTTAATAGTCTAGATGCTTGGTGGTCAAGAGATTTATTACTACTTTTGCAAGGTTTCTAGCAGTTTTAAATTGACTGAGGGATTTGGTTGTTTTTTGCTTAATGCATGAGTTATATGCTAGGGAGTTTTGGGTTTTTGCACTGGCACAGTTGCTTTCAAATCCTATTGGGGAGTCGGGTCTTTTAGTAAAATGTTCACTTGGTATGAAAAACTCCATACCAGCTTGTATTAAATCATTAATGTGGAACTGGGTAGAACTGATGTCAGTGGAGAAGATGGACTGTCATGGAATATCAGCAAGATAATTTCTAAATCCATTCCATCTGCCCTATCAAAGCGCCATCTGGTCATCGTGTCTGATTCAGAACGGAGAGGCTTGGCGCAACCGACTAACGAGGCTTTGATGAGTTTGTTGTCGGAGGGTCCAAGTGGCGACAATACCTCTATCCTGTATTGATATGGGTTATTTGTCAGGAGTAGGTCCAAGAGATAGGCATTATGGTCAGGATTATATGGTATTCTGGTTGGTCGTTTTATCAATTGCATGGAATTAAACGATTCTTCAAACAGCTCGTATCCTAGACCACTATCGTCATTCCTGGCAGAATGCGATAACCATTCTACATAATGGACGTTAAAATCACCCAAGAAGGTATTTTCAAAAGAGGTGAGGTTGAGGTTGGTCAGCTGTGTGGATATTGGTTTCTTCTTCCTTGCATTAAAAAAAAAAAAAAAAAGATCTATGACGTACTTCTCTATCCGACAAGGCCAATATATGGCTTGGCCTCTACTACAGGTGGAGGAAAACCCCACAGGGGGAAGCCAGATATAGTCGGGCAGCTTAGCAGATGGATGTGGACGTTCCGAACAAAAGCACCAAATTTTTTTCACATGCTACCCATTGCCTTAGCTTTCCATTTTTGATAGGCACCACTTCCTCCTGATACATTATGGCAGCCATCTTGGATTTTCATGATCGCCATCATATAAAAACCTATATCTACCAATATCTCAGCTGCTAAGCCACTTAGGATCCTGATCTTGGTGTCTAAACACACATTTTCAGGGTCAAGGAATACAACCATACCATTTAGAAAAGGACTAGTTTGATGTTATTAACATGAAAACATGAATACATGACAAGATACTGTCATCAGACCAATGCTTTATGCTTGCGTTACTTCTGACAATGATAACTGGAGAGTTCAGTGCACTTCCAGTTGGTCTTTCTGAATGCACACCTTGCAGTACATCCTTTTGGACTCTTGCAGCCACATTTGACTAGTTCACTGCAGGCTTCACAGGCCACAGGTAACGTGGTCCACACAGGAACCCACGACTGGCTGTCCTCACCGAGAGTCCAGCCCCAGCCTTCTGGACTCGGTGCATGCTCTTCACTATGCTCACTGGTGCACCATATTCCACTCTGATAAGTAACTCACTTACAATGTTGCAACAGTGCATCCTGGGTTGGGGGGAGTGCCTCCATTGTCTTACCCTTCTGGCAAAACAGCTCCTTTCTGGCTTCATCCACATGTTCTAGGTCACTGGCCTTATCATACAGAATGACAGTGAAGCGTTCCAGCAGCTGGAAATGTTGAGCACCAACTGCTACTTCTGTGTAAGGATTGAGTGCCATGTGTGTGAAGGCATCTGTCACATTTTGATAGCAAAGCCATGCCTCCCATGCCGACTTCTTGCCTCTCCCAAAGAATGCAGACGTGGTATCACATCCCGTGAAACTGTGGAAGACAGGGAGAGAAAGAGATTTCTCTCTACCCAAGACTTCGCAGATAGCACTGATGTGATGATATG
This sequence comes from Coenobita brevimanus, assembly GCF_032717465.1. Lineage (NCBI taxonomy): Eukaryota > Metazoa > Arthropoda > Malacostraca > Decapoda > Coenobitidae > Coenobita > Coenobita brevimanus. The sequence goes on from NC_136959.1 coordinate 15,626,881, forward strand.
TAAAGTGCCTGCCTGTACCAAAGGCAACCCAAATGTTCACATCTCGGCATAAGGTGATCAAGTGATGAAACTTGCCAGTGAGGATCACCACTACGTCGGTGTCAACAGTGCGCACCAGACAGTTGGTACAGCCATTCAGAAGGGCATCCTGTAAGTGGATCAGCAGCCTAGTGTCCGCTTCCTCATGGTCACACTCTGCCATGGATCGATCAGTTCCTCGGAGGAGAGTTGTGGCACCAGATGTGATGATGATTTCCTTGTCTTTAGGGCAATCAACAGTGGCAAGCTTGTTGGAAAGGAATGCAAACAGTTCCTGTTTGTTGGTTGGGTCACACAAAAAGTCGGCCCAGTGTCCTGGAAGTTTGTTTTTACCCACAACTTTTCTCCGAATACCCTTTCCTCTCTTTTCTCTAGTGGACTCTTTGATGCTGCTAGGGATGTATTCGTCCCATACCACATCAACTCGTTTTGAGTTTTCTAGTTGTTTTATGATGTGTGGAACAAAGACCTGATCAGCAAACTCATCGAATGTTACAATGTTGTTAGTGTGGAGCAAGTGCACCACAGCAGCTCCATCAAGAAGCCTCACATCAGTGGAATCGGGAGGATCATTCTGGGCGTCATTGGCCAGATTGTTTAGCAGATCAGATTTCTTTCCGAAGCGCAATTTTCCACCATCAGATAGTGAAGGGGGAAAGGGGTGGTTCTCATGGCTGAAGAATTTACTCATGTCACTCATTCTGTGCTGCATAACGATGTACAGGTGAGAAAACAGAGCCACATCATTCTTGAGTAAAGAGATCTTTCCTGCTTGTTTTGTCTTGGCTCTTGGCTGTGGACAACTGAAGAGAGGAAGGGCATTCTTCTTAATCAGCTCATGGATGGTGCATGTGCGATCAGTTATCACTTCTTTGCAGTACTTGTCATACTGATCCTTTCCTAGAGTATGAATTGTTCGCACTGTGTTCACCACAGACTCATCCAGAATATTCCGTGTGTCTAGAGCCAGTAACTCATCACTGTCGTCAAGGAAAGGGTTTCCCAGCTCTTTGATGACCTGACTCAGACTCACAGCCTGCTCCTTAAAACCTATCTGTGTGGACAATCCCTCTTCATGATGATAACCACACTCTGAGTCTTTTTCTGGGAAGTATTCCTGTTCGAACTCCTTCAGCAACCTTGCTTGTTCAGGCCCTGAGACCATCCATTTCCTGAAGGCTGAAGGATTTTCAGTCAAACCGACTGCACCTCCAGAATCCTTAACCACTTCATTATTTTGTTCATGGGCTTGATCGATTGGGATGGCCGAAAATCTGTTGGTGGTTTTGTGGATAACCCAGTGACTGTGCTCCTCAAACTCTTTGAGAATGGGAGCTGGTAGACTCTCCATGTCTCGGATGTGTATTGGGAGCCACCGGGCATAATTGTGGTGGTCTAGAGCAAAAAACCATGGAGCCAAAGCCTTCAAACTTTCAACATACAGAGAAAAATTCCCCTCTCGGTGTAATCTAATGAAGATGAGGCCCAGGAGTTCCATGTTGAGAACAGTGTCCCAGTACTGAAATATTGGACTCTTCTGTATCATTTCCTGCCTCCATGCCTCCTTGGCTTCATCACTGTGTGCTCCTTTGGTGTGCATGAAAGCGTCCTCCTGGAGTTTTGCAAGAGCCAGCACAGTCACCCGGTGCGCATGCCTTGTTCTGGTGAGGTGTGTGGCCTTCAGAAAAGAGTCGGGAGTTCCTGATGATGCAATGGCTGCTTGTGTCAGTGCATTGGTCCATCCAGATCCCTTCAAGTAGTCGCCATATGTGTTCCACATCGTTGTCTCTATGTGGAGTCCACCCAACATTGCTATGATCTTTTCTTCTCCATGCGTGTCAGGCCAGTTCCACTGTGTGAATTTGGCAAGTCCATAGAGTGGTGCATCAAAGGCGATAACTGATATCTGTCCAGGATTGAGAAATTTTGTTGCCCAATGCAGCACATTCATTCCATGATTGATCATAGCTACTGTAGCTGCTTTCTCGTAGAAAAGGGGCAAGAGCTGTGTAAGGGTGGTGTGAACATCTGCTGATGCATCTTGCATGGAGGCATGGAATGCTGACCAGGCAACAGTGTCACCCTTTTCAACTGCATCTTTCTCCAGTAGTCGACCAGCATGCTCCAGCCAGCTCTTCTCCTTCAATTGTGCACCTACCAGTCGTCCCTCTTTTGGTTCTGTTGGATTTGACAGTTCTGGGACTGACACGTTTGCTGTCTTCAGAGCCACAGCTGGTACAGTGGTGAAGCTGTCTGGCAACTGATGATTGTTCTTGGTATCAGCCAAAGGCAGTTTGATATCATTCTGCCTCTCCTCCAAGTTAGACGAAGTTGGAAACTGAAACAGGCTGATGCCCGTGCCATGAAATGAACCCTTAGCAGTTGTACTTGAAGGATTATGGTCCAAGTTGTCAAGCGCACCAACAGTAAAAAGTCCATGTCGCAGCTGAGCAGGAACGACAGCTCCTTTGTCCTTAAAGTCCCCACAGACAGCAGTCCGAAGCTGGTTCTCAAGCTGAAGAACTCTGTCATAACTTACACTGAGACCCAAGTCATGTAATTGTGGGATGAGCTTTATAGACCTGGTGTCTGTGTGAATCTTCATTCTGATGTACAGTGCCAATGGTGGTTCCCTATCCAAGGAATGCCGAGATTTTGCAAAAGAAGAAGAAGGTGCACGTTTCTTGAAGTTGAGAATGGTCTGAGAGACTGTGAGGTTTGCCTGGGAATCTGTGGAATCTTGGTCTTTAAGGTCAGCACCATTCAATAGCATAGACACAAGGGTCTTGAGAATAGATGACACTGACTCTTCCTGGCAACCAGAAGGAAATTTGCCATCGATGTGGAAACCTTTGTTGCTGACAATCTCCTTGCGCACTAGCTTGGCTGCCTTAGCCAGCAGTAGTGCATCACCTTCATAATTGCATGCCATGGCCTGTTTCAGCATGTCCTGCATACCTTGTTCAAAAACCAGAATCTTTTTTTTGCCATCACTTTGCTCTTGTGCTTGTGGGAAGTATGCTAGCACTTTCTCCTTGAAGTGGGTTCGGTTAGTCTCCTTTTCAACACCAAGGTTCTGCAGCCGCTTTTCATACAACTGATACAAGTCCGAAAATTTGAAGTAGAAGGTCCCATCTTCCACACAGTTTTCTACATGGGTAAAGAGCTCCACAAGTGCTCTTGCTTTCATCCTCGTTTCCTCAGAAGGGACTCCCGATTCCTTCCCTTGTTGCCGCATCAGTGATCAATGGCGATTCCGTAGTGCTGTTAAGCATTCCATATGATATTTAGCTTCAAGTGATATGAGATCTGAGATCACCACCTTCCATTCTAGCCATTAATTTTGTTTCCTGCAGCTGTGTAGCCATCTGTCTTATGTTCTCATCAGCTCCAAGTGTTCTAAACTCATGGAAGCGTCCATCCTGTCCACGACAAAATATACAGGCCATTTTGTCCATCGACTGACGCCGTGGTCGTTTCTCTCCATAGGTGTTGCTCCCAGTAGTCTCCTCCCTGTCTCGCTTTTTGGTAGCTCTTTCCAGTTTGTCTTTACTGAACTTTACATTACAGGATTTGTGCCATGCACCCCGGTTTTGGACCAGTTCATCTGTAGTCATCTCTTCTTCAAAATTCAGTACCACTGGCAATGCACCTAGGCCCCTGAAAGCATTAACGTTATTCAGGAAGTGGCTGTATGCTCCTGACTTGTCCCCGCTCCCTCGTACATTGAGTGGGCATTTCAGAGGCTCTGTAGTCTTTTCTTGACAGATCAAGCACAGGCTCCAATCCATCTTGCTAGTTCAACCGGAAAATAGAATGAAATGCCATTGAATACCTGTAGACCCTGCTGTATGACTACATATTAGGAATATGTTATACCGCAATTATTTTTTGTTAATTTCTGACCAAATAACCATTCAACTTTATCCTAAATGGTATGGTTGTATTCCTTGACCCTGAAAATGTGTGTTTGGACACCAAGATCAGGATCCTAAGTGGCTTAGCAGCTGAGATATTGGTAGATATAGGTTTTTTATGATGGCGATCATAAAAATCCAAGATGGCTGCCATAATGTATCAGGAGGAAGTGGTGCCTATCAAAAATGGAAAGCTAAGGCAATGGGCAGCATGTGGAAAAAGTTTAGCGCTTTTGTCCGGAACGTTCCACATCCATCTCAAATCTTGCGCTAAGCTGCCCGACTATATATATATATATATATATATATATATAAAGATAGATAGATAGATAGATATTATATGTATGTATGTATGTATCTAAAGTTATATATTGGGTTATCGTCATTTAGAATTACCATAATAATCTGTAATTACAGTACATAACAAACAGCGTGGAGCTGTCCCATTCAGTACTGTCGCTGAATTTTGTATAAACATTACGTAATATCAGGCACTGCTGACTAAATCCAGTATGTGTGTGTGTGTGTGTGTGTGTGTGTGTGTGTGTGTGTGTGTGTGTGTGTGTGTGTGTGTGTGTGTGTGTGTGTGTACTTAGTAAAGCCTCCCCATTAACGCTTGCCTGCCGGCAAATAGCAGGGTCCAGGAAAATAAATATTCACCCTTGCAGCAGCAAATGTTGCACGTTTTTATAGCAAGTCAGCGAAATGTCAAACCTTTCACGAATGCGTTTTTTTTTTTTTTTTTCAGCCTCATATACTGAGAATCACAGTGTCTCAACAAACATCACTTTTTTTCATTGTCTAAACAGTAGGATTCAGATCAACGTCTTTCATAAAACTTCAGAAAATTGAACCAAGCTGCTAGTATTCTGTAACTCCTTTTCCACTGTTATAGTTTTGTCCTCTCTTATAACCCATTTAGCGATATAGTGTTACCCAAATTGGATGTCCTTATTTCAAGGTGGTATAAAGAAAGTGGTGGAAGGTATCATGAAATAACGGTATGTAGCGCTACTCCATAAGTTTTTGTTAGTATCTAAGTTTTATGTTTCTGTGCACTCCTTGAAATGAAAAATTAAAATGATACTGGAGAGTAAGAGCTAACACCTCACGACAGGGGAACTCAGAGTCAGTTATCATCTTTTCCATGAGGATATTACTCGTCTGTTTTCTCTTGCTGCCAATTGAATGTCTATCTTGTTCTTTCCATAGTCCTCTGTATATTGATAACTGTTACATACTTGCCCAGTTAAACTCACCTGCAGAGCTATTAGAGTTTCAACTTGTTCGGCTTCCATAAACGCGACACACCTATTCTCGCCTCCATCCTAGTGACTGCTGGTACTGACTCTTTGTTCGGCAACCAGCCCTGCGATAGGAGCTCTGCCCTTCCCATAATTATGTGAATATTACTCTTATTTTTCCTATTATCTTATTCCACTCTCACATTTTCACCTCTAATCGTTCCTTGCATCACCCTTTAAAGCATTCCACCTCCTCCATTACCTCACCAGCTCCCAACTTAGTGGACCCAAATCCTTCCAGTCTCCCTCATTTTCACCCCACTTACTCTTATTCCTCGCTTCACAGACCTTCTCATCTTCCGATAATTGCTCCCATCATGTCTTTACATCTCCCTCTGACATCATATCCTCCCTTTATCTCATTCCCAAAACTCCCTTTCACTCCACCCTGCCTTCCCTCTGAGCAATATCCTTCCCCTCCTCCAGCCACTCATCACACAAACATCCCTCATCTTTTAGCACTTCTTCTCTTCTCATCACCCTTATCCATACATATGCCACCTCTTCATGGATTCTCGTTTCCTTTCACACTACCTTCACTGCCCTTTCATTCTCTTCACAAAGATTTCACCATCTTTCTACCCGAATTTAGCTTTCCAGTTCATCTTCTTTCACCAGCCTTCATCGCCTATCGCAAATGCATTTTCCCTCCTCAATCTTACACTTACGAACACTCTCACCCAACCTTCACCTCACCGTCTAAATATTCCATCTTCTCACAACTATCCCCTCATTCTGGAATTTCGCTTACCCTGATTCCCACCTTCACCCACCCCCTTCTTACTGCCTCTGAGTCTCCCTTCTCTCTCCCTACTCCCCAGCCACCACCCTGCAGCTCAGGGGGTGACAGCGACAAGCTCTCATTAGCGCTCGTTATGTCAGACTGCGGCTCCGTCACTCAGCCTACCTTTTCCTCTCCCCCGTTCTCTTGTTATTTTTGTTTTATTTTTTAATGTCAGACTACTTCGCTGGAATCGCGCAAGACAACATTGTATGTGTATAAAGAACTATATATAAAACTCTCTCTCTCTCTCTCTCTCTCTCTCGTCAGTAATATAATTCCAGACATGTTGCCATCACCGGGGCAATGAATCCTGTGGTCACGGTGATCTATTCGCCCTCAGTCCCGCACCACCAGCTACTGTCACTGGATTGGTGTCAGCCACAACAAATCACCCTGGTGGACATATATCGGCGTGTGATACTGGCCCTGTGGCGTGACGGTGGTGGTGGTGGTGGTGGTTGGGGCAAGAATCGTTCAAGAGTGTTGCGTGATGGTGGTGGCAGGAGTCGTTCAAGAGTGTTGGGTGGTGGTGGTGGTGGTGGATGAGGCAGGAGCCGTTCAAGAGTCTTGCGCTTTTACTTACACAAAACACACAATTTCTCGACGTATTGTATCTGCCAACTTTCTTCAGCCTGACAGTCCTTAATCGCATTCCATCTACTTTTTCATTTATTTAATATACATCCTCCACATCTGTAGGAGAGGATGGAGAGCGAGAGACTGACGAGGAAAGTGTACAGTATGTGAGTGAGGTGGAGGAGGGAGAGGGAGGGAGAGGCCAAGGATGAGATGGAGAGATGGAATGGAGAGGTATGTGAGAGAGGGGTGTGTGAGCTGGGAGCAGGGCAGTGAAACGGCGGGGACAGGGCGACATGGAGGCGATGTGTTTGTGGCCACCCCTTACGTGATTAAGGTATTTGGCTACAGATAGATAGATATCATTTGTAAATGTCTGTGCCCTCACCTTAAAACGAACTACTGTTTGTCATCAGTTTTCATATTACCTCATTTCTCAAGCTTTCTTAAAATCTACAAACTCGTTCACAGATCACTTTACAAATGTAATTCAAACAAGAGGGGAATCTCCTGTTACAAAAGAGGTACACATACGTAAATCTTAGCAATCACTCCGCGCTGATCACAAATGATAGAATTTTCCCGTATGGAGTAATATACACCTCTTCTCAATAGGGTGGAGTCAGAAGCTTTTCGTCTCATTAACTCTTCTTCTCTTACTGACTCCCTTCAACCTCTGTCTCTTCGCCGCACTGTTGCATCTTTGTCTCTTTTCTATCGCTACTTCAATGGTAACTGCTCCTCTGAACTGTCTGCATGCATTCTTCCCGTCTAACAGCAAACTCTCATCCCTTTTCTGTCCAACTCTCTAATGTAAGAGTTAACCGTTACTCCCAGTCCTTCATTTATGCAACAGGTCAGCTCTGGAACTGTCTCCCTCTGACTGTATTTCCTGCTTCCTATGATCTCCAGTCTTTCAAGTGCAGTGTGTCCAGGGATCTCGAAATGATCGGATCTTGAATTTGGCTCTCTCTTGTATCTTGTGTTTCTTTTGGAAGGAACAATAATAGCGGGCCCACGGCCTTTGGTTCCTTCTTCCTCGCATAAAAAAAGAAAGATCTTACACAAGGGTAGTAATGCTATTGTACTTGTTAGCGGATGGTGATTATGTTGGCACTTTATGCTATGGGTAAAAAACGCGCTTACACACACACACACACACACACACACACACACACACACACACAAGCAAGCTTAAAACTAGACAACATATTTAAACAAGACCCTAAGAGAGCGCATACCTTCACCACCTCCAATAAAATCTAAGTTATTACAGTAATTCCATTTTCTTACCAGACGAATACTTTTTCGGCCTTACATAGTCAGCCCATTAATTCTGTGGTTCTACTATGCCCTGTTACGGAATCTCAGAGATCGCATACCTCCGTCGACGCCAGTGAAATACATGATTTATTCCTACATCCCGATCCGATTCCCCCTCAAAATTTTACCAACTGTTCCTTGACCTACTACCAACCTATCCACTAGATTGCGCTGAAATCTGATCACAACTCTTTGCGATATCTTGTACACATTACACAAACGGACAAATAAACAGACAGACAGAAAGGCAGAAACAGATGAATACAGAACCTCCTCCAACATCATTGGCGGATGTTGCAAAACTATTAGAGATCATTGGTGCAGTACAATATCTATCTATCTATCTATATACCTAGGCTGCTTCCCCCAAGGAAAGGGAGGTAGCCGAGACAGGACGACTCACTCTCCATTTACTCATCCATTCAAACACATTCATTCGCATCTTAGCCCCAAAGGGGAGAACGGACAGATCCTCACTGCACTACACCGCACAAGGGTCAACTGCGCAATGCAATCAGTGACATCCGCAGCAGGGCCCGACAGCAGAACTGGTTTACCCCTGCCACATCATAATAGACCCATCCCCTTACCCGCACCTGACCTGACTAGCTGATCAGACCAAATGCGGGAGAATATCCCCTCAGGGCTGCGTCATCACTTATTCATTCACAATTTCTCTCCATTTATTTCTGTCACGCACAGCCACTCTTCCTTGCTCAACAGACATCCCTCTCGCATCCAGCGCTCTCTTCACACTGTCCATCCATCCTATTCGTGGTCTTCCTCTCAGCCTTACACCTCTCACATCAGATCTATTATCTTTTTCACCAATCGCTCATTATCCATTCTCTCCATATGCCCAAACCATTGCAACACCCTCTGCTCAGCTCTACAATATGTAGAAATTAAAGGGTGAGAAAATTGTGCTCATGTATAGAGACCTCATTGTTTTCTCTCTCTCTCTCTCTCTCTCTCTCTCTCTCTCTCTCTCTCTCACACACACACACACACACACACACACACAGATTCCCAATAGACCTTTTATGGCATTACAACTAGAGTGTGTGCACAAATTCACGATAACTTCAGGACCTCAAGTCTAATAGAGGCAGTGGAGATGTTAATAGGCTTCCCTGTCCAACACTGGCCGTAATCACTGAGCGATTCTGGCCAGGAAAATGCCAGTGCGATGGAGAGAGGCGAGGACGGCCTGAAAGAACACTGACTGCGAAATTACACTATACTGGGAGGGTGTATACGTGTGGAGAGATGTAGTGGATGTGAGTGCTGTGACCGGGGAAGTATGGTGGGGTGTGGGTGAGGGGTTTGAGTATGGGTGTTCCTATAAATCTGGAGATATGTGAGTTGAAGCTGCTCTTGCAAAGAGATACTGAAGTGGAATTAGGTGTTGTGGATGTGTGAGTGTCCCGTACTTTATGTAAATTAAAAGTGGTTAAAGGGTAATTAAGGCGCTCCAATCGGATAGAGCCTGGGCAAGTTTATATCCAAGGGATGGTTGGAGTTTATTGTTCACGTAATGCCACTCAGGAGTGAGGCTGGCCACTCTCATCTTAAATGTCAGGACCAACTTGCCTAGCCTCAGGTTCCTACGCTGCTCATGGGACAACGCAGGATGTTGAATGAATGAAAGATAAAAAGTGACATTACTGCCATACACTACACTGGTGGAATATAAAGTACGAGAGAGAGAGAGAGAGAGAGAGAGAGAGAGAGAGAGAGAGAGAGAGAGAGAGAGAGAGAGAGAGAGAGAGATCTTTCACTCAGCCTCTCGAGTTTCTTTATGAACCTTATCTTTCCTCTACTATGCATTTTCATATGAATTAACATACACAGGTTCCTTCACACACACGCACGTACTTCAGTATCGCAGTAATACATGAAACTAGGCTCACAATACCTTCAGTGCGTCACATTTCACCAAAAACACTAAGAAAATATAGAGCAAGTATTAAATACTGCAGTGACCTCATCGCCCTCCTACACACACATACACATTATATATATATATATATATATATATATATATATATATATATATATATATATATATATATATATATATATATATCCCTTTAAAAAAGCACCACTTAAGAAGAATAACACGTACCCAACGAAAACAAAGAAATATCAATAGTACAAACCAAATGCGCAGCGTAACAAGGAATATAGTAAATATCGAAATTCTATCAACCACATCCTGTTCAAAGGCATAGCACATCCCTCATCCCACACCAGAACATAGCCAACACAATAATAACAGATCTCACTGGAAAAGGTAATACTGGTAAAACACACAAACACAGGACAGCAGAGAGACGATCATTGAAGAACAGCTCGAGCATCCAAATATCCTGAAGAACCACCACGCCTTAGCACGACCTCCAAACGACCATAAATTAGGCAGCCTCCATCCCCAGGCTCACCCAAGGCCAATAGAGTAGCGACCACTGGCGACAAGGCACCGTGGGATCCCTCATAAGATGTAGATTCGTGGAGATGGTTACTCCCTTTGAAAAATGCTGCAACAAATTCGTTTTTTTTTTTTTTTTTCAACCACATGAAAGCAGGATGTTTGATGAGCATCTTCAGACTAATGCAACGTATGGGACAGAATAAGTTCATCCCTCCCAAACAGAATACGCTGTTAGAGGCAGCTGTCGTATCAGCACCAGCAGGAACGGAACTTTTTGAGGCACTGCGAAACAGTCCATGGGCGGAAACTGATGGTATGGGAAACCACTTTAGCACTAGATAATGTAGCACCGCTATTTAGTTATCTCAGGTTCCTAAACCGTCTTAGCAAGGATGAATTAGATGCTGCGTGTGAGATTCAGTTTTCTCCTATGGATGACATAACCATGTTAGCTGTACAGATAGAAGGGAAACTTGGTATCTTGCCTACTCAGACAGTTCTTGCAGTTCAGCCAGTTACCAGCCCAACACCACCCTTTCAGTCACAAAGCCGAAGACACGTTTTGCGTCCACTGAACAGACAACAAAACGTCACACCACGTTCACCAGCCGTGTCACATGCAAGACCTGCGGCGCAAGGCAGCTTCGTTCATGATCATGCTAGATCTAAAATCAGAACTAAGACAGTTTGATGGTATTGTAAACGAACAAGTCATCGCGTAGCTCATTGTTACAAAAGACTGGGAGATGTACTAATCACAACAGCCATCATCATTCCAATACAGAATGCCGTGCCCTTGCCAGTACACAGTCCAGGGAAAACTCGTGCCAGAACCAAGAGAATCCTCCATAACGACAAAATTCTGAGTCCCAGTACACTAGATTGGTCCTCTGACTCACTTAGGTGTAGGTTTCTTAGGTAATTGTGATGGATTCCCTACACTATTTTTTATGGACTCTGGGTCTGTGGTGAACTTAATATGTGAACTGTTCCTAGACAGTATTAAAAGAAAGATAAAAGGGATTTGGATCCTTGAGCCGCCTGACATTCGCCTATGTGGTGTTGACGGCTTAGAATTTTATGTGAAGGGCTGTTCGTTGCTTTCGTGTGGTTACAAAAAAAAAAAAAAAAAAAGCGAATTTGTTTCATCATTCATCAAAGGAAGTAAACTTCCCTCACATCACACACACACACACACACACACACACACACACACACACACACACACACACACACAGAGAGAGAGAGAGAGAGATTATGTAATTTCGAACTGGATTTTACTGTTACATCTTCATCAGACATATAAAATTGGTGATTAAGAACATTGTGCATATAAGGGAATGCCGAGAGACTCCAACATATGTCATGAAGTCAAAAGAGAGATCAAGCAGTCAAAGCACCACAGGAGCTCTTCCTTGAAATGGTTAGGAATATTCTGACGTGCAAAATGATGATACACAGATGTAGATTTGCTGTTCGTTTCTTATGCATGACACTCTTGACATCATCGGCGAAGGCATCCCCGAGGCTCATTAACACAGTAGAGGACCAGCTCCCAACATCTCACCAGCGTCACAGCTTGAACATAAACATCCACATCCCTGATACAAGATGCTAGCAATAAGACCCTCGGGATTGGTGCAGTTTCTAGGTGGTTTGTTTATATAGTGGGTTAGTCGTGCCTAAGGGATGAATGAATTGTGTCTCCTTGTCTTGTTAATATTTTTTTCGTGATTAATTACTTCATTTTTAGTGGGGTGCAACACACAAAACTGTCTCCAATCCTTACCATCACTTCTTGAAGCTCTCCCTCATATACCACCCCCTCTTCGCGTAATCATTGTTATTCTGTGTGTGTGCGTGTGTGTGTGTGTGTGTGTGTGTGTGTGTGTGTGTGTGTGTGTGTGTGTATGCTTATGGTAATGAGGAGAGAAAAAATTACAGGATCAGCTTCCTAATGTCTTAGTAATTTCGAGTGACACAGGGCTACTGGAGAGAGAGAAGGGAAGTTTTCCATGCGTTCGTTTAAAAAGGATATTAGAAGCATCTGTTTTCTCGGGGCAAATAGCTGGAGCTCAAACAATAAAACGCCTATGAATATTTCCACCTAGCAGACTGCACAATATTGCAACAGTAATGCGGCTGTACAGTCAACCAAAAGGGTATCGTTCATCTTACTGCACGTATCATTCCGAAATATGGGCTAAGTATTGTGATCTATGGGGCACCCTGTAGTTATAAGTGCAAATATTGTCCTTGGTAATCACTACGACTCTAAATCGCCTAAATCGTTAAACTCGTCTATTGGGTGGTTTATTTTTGATTCAGGCGCGTCTGCAAAACTCGCTCCTTTTCAAAAACCATCTATCCCCAGGTGTGTGATACTTTTTTGGTTGGCTGTATATACCACCATTCTCTCTGCCTTATATCTTTATTATCTGCCATATAATTATCATTATCATTACTCAGACATATAAAAAAAAAAAGTATTTTGTTCCTACTCAGACCGCACTAGACGTAATCTTGCAGGGACCAGCAAATGCAAATAACAATGTGAAGTTTTATATGAACGATCAACAGACATAATTATGAAGTAATATTCGTTGTGTGGCAGTATTGACCAAAACACTTGTGTGGTTAAGTGTGTGCTTTATCAAGTGTTCTGGTTTCATGAGATGTATGATTGATATGAGATTATTCTCTCTCTCTCTCTCTCTCTCTCTCTCTCTCTCTCTCTCTCTCTCTCTCTCTCGTCTTTGGTATGAGGGCACGAAAAGAGGAACGAGCGAGTTCATGACAATCACTCAGAAAGCAATCTCGTCACGATCCTAAAAAAAAAATAATAATAATAAAAAGAGAGATAAAAGAGGTTAATCAACTTTCATTTTATGACCAGCAGAGAGTGATTGGATGTTGGTTATGGCAAATAATATAATTTTCTTTTTTTTATGGCGTATGTAATGGAAAATGTCAAAGGAACAGGTACTTGTTTTTCTTTGAGATTACGATTGATTCCAAAACAGAGTCGTTAATGAACTCTTAAATTTTATTCGTATTAATCGGTATCGTCATCATCATCATCATCATCATCACCATCATCGTCATCAGGTGTGGAGAGATAGGGTCCAGAGATCCAGAAAAAAAATGATAGAATGAGATACTAGCCAAAGTTTGCCCGACTGAATTACCTACAATCCCATTCAAGCACCATTCAAGTCCCCGGAAGCTTATTTCAGTTCTGTATAGGTATTCGTCCCAGTACCACAGCCAGTCACCTCAGCCAAGCAGCTCTTCTAGGTTAGGTTAGGATTAATTAGGTTAGGTTAGTTTAGGCACAATTAAGTAATTTTCCCAGGGAAACACATTGAGCATATTTTTGAGAAAAACCTATGGTTATTTTTGAAACGACGGGCGGGTGTCGTTCCTGGTTGAGGGTTCCCGGAGGTGAGATGAGTATGCATGCAGAACGGAAATATGCTTCCTGGAACCCTGGCTGTATCTGAGAGGTCAACAAAGATTCCTCACATAACATCACACTCACCTATCCGACAAAGTTAATCCTACGACTGTCATGTTAAAAACAGGTGCCAAACCCTGGTCATACACTACTCTGAACAAATTCCAGCCAGCCTGTTCGATCGCTTGGTACAGTACTTCCATTCTGATCTCTTGGTACTTCCTTGGCCTCGTTAGCTTTTTCTCGCAAACTTTTTTGCTGTATGTATGAAGGTATACCACTGTGCATAAATTTGCTTCCCTAGGTAAAAAATTGATTACTGTGTTTTCTGAAATAAGGACTGTCATACAACCAGTATCATCACTGCCCTCGTAATCATTGCCAATACATCACTACAACAAACATCATTACTGCAATCATCACTACCACGATCAACCCTTTCACCATCATCATTACCATTACTATCACAACCACTATCGCCAGCATCACTACAATCACTGTCACTGTTATCACTGTGAAGGATGTATATATGAAGGACATAGACACTATCCATTACATATACATAATTCCCCCCTTCCCCATCACCTTCACACCCATACCATCATCCACCTGCACAGCCTACCCGACTACACCGACCACTCCAGCAATTCTCGTTGAGTTTATGATAAGTTTAGAGTATGGAAGGGGAGGGTATCCACGCCCCCACCCCCCATCATCTGTGGGTTAGGTATAGATAATAATTACTGGTCGCATGAATCCCACCTTACCTAAGGCCTTGTCCTGGGGGCAAACTACCTCTTTGCATAATGTCGTTTTCCTAAGTAGTACATCAAAGACAAGCGCATGTGTGTGTGTGTGTAGATAAATAGATATACCGGCTTACATAGACAGATATACTCACACGAAGTTCCATTTATGTGCCTGGAAAAACAATATATAACGCTGAAGGATAATGTTGTGCTCCTAATTTTGCATTATCCTAGAAATCATTACTTCTTGGCAAATATGTACCTCTTGTAACGAGTACCATCATCGAACTTGCACAGCTGTGGACGATGCTCCCTCGTGAAACTTCATCCCGTCTGCAAAATCTGTGTAGAGAAGGAGTGATGTGCTGTAATACAAAATATCTGCTTTCACTGGGAGGTCAGTTTTACTTCTGTCTCTTCCTGATCGTTACCGTTATAGAAGTGAGGGGTAAACAAAAATGGGTCAAAATCATGTTAGCATATTACATAACCTTTATACACCTTTCTGTAAAAATGGTTGAGATAATTTTAGAATGTCAAAAGAAAATTTATACGAATAATATAAGTTTACCTTGAAAATCTGGACAGCATATCTGAAATATTAATACGATAAATATAATTGCATCTGTGTGTGTGTGTGTGTGTGTGTGTGTGTGTGTGTGTGTGTGTGTGTGTGTGTGTGTGTGTGTGTGTGTGTGTGTGTGTGTGTGTGTGTGTGTGTGTGTGTGTGTGTGTGTGTGTGTGTGTGTGTGTGTGTGTGTGTGTGTGTGTGTGTGTGTGTGTGTGTGTGTGTGTGTGTGTGTGTGTGTGTGTGTGTGTGTGTGTGTGTGTGTGTGTGTGTGTGTGTGTGTGTGTGTGTGTGTGTGTGTGTGTGTGTGTGTGTGTGTGTGTGTGTGTGTGTGTGTGTGTGTGTGTGTGTGTGTGTGTGTGTGTGTGTGTGTGTGTGTGTGTGTGTGTGTGTGTGTGTGTGTGTGTGTGTGTGTGTGTGTGTGTGTGTGTGTGTGTGTGTGTGTGTGTGTGTGTGTGTGTGTGTGTGTGTGTGTGTGTGTGTGTGTGTGTGTGTGTGTGTGTGTGTGTGTGTGTGTGTGTGTGTGTGTGTGTGTGTGTGTGTGTGTGTGTGTGTGTGTGTGTGTGTGTGTGTGTGTGTGTGTGTGTGTGTGTGTGTGTGTGTGTGTGTGTGTGTGTGTGTGTGTGTGTGTGTGTGTGTGTGTGTGTGTGTGTGTGTGTGTGTGTGTGTGTGTGTGTGTGTGTGTGTGTGTGTGTGTGTGTGTGTGTGTGTGTGTGTGTGTGTGTGTGTGTGTGTGTGTGTGTGTGTGTGTGTGTGTGTGTGTGTGTGTGTGTGTGTGTGTGTGTGTGTGTGTGTGTGTGTGTAAAATTGGCATTAACTTACTGAAGTCTAAGCAAAACACCTGCTGTGAATCGTGACTTATCAGGGCATCTTATCAGCCTGAAATATGTTACCTTCCAACCAACCACGATCCCATTTCTTGAATAATGTGATGTAAGGGAAGTAAAGGCCATTGTTCCCAAGGCTGCAGTTAAGGATGATCTGTGTGACAGCACTGCCCTTTCTCAGCATCCCCCCTCCCCCCCCGTCTCTCTCCTCCATCCCTCCACAGCTCAGCTGCACCTTCTCTCTATCTCGGCCTTGGTGATCTGGTTATAAAGTAATTACCCAGTGATAAAGGGTCACAGTAACCCCCGCTGGCTCTGTCCTCCTGCACAACAAAATATCAATATATTGTGAGTTACGGTAGAGGAAGACGGTCATCGGGAATGTGTGAGCTAAAGTTAGGCTTGGGTTAGTCTGATTTGGTCTGGAGGCTGATCATGCTAGATAGGTTAGGTATGGATTAGATTAAACTAAGTTAGGTTACAACAAATGCGGTTTAGAAGGAATGAATAGAGAAACCCCTGGCTTTCTCACAGTCCGTCCGTCAACAAAGTCGCAGGCATAAATTAGATAGGTGGGTAGGTAGACAGGCTGTTTGACAAGTAGGCAGGGGGACAAAAGGATTTGTAGTTAATAGATAATGACCAGGATGATATATAAATAACCAGATGGGTGATAAGATACATCAATAACCAAGTGGAATGGTTGACAGACGGACAGATTGGTAATTAACTAGATAGACAGACACGTAGGTAGGTAAGCAGATAAACGAGTAAATCACTTTACCACTTGGACGTTTTCTCTAGCGAGAATACAATTAAACAAGTATTTCAGTAGTAGTGTAATAGTGCACAACATCAAAACTGCGTTAATTATGGAAAATATTAAAACTGCATCTACGCACGTCATGGGAAAGCTTATGAAAAAAGTAATAGGTGTTACTACAAAGACTTTTCTTAAAAATACCTCCCAGAAAGGAGCTAAATCCCAAAGTACGTGTATATAATTAAGAAACTATTAACGTTACAGCGAACCAGTGCACATCGTTGGAAAGTAAGTGAAAAAACAACAGGCGTTACATAAGTTAACTCCAGACTGAGCGCCATCCCCGCGCGATTTCCAAAATTACCAGAGCGTTAGGCACTTATCACACATCGTTTGAAAGGTTATTAAATACGGCTCACGTTACTAAAGTGGCTTTTCCCAAAATTCGCAGCCATATTGTTGAGAAAACTAAATAGCGACACGTAGAACGCTAAACTTTGGCTGTCTCGGAAACAGTTAATGCTACAGAGGACCAATGCACATCGCTTAGGTGGCTTCTTTCATAACTCACCACCATCTGGCTGAAAAAAAAAAAAAGCGATATAAGGCCAGACTGATCACCAAGACTGGGTTATCTCGGAAAATATTAGAATTATAATTGATATATGTGAAGCTACAGAACGTGGTGAAGTTTTTTGGGCTATGTGATGGAGTCAGGATTCCTGGGGCTTGAATGATTTGTGAATGGAAACGCGGCCCATTGAACTGGGCAAACTTAGGCTGTCTGGACGTTGCTGCTCCTCACCCCGCCCTTGTGTGGGAAAGGAGATCCGGATAATGATGATGATGATGATGATGATAATTGATATAGGCTAAGCACGTCGTTGAAAAGAGCATACTAATCATAAACTTAAATGACATTAATATTAGCCACCATACAGCTGAAAATACCCCTAATCGCCAGACTTAGCATAGAAAATGGGTTATCTAAAAAATCACCAACACCATCATAATAGGTGGATGTCTTTGTATCCGTCATTTTTATTATTATTATTATTATTATTAGTAGTAGTAGTAGTAGTAGTAGTAGTAGTAGTAGTAGCAGACTGGCAGAGGCTCTTTCTGAGAAGAAATGTCAACCGCAGAGTTCTGTTATGGCCTGGATGAGATGTCGACTGTCATTCTCCCTCGTGAGGTCTGCTCTACTATGTCTCAGGGGCACAAGGTCATCAGCCCTCAGGCCTGTCTCTCTGACGGGTATGGATTACGAAGCTACAGTGGTCGAGAGTCGCATAGACCAGCGACTCTAATAGTTTAATGTCTTTATTTACACTGTAATATCAATAAATAAAAATAAAATAATAATAGTAATAGTAGATGGCTGGTAACCACAGCCGTTGGCGTGCTTGGGGCCAACGGATTGTAATATGAGGGTTAGTGTTAACCTTCACATTATAATTCCAAATGGTGAACTGTATTATGAAGGTTGGTTTTGATCTTCACAATATATTTCACCAGTGGATGGAGGTGTAGTAGTAGTAGTATTCCGTCACTTTTCGTCTCCTATTTTCATCATATTTATTGGGGATGCACAGCACCATGACCCCACAACACACCCAGTTTCAGTGACCTTGACCTACTTTTGAAGGTCACAGGTCCAAAAATGTCCAAAAATCATGATTTTTCAACCTCCGTTTACTCCAAAACTATTATAGATACATGAACATGGAGGGAAATCCTGCACAAAATTATTTTCCAAATATTTGCTTGAAAAAAGTTTGAAGGTCATTCATCCGTGACGTTACGATATTTATGACACTCCACTTTTCGACTGCTCATCCAGAAAAAATAAATAAATAGTTAAATAAATGAATGAGGCACTTCTTGGTCCTAGGAGATCTGTGTGGTCGTAAACCAGGTTCTTGGTTGCAGTTTGACCAACAGTTTTTGAGTTATTACACAAAAAGTCAGTTGCGCCAGTCAGCAACATTCCTATAGGTGGAGATCATTATCTGTTTCTGACAGTTACGGTCTGCTGGTTTTATTTATTTTGGAAACCACCAGGCGATTCTTTTTCAACATAGGAAAGCATTTAACTGTGAAGGGATTGATGATGTTTGCTGTATACTAACACCTCTAGTTTGAGAAGCCCTTGCTGAATGAATGAAGCCGTCTGGATGTACCGAGTATACTAAGATAAATGTTGGTGAAGTGAAGGGTTGACTGCAGCTGTCCTGTGCACATCTTTAGAAAGCTAAAGTAACAGCTTTGACAAGAATGGTCACTCGGGCATGTTCCGTACTTTCATGTATCAACGACTATTGCTCAAATTTAGTTTTCTCAAGACAGATTTTTCGAGTTTGTGGAGCCTTTTCAAACGGGAAATATAAAATGTTGCCTTCATTAACTCATTCACAAAGCGAAGGCTTTCCTAAATGTAATAAAATCGTCTAGTAGAAGTGTTTAAATAATAAAAATAAAATCGTGAAGGAAATAATTCGAATGACATATGATAGGAGTAGGCACGCACCATCCACTCATTTGATTCAGTACCAGCTTCATGTGACTCTGCATTAAGTGACAAGCACACATAAATACACACCTTGAATCCCACGTTCTTCTTCACAGAGGTAGCAGGGCTCATTATACAGTAGAATACGGGCCACCACAGTCCGTTCATCTAGAGCCCATACTGCCTTGAGCGTAATCGTCTCCTTGCTCAGTGTCTGCCTGGAGTGTTTCAGTGAGCTGCTTCTCCATCTCCAAAACTTCCTCTGCTTCGACGGGCAGATTTGACTTGGCGACTCCAAAACATTCCTCACAGAACTATAGATACAGCTTTACCTGAGCCAAGGTAATAATTTGTACGCTTCTCGCACGCTGGTTTATATAGGACATTCCTCCCTGCATGCCCATTAGCGACAGGAACAGCGTGGACTGTGTCGAGCATTTCTTCAACACAGATATATCAAAGACCAGTTCGTATTCTGTCGAGTTTTTGCACTGTTGTCTTCTCGACCGAGATTTCCAAAATGCCGTATGTAGTCAGACGACGGTACCATAATCTCCACTCGTCTTTTTCACATCAGACTTTTCAAGTTCCTTCATTCGATAGTACTGTCATACTCGTTCATTCGCATCGACCCTGATGTGTTACCTAACTTGCCCTCTGCTTCAGCCATCGCCAAGGTAAACTTCTCCCTTCTGTCATCCATATTTGAGCTAGAAAGCGACCTTTGACACAATGTATGACACTGTTCTTGATAATGAGTGCTCGGGGATACACGACTCATGGTAACCTCAGCACCTCACCGGAGCGAGTTACTGGCTCATGTAAAGAAGCATGGCGCTGTGATACGGAACTGGTTGTCCAGGGTTTCAGACCAGCAGTTTCATTCATTTCCTCAACTGTTCGGGGTTTCCTAAAACTTATGACTAGATTCCTTGGGATGTCGACAAAAAAAAAAATGTTTGGAGCGTCATCAAATTCCTCTCCTTATTTAAATTGGGAAGGCATCTCAGTTCAGTAGGTGGTTTCTTCAGAAGCTGGAAATGCTTTTATGCTGGTCAGACGCAACCTTTGCTAAACAGGTTCATTCCAGGTCCTGAGTAGGAAGACAGGTCCATTAGTGTGTGTGTGTGTGTGTGTGTGTGTGTGTGTGTGTGTGTGTGTGTGTGTGTGTGTGTGTGTGTGTGTGTGTGTGTGTGTGTGTGTGTGTGTGTGTGGAGAAAGGAGTGGAGTTTTGTCTGTGCTTCATAAGTTGAGCGAGATGGATTGCGTGCACAGTGGAGGAAGTGCACAATAATCGCTTGTAAGAAGTTGTGTCCGGGGAAGGGAACTGTTAGTCACATAATACTGTCGCTAATTTAGAGACACCAGCTGCTGTATTGAGAGATGATCCAAAATGTATAGGAATCTCGAAATCTAATGAAGAATATGGGAGTGAAAGCTGATTTGGCACAACGCTTGAATGAAAGTCTATTAGTTTTTCCAGAGTAGCAAACATTTTCGTCCTATTTCGTTCCCTAATTTTGTGGGGATCCAAATTTTTGCTTAGGCATATGGCTATTGCGTCTAGACTCGAAGAGATGGAAGGCACCCGGGGTCTGAGGAATATAAATGATGGAGAGAAAGATGGAGAAGAAAGTCTTATTAATAATGCTGTTTTTTTTTTTTTTTTTAAGGGAGAAGGGATGACTGAAATCTACCAAGCTATACAGTAGTGAGGATATTACAAGAGTCTCCTCAGTACTGTGGCGTAGTTAGCACCACCTCTTACACACAGTGGAGGAAGGGACTGTGAGAAACGTGAGAATCTGTACGTAGGTGTTCTTTCCGAGTTCCTTAGTTTTCTGATTAAGACCACCATCGAGAACACTATATCATTGCGTAAAACTGATATTTGTAAAATAGCAATGTAAGAAAAACAGTGATGCTTTCATGACAAGATATTTATTCATACTAACGCCACACAGTTTTGGGTAGGACAATAGCAGCCTCCTGTACTCGAAAATTGTACAAAGTGTTATTTAGACAGACAAATGAGAACAGGGAAGTCTGGGTAACAAGCAATGAAGAGAGAATCCAGGGAAGGAAGTAGGAAGTACGAGAAAACGAAGAAAGCTAGGAATGTAAATGAAATACGGAGTGAAACAGATAAGAAAAATGAATATGCATGAAGTGAGCAGGCAGTCTAGAACGTGGAATTTTTCACTAAATACTGGGCACCAGCAAAGCAGGAGTTAGCGTTGCAGCAGAGAGAGAGAGAGAGAGAGAGAGAGAGAGAGAGAGAGAGAGAGACCTAAATTAATTTAATCCTCGGCAAATTACGTGTGTGTGTGTGTGTGTGTGTGTGTGTGTGTGTGTGTGTGTGTGTGTAATAATTAACATTAAGCAATAACAGCCTATACACAGTAAAAACAAAACTAATCATGGAAATTGTTATTGAAATTAGTGTCCCTTGGGAAGCTCACCTCCTCTCAAAGCACCTTCAGGCACTGGTTATTATTCATGTACAGCGAGTTTAGATGATGAGGAATTGGAAAATGTGAGTATGTTTAAGTATTTGGGTAGTGTGATGAGTAAGGATGGAGGGTTGGAGGGTGAAGTGCTTGAAAGGGTACAGCAGGGAAGAAAGGTTGCTGGTTCCTTGAAAGCAGTGATAAGAAACAGGGAAGTGAGCATGGAAGTGAAAAAGTTACTGCATGACAGTATTGTGATACCAACTCTAACGTACGGAAGTGAAGCTTGGACATTGTTGGAAGGACACAAGTCAAGAGTGAGAGCAGTGGAAATGAGTTATTTAAGAGGAGCCTGTGGAGTCACGTGGAGAGACAGGCTGACGAATGAGGATATAAAGGAGCGTTGTGGTGTGGATGTGGATGTGATAGGAAGCGTTATGAGGAACACACTGAGGTGGTTTGGCCATGTGGAGAGGATGGAGGGTGAAAGACTGACGAAGAGAGTGTATGTGAGTGAGGTGGAGGGGGGGAAGAGGGAGGGGGAGGCCGAGGATGAGATGGAGGGATGGGGTGGAGAGGTATATGAGAGAGGGGTGTGTGAGTTGGGAGCAGGGCAGTGAAATGGCGGGGGACAGGGCGACTTGGAGGCGATTTGTTTGTGGCCACCCCAAACGGGATTGAGGCGTCTGGCAATAGACAGATAGATAGATAGAAATTTCTTGCAGGTAAAGACATTCCTCAGTGATACAAGGGTAATGAAACAGGAAGGAGAAAAGAGAAAAGAGGGTGAGATAAAAGAAGATGGATTAATAGGTGTTTGTGGCAAGGTATGGAAAGGGTGGAGAAGGGAGAAATGTATTGATGAGGTGATGAGGAAAAATTACCCAGATGGTGTTTGGAGGGAAAGTACTGATGGGGTGAAAGATACGAAGTAATGAGGAGCGTGGAGAGGCAGGGCTTTTTACGTGTAGGTGTATGAGACACGGGGGTTTATATTGGAGAAAGGTTGGGCTGTGGACAGGGCGACATGTAGGCTATTTGTCTGTGGCTACCACTTACGGGATTAAAGCTTCGGACAATACTGTAGATAGATAGATATATTGGTAGATAGATAGATAGCTAGATAGATGGGTAGGTAGGTAGATAGATAGATAGAGAGATGCTGCTGGAGATGAGGAGTATTAGGGATGAGTTGTCTCTTTTTTGCGGGGCATTTTTTTGAAGTGCTTATAGTCACCCATTCCTAGGCACAGCTTCTTAGACTTTTAGTATACTAGAGTTATCCTGATATTAGAGGGCTGTTGGTGAGATGTTTAATGGTTAGTGAGGCTTCATGATCTGCAGGCTGTCGATTAACTCAGTATATATTCATGATAAACTAA
Organism: Coenobita brevimanus; assembly: GCF_032717465.1. Taxonomy (NCBI): domain Eukaryota; kingdom Metazoa; phylum Arthropoda; class Malacostraca; order Decapoda; family Coenobitidae; genus Coenobita; species Coenobita brevimanus. The sequence goes on from NC_136959.1 coordinate 15,649,966, forward strand.
TGATGGTGTCAGTGTGCGTTGTCATCGGTCCATCACAGAGAAGGACTGGCAAAGTGGAACATGCCTAGTCACCCCTGCCAGTCTGCTGTAGAGGCTAGTTTCTTTTCGATTCCGTAATTTGCTTCTACACAAGAACGAAACTGTATTCTTAAATACTGAGCAAGTTGCCATCAAAGTCGTCCCCTCCGGTTAATATGAACTGCATATCTTTGACCAACATCTTACATTTACAAAAGTGTCGCTTGTCGCTGACGCTCATTCTGACGTCACAGTATATCCTTTCGGCGACTAAACATATAATGCACTGTATGATCCTCTTAATCCCAGTTTCACACATATCTGTATTCTAATCACACACTTCATGCTAGAAGCAGGAAAAGATCAATCCTTCAGTACATGAGGCTTCTGGTAAGCTAAAATTAACAGATGAAAATTACATACTGTCAGCAACGCCGAGTACGTCTGGTAACTATGAATAAATATGATTTCTTAAAATTTATCACCATAGCACTAATGTAGCACAAGTATCTCAGATTATTCCTGGCCCCAGAATGATGCAGGACATGTATGAAAATAGAAGTTTATGCTGCAATACCCATCATCATCATCATCATCATCATCATCATCATCATCATCATCATCATCATTACCCAATCCTTCTTTACCATATCAGGAGCTTAGTAACTTAAACTAGTCTACTCAGTACCGACATTTAAGGCTCACCAGTCTCATTCGTCCCTGACGGGCATTACGTGAGCAGTAATCTCCAACTCTCCCTCGGGTAAAAACTCTTACAGACTCAGCCCGGCCGGAGCGCTGTAACCCACTAAATTGCAATGCGTTATTTGGTTCTGTGGTTTCCACCCAACATAGTAAATAGTCTCCTGGTTTAGAGGAAACCATTTTTTGGCTTGTCACTCATTGTAATAACCCGAAGGCAGCACTACATCGAGTGAGAGGATAGAGGGCACCGCCACCTACCAAATATACTGCAAATGAAAATCCGTACAAAAAGTGTTGCTTAGATTTAATGTAACCGCGATACTGTATGTCCTCACTTTCCATCCTTATTCTACTTTTTACCACTCAGAGGAAAAATGCATCAGGTTATTCAGGCCTGGCGGGTGGTGCTGCTGTCTGGCCATCTGTTTGGTGCAGTGTTAGAGAAGTGAATGAGATAACCTTATGTTGTATTATCCTTTTGGCATCAGTAACTACAGTATGGTATGATTAGTGATGTTAGTGTTAGGGAGGGACCACCTGATTGGAACCTGTCATGTTTGTGGTTTAGCAAGGTTTATGTATTTACGTGACTCTCTCTCTCTCTCTCTCTCTCTCTCTCTAACCTTATTCCACTAATTTGCTCCATTCTGCTGCATTGCCCGACCTAGGACCAGTATCCCAGGCTAGCAGAGTAATTGGCTTGATACCACGTTCATCTAAATTAATTCCACGATCGAGGAGCACCAGCAGACAGTCTTCATACAGTAGCCTGCCTCTCTGCACATTTCCATTTAACAGTCTCAGCCCAGTCCTGAGAAATTAATATACTGTAGAGTGAGTTACTAAAGTGAGTTTCTCTCTCTCTCTCTCTCTCTCTCTCTCTCTCTCTCTCTCTCTCTCATGCAGTGCCTTTTGGTAGTGATGGGGCTAAAGTTCTAATAATTTCATAAAGTCCATTTGCTGGTAAAGGTACAAGTGGGACAGAATCCATGAGACGCTTAGCCGCTGTGCTCATCTCCGGCCTTTGAGCCTGTGGGGGGAGGGGGGGTAATTCATTCCCTCTCTTGGTATACAAGGCCATAGTATCATTCAGGTTACCTCAGTTACCCCCCCCCCTTCCTAATTGCTGCCCTAGGTACTCATTTTACCTGCCTATACACAGAGGTCGAACTGATACCTGAGTAAAGTAATACCAGCTGCCCACACCAGGAATCACACTCTGGCCCTGGTGATCCAGCAGTTATTCACTCAGCCACTGTGGGGTGATACGGGATTTTATATTCTTTTTATGCAAGGAAGAAGGAACCAAAGGCCAGAGGTCAACATATTGCTCTTTCCAAGAAAAACAACAACAAAAAAACAAGGTAACAGAGGGCCAACTTCAAGATCCATTCATTTCCTATGGCGTTAAAATACCACATTTGAAAAAAAGCGTATCGAGTGTTCCAGTGATGATCTGCTTATTGTCTGCTGTCGATGCGTCGTTACTGCAATGCAACATCTCCCCATTTGCTAGGCAGCGCTATATGTTATTTGAAATTTATATTTTTGGCGCATACCTTGCTCACTACAGTTGATGTTATCATCACTCGAACCAAATCATTCACAAAATAATAATAATAATAATAATAATAATAATAATAATAATGATTATAATAATCATCATCATCATCATTATCATCATCATCCGTCCATCCATCATCCCGTGCTATGTTTCCCCCTTGAGGAGCGTAGGAGCCCTGGGCTAGGCAAATTGGTCCTGACATTGAAGATGAAAGCGAATAATAATAATAATAATAATAATAATAATAATAATAATAATAATAATGCCTGCACGGTCCAGACGGTATCTTCTTACCAGTGCAGTACCACTGAGGTCACTGAGAACATCTTTACTCTCACACAGCGACCCTAGTTGATACTGAAGAATTTTTGGTTGTGTGGTGGCGGCCATGCTAACAGGGTAATGTCATAAGCCTCGCAGATTTGGCTAAACTGACTTGGCAAGGGTGTTTTAGTTATGACCATAAATACCGTGGATTGTAAGGACGTAAGAGTCTCTCATAAGGATTTAGTAAGGATTTCCTCCATTTTGAAGACCTAGAGAAAAAAATCTTCACCTTGTGCACTCTTACTGGTTTTATGTATAGGCCCAGGTCCTCTCACTTTACCTCTGAGCTCAGTTTGCCTCTCTCATTACCGTCCATGTATTCGTTTTTTCCATTCTTTTCCCCTCTCCTTTTGGAATTTCGTTTTATTTTGCCTTTAACCTATCTGCTTGTTGTCCAAAGAATCACAGTTTTCTGGGTTTCCTCTCTCATATTCTCCCTCTCACTCTCTACTTCGTTATTCTTCAGTATTTATCTATCCGTCCTTTAGCTCACCTGTTTTTCTTTCACCTCACCAATTTCTTCCCGTTCTTCAACTTTCCTTTTATCGATTTCATTTCATCTATTTCTTTTAATCATTTCTTTATTCCCCTCCCCTTAGTTTCCTGTCCGCTTACTATTTCTTTCTGTCATTATTTTTTCCTCTTAGCCATCGTCAGTTTTTTCAGGGTGTAAGCAGACAACACACAGAGTTATAGCTCGACTACTGGGACTTCTCCTAAGCTCAGTAGGTAACACTGTGAGTATAATCTGCCATCCACGCTATGTGAGAGTGGCTCTAATTTACTCATCGTTCACAAATATGTAATTCCTTTTTACCAACCGCGATAGAGTGACTGGTATTGTTTTCAGTTTGGTTGTCAGTCTGTGTGTTTGTTAGCACGATATATTCGCAACCGCTCAAGATATCATCACAAAATTTTACAGGTGTGTAGAAGGGAAAAAAATCTATCACTAGTTCGACACTGGTGAAAGTAGGTCAAGGCCAAGGTCATATATTGTGCCGCGCGAATGCAGTAGCCTTTGATATTTCTAAAGCTTTTGACAGAGTATGGCACCTTTCCCTGCTGTCCAAACTCCCTTGCTATGAACTAACTTATTTTGTTCCTTTGATTTCCTCATATCTCAGTGACAGGAAAATAAGAGTAAAAGCACATGATGTATATTCCAATATCTGCTTAGTTAACGCCGGCGTGCCGCAGGGATCAGTTCTGGCGCCAACCCTGTTCCTGGTTCATATTAATGATCTCTTATATGTTACCCACAATCCCATCCACTCATACGCAGATGACTCAACACTACACAGTTCATTCACACTCAGACACCCCTTTCAACTCAGTACAGCCATCTCAATAAATCAAGACCTATCTATGATCAGTGAATGGGGACAAAACAACTTTGTTTCATTTAATGCTAGTAAAACTAAATATATACAATTTACTAATTGACAGATATTAGCAGATTCGTATTTTACCTTCAGTGCTATAACATTTCCATCTCCAAAAGTATTGAAATTCTCGGCGTCTCACTTAACAATGCCCTCAGCTGGACCTCTCATGCTAAATCACTTGCTAAAACCGCCGCAAAGAAACTTGGATTATTGTACCGTACAGAGTCCGTAATTTCTTACTGACGAGCAATTAGCTATAATTTATAAGAGTCATGTGCGCTTTCAGCTTAAATATTGCTCACTCCTGTGGAATGGATGTGGAGAGGTTGCATGAAAACAACTAGACAAAATTCAGAACAAAGCTGTTAGAATTATTAACAACCCTGCCATTACAAATAAACTACATCCCTTACAAGTAAGATGGAATGTTGCCTCCCTTGCATTACTTTACAGATATTTTTATGGCAAATGCTCAGACGAAGTTGCGTCCATGGTGCCACCTTTCCATTCCTTCCCTCGTGCTACACTGGCATCTGGTAGCACTCATGACTGGAATGTCACTCAGCCATATTGCAGAAGTTCTGCTTATCAGAATTCTTTCATTCCCAGTACTGCATCTCCCTGGAACCCCAGAATTGTTTCCCTCCAAACTTCAACCTTCAAGTCTAACTGTTACAGATATTTTGTGAAGAAAGGACACCAGTAATCTGGTGTATGGATTATTATTTTTTATTCATTTGTTTTTCTTTCCTCTGTTCTGTTATTAAAAAAAAATAATAATATATTGATTCGCGGCTGGTGTGATTTCTCCCTTGGGGGGGAGGCTCTAGTTGTTTATCTTATTTATTTCCTACTAATAGTCTTTCTTGTCATTACTTTATTTCATATTTTTTTCCCTTCAGCGTATCACCCTACCTCTGCTCTTCCTTCTCTCTTCCTTTTCATTATCCTTCCTTCCTCTGCCCCAGGCCTGTTTGCTCTTTGCCTACTCTCCTCACTTCGGCTCCTCCCTCATCACTGCCACTCCTGGGGCGGCGCTCCTTCACAAAGCAGGGTAAAAGCCTCCATTCTCTCCCACCTTTTTCCTTATTTCTGGCTCCATTTTTCTCATTCTTCCCATCCCAAGCCAGTCTCCATAGCTATCGATCCCTGTTGTCTTCTTATTCAGTGCCATGTTTGTCCTTCACCTCTTTTTTCCGTCATTTTTTTTGCTTTTACCTTTCATCCCATTCTTTTACTCCTTCTTACCTGCTTACCTACTTCATTTCTCTTCCTTCTCCCTTTACTTTCTTCTCCACTAACTCCCCCTCTCCATCTTCTATTTCCTTTCATTGTACTCCCTCGTATGTAGTCTTTTCTTCTATGCCTTCTTCCATTTCCTCTCATTCCTATTCACGTTCTTATCCCCATCTAACCCCATTTTTTCCTATCCTCTATTCACCCTTTGTTATTCCTACACTGTTTTACCTGGCTTTTGTGGCTCATTCACTGCACAGTCTTCTTTCTAACTTTCTTTATCTTTTCCTCTTCCATTCTACCTTATTAAGCCCACCTTTTCTCCACCCTACTATATTTCAGCCAAGTTTTTCAGCTTTCTATTTTTCTGCCTTCTCTGCTCCTTCACACTACCTCTTTCGTGCTTCTGTCTCTCGTCGTCCATTCCCTCATCTACCTTTCCATTGTACACCATTTTCTCCTCACCCTTCCACAGATATTCCAGTAGTAACTCACAGTCTTGGTTATCGCTTTTCCTCTCCCATCACCCAGTCAGCCCTACTCCACCTTTACGTGCTTTTAAGTGTGTGCTATGCCTTTAGGTCCAACCACCAACACCTCAGAAGCTACAGTTAAGGATGAGGGGAAGTTTGATTGTATTTGATCCCTTCCTTCATTAGCTAAAGAAGAATTACCTTGTCTTAGAACTGGAGGACACACACATTATCGACGTATTATTGCTGTTCATTGTACGGTCTAATCCAGCTGATGTAAATAGCCAGAAAATTGTGTAATGCTGATCTCAAAGGAAAATTCTTAGTACTGGTCAGGCTAGAGGTGGGAACGTTCCTTGAAAAATCAGGACTCAACAAGAAGAGAAAAATGTTGTCAGTAGGAAAACCGAGAGAAATAGAGAGTTCAGATTACAGCCTAGGAATATGGTTTGCTAAACCTTAGTAAGTTAGAGAGAGAGAGAGAGAGAGAGAGAGAGAGAGAGAGAGACAGACAGACAGACAGACAGACAGACAGACAGACAGACAGACAGACAGACAGAGACAGAGACAGACAGACAGACAGACAGACAGAGACAGAGACAGACAGACAGACAGAAACAGAGAGTAAACAATATCTGGTGAATTATTTACAGCAAGGACATGACGCGAGAGAGAGAGAGAGAGAGAGAGAGAGAGAGAGAGAGAGAGGTTGAAGGTAATGTTGCCTATGAGTATCTGGTGACTAGGGAAGCATTAGAAGGAGGGAGGAATGGACCAGAGTGGGGAAAGGTGGGGCTGAAACTGGAGAGAGAGGAATGGAATAATGACAGGAAAAATGACGGAAAGGTTGGAAAGAAGGGAGGAACGTGGAGAGATTTATTTTTTTAAATGCAAGGAAGAAGGAACCAAAGGCCAAGAGCCCGCAAATTGTTCCCTCCAAGAAAAAATAAAAACAAGACAACAGAGAGCCAACTTCAAGATCCGTTCATTTCGAGACTATAACATAAAGAAAGCAGAAAAGTTAGCCAGGCCAAAGGAAGGCCAACTGAGGACAGAGACAGAGAATGACATATTGTAGGTGGAAGGAAAGGCAAATCTGTTAATAACTTCAGTAATTCTTATATAACACGAACCGTAAATAACAATAAGAAAAATATAATGCATAGAAATGGAAAAGATAGGTACCCTTATATCAGATTACAAACTGGGAGACCTATTTCAGTTTCCATATAATTATTAAAACTTTTCAAGGAGGATGTAATGCTGAATATATATATATATTGTTACGGAACAGAGAAAGATAATGTACACATTAAGTGAGAATACTAAGAGTCACTACTGTCCCGTAAAGTTCCAGGTTCAAAACAAAAGAGTTAGGTAAAATTACAAGTTAAAGTTTAATGCTCAAACTAACAACAAAACATTCAGGACTCATAAGGATAATGTAATGGCAAAAAACAGGTTAAAGATATGGTTAACTGCAATAGCCTCTATTAACACAAAATTAGCAAGAGTAAATTTACCTAAGTCAGCCCTGATAAAACGAAAATACACCGGGTAATGCTCAGTTAATGCAAGATAAATCATTACAGATCCAAACTAGTATCAAAAATGACTGACATAAAACCCCACATCAATCACAGAAACCTCACTAGGCCCAAGAACCATCCCCATGCTACACAGTTCAAGAAAAAATGCAACAACAGTTATACTCAAATTACACACAGCTGCTAGATGTTTGGAGATTTCTTGACCACTCACAATAATAATAACTGTACAGGGGAGGACAGAGATGTGAACAAAATGAGGAGCAGATCTAAGTGGCAATGATGCAGAGACTGAGCTCATTATATAGGGGCCAGCAGAGCTTGATACAACTTGTAAGAAGGACGCGCAAATGAAGCCATGGGGACAAAGAGTTAACAATCCCGCTCTGAATAACAGAAAGAACGACTTACTCTACTATAACGGTAGAAGGGGGGGACTGAGGCAGAACACGCTCGTGATCAAACATGCAGCAACTGTGCGTTAAAATTACACAAAGGATGATGAAATCATAGGCTATGTAACACCTCCCCACAAAGAAAAAAGAAATTTACAAAGGAAATTTCTTATTACTCTAAAACAATCTGTATATGGCATTACAGAACATGCAAAAGTCTTTCCTAATGTTACAAAACATGAGATCTCCCTAGCACGTTCAGTCATAGGTACTTGTCAGTATCCCTTTAACAAATTAAACTTACTTATGTACCTAGCCTTTCCGATCTTGTCTATGCAATCTTCCACGCGAGGGAGAGGGTGTCTGTTTTGGTTATCTGATTAACACGTCTGTAGTCGATGCAAAGCCGCTGTGACCCACCCGGCTTAGGGACCAGAGTGACAGGAGAACTCCACTCGCTCTGACAGGGCTAAATCATCTTGTGGTCCAACAGGTAGCCAAGCTCCTTCTGGATGAGAGGAACTTTCACTGGGTTCACACGGTAAGGAGGCAATTTAATTGGCTTTGCGTCTCCAACATTGACATCATGCATCAACACAGTGGTTCTTCCTGGAGTGGCACGGAACACTTGCGGGTACTCCTGCAGTAATGCCGAAAACTCCTGCCTTTCCTCGGGAGCTAGATGAGAAAGCTTAGTCTGGAGATCATTCATGATATCAGGATTCTTCCCCAAACTATCACTCAGGCTCATACTGCATGGGAGAGCTTCACTTGCAGACTCGGGTGGAACAGCTACAGTGCAGACTGGGTTATTTTCGTTCCGCCTGTGATACAACTTTAGCATGTTGATGTGGCATAGTTGCTTGTTCTTTCTATGATCTGGTGTGGCGATGACATAGTTGACATCACTGAGTTTCTTCTCCACGAAATAAGGACCACTAAACTTGGCTTGAAGAGGTTGCCCATGAACTGGTAGCAGAATCAAAACCTGATCTCCTGGCTGAAAGTGGCGCAACCTGGACTTCTTATCATACCAAGTCTTCATCTTCTCCTGAGCAGCTCCTAAATTCTCTCTCGCCAGCTGTAAAGCAGTGGACAGCCGTTCTTTGAACTTCATCACATACTCCAGCAGGTTGACGTCATCTTCCTCCGACAGCCAGCATTCCTTGAGTAACTTAAGGGGTCCTCTTACTTCATGGCCAAAGAGTAGTTCAAAAGGTGAGAAGCCCAGTGATTCATTTGGAGATTCTCTTGCGGCAAACACAACGAATGGAAGACCTTTATCCCAGTCTTTCTGATGTTCCAAACAGTATTTCTTGAGCATCGATTTGAGTGTTTGATGATATCTCTCCAACGCTCCTTGGGTCTGGGGATGGTAAGCTGAAGACGTGATCTGGGTGATGCCCAACTCTTTCAGAGACTGCTTGAAAACGTTTGACATGAAATTACTTCCCCGGTCTGACTGTACCTCCTTGGGCAGACAAAACTTTGTGAAGAACCCTAGCATTTCCTTAACCACGTTCTTTGCTGAGGTATTTCTAAGTGGAATGGCTTCAGGATAACGAGTAGCCATATCAATCAGGGTCAACACATAAGAAAATCCTGAAGAAGTCTTAGGAAGAGGGCCCACAATATCCACCAACACACGGGTGAAAGGCGCCTCAAAAGGAGAAATGGGAACTAGAGGTGCAACCTTTTCGGTCTGATTACACTTCCCCACAACTTGACAGGTGTGACAAGACTTACAATACCAGGAAACATCCCTGAAGATACCTGGCCAGTAGAAGTGTTTCAAAATGCGTGCCACAGTCTTCCTCACTCCAAGGTGTCCTGCCAAACTGGTATCATGAGCCACTCGAATGATATCCTGCCTACAAACACGAGGGATGACAACTTGATGTACAACCTCCCATTCACAGTCGGCTGATGCTGTTGGGGGTCTCCACTTCCTCATAAGTACTCCTGACTTTACATAATAACAAGTAGAAGCACCGGCTGACTCTTCTTCACTGTAAGCAGAGTTAGCTAGACCTTTCAACTCAGGGTCAGCAACCTGCAACTCAACCAACTCTTGACGAGACAAATTATCAACACTACGGGGTACTGCCTCATCTGGTGAGTGGTCCAAATTAGCAAGAAAAGTGTCAGCTAGGATAACATCATCATCATCATTATCCTCTAAATCACCAGTAACTTTAGACTTAGCCCTAGTGACAGCACATGCAGGGAACACATCAGGGACATCACAATCCTGGGTCGCAGCCACTGGCTCACTAGACAACTGAGGAGCTGGACACACTTGACTTCCACCAATATCATTTCCAAGTAAGAAAGTTACACCTGACATTGGGAGTGTCTCAACCAACCCAACCATAACGGAACCATTAACAAAACCAGACTCTAAATTCACTCTGCACAGAGGGACAGAGAAGTAATTATTCCCTACACCTTGTAAGATTACAGTTTCATCAGAGGAATTAACAATAGAGCCTAGAACACTGGTCAGCAAAAGGGATTGGCAAGCACCTGTATCACGATATATTTTAACTGATTTCCTGTCATTACTGTCCAGAGGACTGACAAAACCATCAGACAGGAAATTAGCACATGAACTCTTGAGAGTGTCACCCACGTTACTGCTCAAAAGAGGAGCTCCATCATGAGAATTTAAGTTACCCCTTAAAGCAGGTTCAGTTAACTCAGTTAAAGAATTCTGGGAACTCTCAAGAGTGGACACTAGACCAATTGACTGAATATTTAAAGACTCCTTTTTGTTCACATCACGCTGTCTCCTAAAACATTTCTCCGTAGTATGACCAAGCTTACTACAATAAGTACATTTACTTTTCTGAAATCTAGAGGTGAAACTGGTATTTACTTCCTGAGAAACATCATCTTTATTCTCTTTCCTGTTACCTGTACTCTGAGTAGAGGCAACGTACTTACTCTCAGCTTTCCTTTTCTCTCTAGAATATCTCTTGTGAGTGAGAACATATTCATCAGCTAAAACTGCAGCATCAGACAAATTATCTATTCTTCTCTCATCAAGATATAGGCTTACATCTTTACTAATGCACCTTTTGAAGTCCTCCAGCAAAATCATCTGCTTAAATTTACCAAAATCAGAATCCACATTCTTAGAATTTAACCACTGCTCTAACAGATCTTCTTTGATTTTTGCATACTCAACATGGGATTGCTTATCTTGCTTGTAAGTTGTCCTAAATTTTACTCTATAGGCTTCAGGAACAAGCTCATAGGCCTTAAGAATCAAGCTCTTAACTACATCATAATTATCAGATTGATCCTGAGGCAAAGATGCATAAGTTACTTGAGCTTTACCGGTGAGAACAGTTTGAAGGAGTACTGGCCAATACTTTTTTGGCCAATTAAAACCTGTAGCTACCCTCTCAAACAACTGAAAATACTTTGTTAAATCAGATTCATTAAAAGGAGGGACAAGTTTAACATTTTTAGCCACATCAAAATCATCAGAGCTAGATGATCCAGTTCCACCTTGTTTCATGCGATACTCATGGTCTGCCTGAATCCTAGCAAGTTCAATTTGTGCCTGAGCCTGTACCTGTGCCTCTTGAATACGAGCATTTGCCTCCTTAACACGAGCCTCCTGCAGGGCTAGCTGTAACTTAGCTAATTCAATCTGCGTTTGCTCATTTGGAGGAGTTACATTAAACAAGCTTTCATTAATCATATCAACAAATTGATCCTTAGAATGATGAGAGTGAACTGCAATTCCCAATTGTTGAGCAACAAGCTTAAGTTCATTCTTTGTTCTGTTTTCTACATCACACACTGTTTGCACATTTGACAAAAAATCTTTGGCTTCATCAAGTGTAGTAATAGTAGACATCATGAATAAATAACAGTCACAAAATATCAAGCAATATCCTTATGATAATATCCTGAATATCCTGATAAGAGGTCGCCAAATTTATGTTACGGAACAGAGAAAGATAATGTACACATTAAGTGAAAATTAGTGTCACTACTGTCCCGTAAAGTTCCAGGTTCAAAACAAAAGAGTTAGGTAAAATTACAAGTTAAAGTTTAATGCTCAAACTAACAACAAAACATTCAGGACTCATAAGGATAATGTAATGGCAAAAACAGGTTAAATATATGGTTAACTGCAATAGCCTCTATTAACACAAAATTAGCAAGAGTAAATTTACCTAAGTCAGCCCTGATAAAACGAAAATACACTGGGTAATGCTCAGTTAATGCAAGATAAATTATTACAGATCCAAACTAGTATAAAAAAGGACTGACATAAAACCCCACATCAATCACAGAAACCTCACTAGGCCCAAGAACCAACCCCATGCTACACAGTTCAAGAAAAAATGCAACAACAGTTATACTCAAATGACACACAGCTGCTAGATGTTTGGAGATTTCTTGAGCACTCACAATAATAATAACTGTACAGGGGAGGACAGAGATGTGGACAAAATGAGGAGCAGATCTTAGTGGCAATCATGCAGAGACTGAGCTCATTATATAGGGGCCAGCAGAGCTTGATACAACTTGTAAGAAGGACGCGCAAATGAAGCCATGGGGACAAAGAGTTGACAATCCCGCTCTGAATAACAGAGAGAACGACTTACTCTACTATAACGGTAGAAGGGGGGACTGAGGCAGAACACGCTCGTGATCAAACATGCAGCAACTGTGCGTTAAAATTACACAAAGGATGATGAAATCATAGGCTATGTAACAATATATATATATATATATATATATATATATATATATATATATATATATATACAGTATATATATATATATATATATATATATATATATATATATATATATATATATATATATATAACGTGATTTACTAATTCTTTTATATATTTGTGGGAAGCAGACAATTCCACAGACCACATAAATCAATCATACTGGCAGTAATTTCCCACGCTGGTTCACAAGTTCAAATGGTAAAAATAGCAACAATAATCTCCACCAAATCCTTCATCATATTTGTGTAAAAATAATGAGATACAGGACATTAGGATGAAACTAAATAAATGTATTCTTGAAAGAACAAAAACATAAGAGAGTCAGCAGAGTGGTGCGATGGGAGACAAAGTGGAGGAGGCGAGAGCAGGAGGAGGAAAGGAAAGTGGATTACTCCTAAGTGGGAAGGCAACAGGCTCGAGTGACACATAAACCCGAGAAGTGGAAGCTCGATGTGGAGAGAAGCAGGGAGGACGAAGGAAGACAACACAAATGATGGAAGTTTGTGGGAGGATGGAAGTAACAGAGAACGATAAAGAAGGTCAAGGAAAAAGAAGAGAAAGATTAAACAGTAAAGGGGAATGACTGGAGGGAGAAAAAGAAAACTTGAGGAACGTGAGAAGGAGGGAAGAAGCAAAAAGAAAGTTTGAATATGAGGGAAATGAAGGAAATTATTTGAAGACTCAGATTAGAATGCCTTGAATGAGGTTTGAAAAGGCGCTGAGGAGGAAGAGATTGGAACAGAAAGTTTGTTAACAGAGAGAAATAGAAAGGTAGAAAAAAGTTGGGGAGAGAAAAGATAGAGGCTTGCGGGTCTAAGATTATTAAGGCGTAAGAAAAGAATGAGGAAGCAAGAGACATGAAGAGAGTGGAAAAGACAGAGAGAAAGACGTACTGTAGCCCCAAGAACGACTAGTGCCTGAATTACAAGTCGTGAAACATCAGGGAAGAACACACAAAGAAGTGAGAGATAAAAGTCTTAAGGATAAAGGCTCCTTGCATAGCGTGGAAAGAAAAAGAAGAAAGATTGAGGAAGAAAAGGAAGAAATAATGTTAAACGAAAAGAACATAAGGTAAAATGCAAGGGTAAGGAGAGGAAGGTGAGAGAATGGAGACAAAGGCATGTAAAACGAAGTTTAAAAAAAAGAAAATCTTGCTGAAGGAAAAGGGAAAAGGAGAGAGAGAGAGAGAGAGAGAGAGAGAGAGAGAGAGAGAGAGAGAGTTGGTGGGGTCTGTATGCGATTTGCTAGATAGCTATCAAACTCTGCTGTAACCGGACCACTCTGTTCTCACCCATAGGCTCAGTGTGTTGTGAATTTTATAGGCTTAGCAGTGTTTTCAGTTCACAGTTTTCGAAATAAACCTATTGAGATGCAGGGTCAACTGAAGAGAAAACAGAGGATCCCCCGGGTTTGTAGTAGAGAAACGAATGTACTCAATGAATGAAAAAGGAATACATAGACCAACAAAGGTTACAGAAGCTGAGAGCAACCCATAGCAAAGAATCCGTGTCGCACAATAAGGATCATAAGTGTCTGTATTTGGATCTCCAGCATGGCCACACGCAGCTAGTATTCTTGTTGATGTCAGTGTTTTCACCACTCTGCACACTTTGGTCTTTGTGATTCCCCAGATGTGGTTTGGTCCGTTCAGTAAATTAAGTCCCTGCAGAATACTCATGAATATTTACATCAGATCTCTGCAGAATAGTGTGTTAATATGCACGCATTATGTCCAGGGATCTCGAAATTAACGGATCTTGAATTTGGCTCGGTTTTTATTTTTCTCCCTAGAGGGGAAAATCTTGTGGTCTTCCGGCCTTTTATTCCTTCTGCCTTACATTAAAAAAAAAAAAAAAAAAAAAAACAGTGTATGGGTGGGAGATCCTGGTGTGGCATAATTATCAAATGTCAAATAAGAGAACACTAGAGCTGAAATATCAAGGAATAGTGGGAGTTAAGAAAGTGTGTTGAGCAAAATATAAAAAAAGAGTATCTTGTCTCAGGTTATTGTTTGTATCGTCTTGGCATAAGTACTGTATATTGTCAACGTTTTCATCTTATATATACTTTTGAAAGTGTGACCGTCAGTTTGTGTGCGTTTCAGCTATGGAAATTAATGTGTACATATCCAGATCGCGCCAGAGGGGTCTTATTTGGGTAAGTTTCTGCAGGGAATCTATAGGTGTGGTTTAACGATGCTAAAGTGGCGGCCCTGCTGGTCAAAATTAGAAATAATCAAGTCAACATGGCGGAGCTGCTCGGGCAAATTATCATCGTGTTTCCAGATTTCTCCAAAAAACATATTAGTATTACAGAGCTGGGTGGGAGGGTGTGCGTAGGTAAGATGGGTGGGTGTGATGTGACAGGGTTTTGCAGCACTGGTGGGTAAGTGGGGGGGCAGGGTGGATGGGTGGGTAGTAGAAAATTGGTCCCTGGGTGTGTCTGCAGGGTGAGTGGGTGATTAATGGGAAAATAGGTCCATGGTGTGTAAGAGACGTGCTATCCCCAGTAGGCATTCACATAGTACTGCCTATACATCGTGCCAATATTGCTATAATCTCTGACCCTTGCAGAACCACGGACGGATTTATGCATTGCGCTTTTACAGAACAGACAGAGATACGATCCACTGAAAGGGTTAGAAATTAATCTTCATAACGTTTGTATCATGATATCAGGACTTGGATTTTTACCTGCTCACCCTTTGACGATAATAGTCAACAGAGAGGGAGAGAGCTCTTACGAAGGCAAGTGGTTCATCAACATCCTTATTGTCAATACCATCATTTTTTAATAATTAATTGGATTGCAGCTCCATATTGAAGGTTGGGTATGTACTTTGTTTGTTACTAGTGATGTTCTTCCTGCCACAGACAGTCGTCATCAACATCATCATCGTCATCATCAACAAGGCGTATGGAAGTAGATTTTGTATTAAATATGCATTTTAGTTGCTCTGTATTATGTTCCTGTCTCCGTAATTCATCATCATCATCATCATCATCATCGTCATCATCATCATCATCATCAGCAGCAGCAGCAGCAGCAGCAGCAGCACCATCATCATCATCAAGAATAAAACAAAAATCACAATAACTCCTCCTTCACTTGTAACAGCGTTTGTCAGTGTATCTCATCCAGTTCTTTGTGCCACATTTCTTCGTATCTCTGGCTTAGGTCGCATGAACTTAGTATCTGTAGGCACCAGTTGAAAATCATCGGGCTACTCTAGGTACTACCGAATCTTCAGTTAGTTTCTACATCTAATATTATTTTGCGTGCATTCCCTCACACACACCACAAAGCCAGTCAGGAGACAGGGAGTGTGTGCTGGGCAATCCCCAGGTCCTGTCCTCCCCACTTACTGTTTTTTTTAATCAGACCATACACCACTGACCGGGCTAATGTATGGCCCGGCCTGCACTATATGTGCAGGGAATCTTTCAACGAACGAACGGACGAACGAACGTGCATTCCCTCACCGTATCAGCGGGCATGCAGCATCCTTCTAACTAGACACTCTTACCGCTTTTCTGTTCATCTCTAATGCAGGAGTTCTATCGTATTTTCAGTCATATACACAGGTGGTCAACTCTGGAACGGTCTTACTAAGTCTGCCTTTCCCACCGCCTGTGATCTCGAGTCTTAAATGCAACGTGCTCATGAATCTCCAAGCTTAATTTGGTCTCGTATTGATAGTTCTTTGGTATACTGTGCACTTATTAATGTTTGCTTACCATGTGGAAACGTTAGCACATCCTAGCCTCCCGTGCACAAGGGTGTCATTCCCTCACAAGCACTTACAACAATAACATTCCTCCATTCGCCTTGGTAATTAATTTGGCAGGAGTAACAGTGCCACGTCGGTCACCAGAAATGCCCCCAGTATTTCATGCTGGCACACCCAAACATACGCCAGAAGGTGAAGCGTGGCTGCCGCATCAATACTGACCCGACGCATCTTCCCTTCCCGGACATGGTCACACTGTAAGTCAATGTTTAGGGACTTCTTAGCTCGATGTTGTCCTCACGCAGCCTACACATCACCTTAGTGGAATGTTTACTGTCTCGTGGATCTGGTGAAATTCCGGAAAACCTGGGATTGTTCTTGAAAATGGAGAGTTATTGTAGTTTGTTCCATTTTCGTAACAACCACAAAAAATATTCCAGTTCATTTTAAGAGTCCTGAATAATACAATTACACCCACCCACCCACCCACCCACACACACACACACACACACACACACACTATCGATCTATCTATCTATACCTATATCTATCTACCTGTCTGTATCTTTTTTTTTTTATGCGAGGAAGAAGGAACCAAAGGCCATGAGCCAGCAGTAACAGTTCCCTCCAAGAGAAGAACAAAATACAATAGAGAGCCAAATTCAAGATCCGATCATTTTGGGATGCCTGGACACACTGCGTTTGAAAGACTGGAGATCATAGGCAGCAGGAAATACAGACAGAGGGAGACAGTTCCAGAGCTGACCTGTTGCATAAATGAAAGACTGGGAGTAACGGTTAACTCTATCTATATCTATCTGTCTATATGTCTATCTTTCTATCTATCTATCTATCTATCTGTATTTACCTATACATCTGTGTAAATCTATCTACATATATATATCTATCTATATACCTATCTACAGTATATCTATATCTATCTCTATCTATCTATCTATCTATCTGTATTTACCTATCTATCTGTCTAAATCTATATATATATATATATATATATATATATATATATATATATATATATATATATATATATATACAGTATATATATATATATATATATATATCTACAGTATATCAATATCTATCTCTCTACTTATCTATCTGTCTAAATCTATCTATCTATCTATATATATCTATCTACAGTATATCTATATCTATCTCTCTCTCTATCTATCTATCTATCTATCTATCTATCTATCTATCTATATATATATATATATATATATATATATATGCCATACAAAGATGTTTGGCCCTTTATCCCCAGATACTTTCTTTCATCACAAAACTGTTACCAATGACCTCTTGACCCCTTGACCTCATCATCCTAACACGTCAGTAAAACAGATACAAAGCTGGTCTTATAACGGAAGTCGCTGACTTGAAGCTTTTTATTATCGGAAACGTGTCACCCAGACATCAGAACTATTGACTATGAGGAAGTGGTGTGTGTGTGTGTGTGTGTGTGTGTGTGTGTGTGTGTGTGTGTGTGTGTGTGTGTGTTGTAAAATGGTGGTTTGGAGTGGTGTGGCTTGGTGTGATGGTAGTGTGGTAAGGTGTGATGGTGGTATGGTGTGGTGTGATGTGTTGTGTTGTGGTGTGGTATGTAGTGTGGTGTGGTGTGATACTGGTGTTCTGTGATGATGTTTTGATGTGTATTTAGAAATGTGATATGGTTTGGGAAGTAACGGTAAGATAAAGTTGTGATTTGACTGCAAAATGGTGTGATGATAGTAGGAGAGAGAAGCGAGAAATGAAGACGTGTGTATGAGACAGGATACAACTGCATGGAGGTGTTTCTGTCATGGCCACAGAGGATGAGAAATCAGGAGAAGACGTCAGTCAATAGAAAGACACTAGGTAAAATCCTGGAAAGTGGTTTCGTTTTAAGCTGATACCAAACTCCAGAAATTTCGGCTCAAGAGTCACACTATCGTGACAATGAAATAGGATACAAAAACCCACACTGGCAGACGAAAAAAGATGTATTCCAAACAGTTTCGGCGACAGCTGTCGCCCTCTTCAGTGGATCTACAGACCAAGAGTGGTACATACAAATGCCGAGAAGCTGCTTATATGCAGGGTGAGGACACGTTTTCCCAACCACACCTGATGTGACCTCACCTGACTCTCCCTCTACTCTGTCCACGACCTGAGTGAGGGATTACAAGGGGCGGCAAGGACCTTGCCACCAATCCTCTCATCACTGGATCTAATTTATACATTCCTTCACCATGGTTAAAATTATTATATCTCTCTATACATACAGCTTCCACAATCCTACGTTTCTTATAGTTACTACATTTGTACAATATTTGGCTAGAATTCCAGTCGATTCTATGGTCGTTTTCCGAAGAGTGAACGTACACTGCGTTATTTATGTTGCCTATCTTACAAGCATACTTGTGTTCCTTAATGCGAGTGTCCAAATCCCTTCCCGTTTCACCAACATAAACCAAATCACAGTCTCTACATGGAATTTTGTATACCCCTGCAGTTTTGTTACTAATTGGTTTATTCTTTACCAGCATTGATCTTAAGGTGGAAGTATATCTAAATGCAATGTTTACATCCAAATCATGACTCACAGACTTCACCAAGCTAAGATTTGACACATACGGAACCGTGATGTATGGCTTATTTTGCTGACTTTGTGGCGTTGATCTAGGTACAAAAAAGGCTTTTCTGGCTTTAAAATACGCTTGCCTTATAAACCAACTGGGATATTTTAGATCTAAAAATATTTTCCATATCTTGGCGTTTTCCGTATCCAGATGTTGGGGACTACTAATTCTGAGTGCTCTAAGGAACATAGAAGAAATAACTGACATTTTAGTGGAACTGTGGTGATATGAATAATAATGTATATACAAATTGCACTGGGTCGGTTTCCTGTATACAGAAAAGCTAAGTGTCCCAAGTTCATCCCTGTTCACAAATACATCTAAAAATGGAAGGGAACCATTATTTTCCCATTCAACTTTAAATTTAATTGAGGGAACCAGTGCATTTAATTTTGTAAGAAACTCGTCAAAGTTAGCGTATACGTCTGGCCAAAATGAAAACACATCATCAACATACCTATACCAGATTAAATTTTGAGGAGATATGGTGGTAAGAAGGTTGGATTCAAAATATTCCATGTACAGGTTACTAAGAATTGGAGAGAGGGGCGAGCCCATACCCATACCAAACTTTTGCATGAAAAACTGATCACCAAAAGAAAATGCATTACACTGCACACAAAGGCTAATAAGTTGGAGAAAGACATCATGTGGCATGCCGAGATCAATGTTACAATTAGGTAATTTTTCTTCCAAGAAACTAATTATATCTTCAATAGGGACTTTAGTAAAAAGCGAGTCTACATCAAAACTGACCAACCTGCCACTGGAGAAACTGAGAGACTTAATCTTATCAATAAAATCAGTAGAGTTTTGGACTGGAATTCTAGCCAAATATTGTACAAATGTAGTAACTATAAGAAACGTAGGATTGTGGAAGCTGTATGTATAGAGAGATATAATAATTTTAACCATGGTGAAGGAATGTATAAATTAGATCCAGTGATGAGAGGATTGGTGGCAAGGTCCTTGCCGCCCCTTGTAATCCCTCACTCAGGTCGTGGACAGAGTAGAGGGAGAGTCAGGTGAGGTCACATCAGGTGTGGTTGGGAAAACGTGTCCTCACCCTGCATATAAGCAGCTTCTCGGCATTTGTATGTACCACTCTTGGTCTGTAGATCCACTGAAGAGGGCGACAGCTGTCGCCGAAACTGTTTGGAATACATCTTTTTTCGTCTGCCAGTGTGGGTTTTTGTATCCAGAAATTTCGTTGCTACCGAGTTCTGCGTTAAAACCAGGATGTGTGTGTGGGGGGGGGGGAGGTGAGGGAGCGGGTATTCCCTCGCCAATTAATCCGCTCGGGAAAACGTTAAGCCGGACTCACATTTGTGGCATTCATTGGCTGCCTCAGAGATCGCAGAATTTTTAGGCGGATTATTTGAACCCATTGACAAAAAACTAGAAATTCGTGTGACTTCATGATTTTTTTTTGTAAAAGCATTTTGAAACCCCCCTCTACCCCCCTGGGGGTAGGGAAGGGTTTCAAGAATACTCCCCCAGTATCCCTGCTTGTCGTAAAAGGTGACTAAAAAGGTTGGCGGAGGGTTAATGCCCCTCCCCGAAAACAACTAACTAAAAAAACAAACAAGAAGCCTCGGACAAGGACTGACCAAACGATGACGACCCAGGACCGGACAAAGGACTTGGTAATGGGTACATGGAATGTAAGAGGAGCGAATGACGAGGTGAAAGAGAGAGAGATTGTCCAGGTGCTTGAGGGTGCGAAAGTGGATGTATGTGGAATAACTGAAACAAAATGGTGAGGAGAAAGTGTGAGAGAATGGGAGTATGGATGGGGTATATGTGCAGGAGTAGGTGAGAATGAGAAGGCAAAGGAAGGAGTATGTATAGTTGTGAGTAAAAGATAGAAGAAGAGCATAAGACAGTATGGATCAGTTGGGTCAAGGATTGTGTGGGTAAAGTTGAAAGTTGGAATACAAGTGTGGGCGATTGTGTGTGTGTATGCGCCAACGCAAGATCGTGCTAGAAGAGTGAGAGAAGAGTCCTGGACAAATGTAGAAGTGTGCATGGAAAAGTTTGGAAGCAATAAGAGAGTGTTTTTGATCGGTGATATGAATGGTAAAGTTGGGAATGTGAAGGTGGATGGAATAGTTGGTGAGTGGGGTGTGCCTGCTGAGATAGTTGAGAATGGGAGTGCGTTAGTGGACATTTGTGCTGGGAGGGGTTGGTGATAGCCAATACCATCTTCAGGCATAAAATGATCCACAGGTATACATGGCGAGTGATGAGAAGGGTGGGTGGTGAACTGAATGAAAGGAAGGCAATGATTGATTATGTGTGTGTGGATGAAAGGATGCGAAGATGTGTAATGGATGCAAGAGCTTATAGAGGTTGGAGGAGTGGACTTTCTGACCACTACTGGGTGGTGGCCAGAATTAGGATTCAAGTAAGATGGAGGAACAGAAGAATGGAAAGACGAGAGGAAGGAGTAGTTGCAAGGAGAGTGGAAAGGTTACAAGAGGATGAGAAAAAGGCAGAGTAAAAGAGAGAAGTGGAGGAACGATTAGGCAAATATGAATTGGAGCAGATGGGAGACGTGGAAGGTGTGTGTAGGATATTTACAGAAGAAATATGTGCAGCATGTGATGTGGTGTGTGGAAGGAAGAGAAGACGGAGGGGGGTGCAAGAAACAGCATGGTGGACTGAAGAGGTGAGACACGCTGTGGCACAAAAGAAGAAAGCATACAATGAATGGATGAGAAATAGGGGCGTGGAAGAAGTTGAGAGGCGGAAGAGAGAGTTATATGTAGAAAGAGAGGTGAAAAGATTAGTAAGAGAGAGTAAGAAGAGAGTGGATGAGGAATTTGAAAGGAATTTGAGTGTAAAGTGGAGGGACTGTAAGAAAATGTTCTGGAAAGAGGTGAAAAGAGTAAGACAGGGTGGAAGTGAAGTTAGCAGGGGAGTGAAAGATAAAAATGGTAGATTACTAGTGGAGAAGGGAGAAAAATGAGCAGATAGAGAGAACACTTTAAGGAATTGTTGAACATAGAGGATGGAAGTAATGCGAGTATAAGTGGCTGGGGAATGGCTGGGAGAAGGAGGGAGGTCAGAAGACAGGAAGAAATCAGTAGGATAGAAGTTGTGGAAGCAATGAAGAAAGTTAAATTGGGGAAAGCCCCAGGAATTGATGGAGTGTGTGGTGAAATGCTGAAGCATGGGGGAGAGATAGTAGTAGAATGGATGTGGAAGATGTGCAAATTGGCCTGGGAGGAAGGTAGAGTCCTGGAGTATTGGAAGTCAGGTATAATTATTCCTTTGTACCAAGGAAAAAGGGAAAAAGAAGAGTGTGGTAATCATAGGGGCATTTGTCTTCTTAGTATAATAGGAAAAGTGTAAGGTAGGATACTTATTGACAGAGTTAGAGAAAGAACAGAGAAATTAGTTGGAGAAGAACAGGGAGGCTTTAGGAAGGGAAGAGGTTGTGTAGATCAGATATTCATTCTTAGATCTTTAGTGGAAAAGTTTCTAGAGAAGGGAAAGAATTTGTATGCGGCTTTCATGGATTTGGAGAAAGCATAGGACAGGGTGGATAGACAAGGATCGTGGAAAGTGTTAAGAATATATGGAGTAGATGGGAAGTTGTTGAATGCTGTGAAGAGTATGTACGATGGTGCGAAGGCTGCAGTGCGTGTGGATGGTGAACTAAGTGAATTTTTCTCTTTGAAATCTGGGTTGAAACAGGGATGTGTCATGTCTCCATGGTTGTTCAATCTGTACATGGATTGGGTAATAAAAGAGGTACAAGGTAGGATAGTGGATGTTGGAGTGGCCCTGGTGAGAGAGGGTAATGTTTGGAAACTCCCTGCACTCTTGTTTACAGATGATACTGTGTTGTTGAGTGAAGACGAAGGGGAGCTGCAAGGCTTGGTGGATGAGTTTGGGAGAGTGTGTAAGAAACGGAATCTAAAGGTGAATATAGGGAAGAGTAAAGTGATGGTCTTTGAGAGAGGTGAAGCCAGTGAATGTACAGCGAGGTTGGATGGTGAGGACTTGGAAAATGTGAGTACGTTTAAGTACTTGGGTAGTGTGATGAGTAAGGATGGAGGTTTGGAGGGTGAAGTGCTTGAAAGGGTACAGCAGGGAAGAAAGGTTGCTGGTTGTTTGAAAGCAGTGATAAGAAACAGGGAAGTGAGCATGGAAGTGAAAAAGTTACTACATGACTGTATTGTGATACCAACTCTAACGTATGGAAGTGAAGCTTGGACGTTGTTGGAAGGACACAAGTCAAGAGTGAGAGCAGTGGAAATGAGTTAATTAAGAGGAGCCTGTGGAGTCACATGGAGAGACAGGCTGACGAATGAGGATATAAAGGAGCGTTGTGGTGTGGATGTGGATGTGAAAGGAAGTGTTATGAGGAACACACTGAGGTGGTTTGGCCATGTGGAGAGGATGGAGGGTGAAAGACTGACTAAGAGAGTGTATGTGAGTGAGGTGGAGGGGGGAAGAGGGAGGGGGAGGCCGAGGATGAGATGGAGGGATGGTGTGGAGAGGTATATGAGAGAGGGGTGTGTGAGTTGGGAGCAGGGCAGTGAAATGGCGTTGGACAGGGCGACTTGGAGGTGATTTGTTTGTGGCCACCCCAAACGGGATTGAGGCGTCTGGCAATAGATAGATAGATAGTTTTTTTGTGGGGAAGGTTGTAGAGTAAGGGGTTTATTCAAACTGCAAGTAGGTATATTTAAGCAGTATTCTAAAGCTTGCAAGGGTACCAAGCACCTGTCTATATATCAGAAGTCTTGAACTTTATCGATTCTTTCATCCAATGTGGCTTTAACTGAAAATTAGTTACTGTACTCTAGTTGGTTAAAATATATTTAGGTTTATTGCCCACATAGTGAGAGATACAGGGTGAGATCAGCGACCTCCACCTTCCATCTATTTAAAGAAATAAGATTTATATGCAGTGTTACAATTTGTTCATTAACACATCTTTCTGGTCCAATTCCAACAACTTAAATCCATATAAGGTCATCCTACTATACCAGCATATTTTGTTTTATACACCCTGCTGTTCCACACGCAACTTTTTTCCATCCCAGCTCTCTGTCCTTTACCATGCCTTGTTTCTGTTTACACTTCTTATTCCAGTCTACTTCGCTTTCATACCCTGATTTATAGCATGCCCTCTATGGTCACCTGGCAATCCTCTCTTGTCTCTAACATTATTTCAGTGACGCTCATAATCTCCCACCTCCCTCCTTCCCCCACCCCATGTATGCAGTGTTTATAAAGGGTGTCATTGCCTATATACCTGTCAGTGCGTTGTCGGGGAGTGACTGAGCCAATACTACACTGGTGTGTCTTTACCGACCACTGTTAGTTGGCTGGCTTGGTGTTCCAGCCATCAGCGCAATGATATTCCTACACTGTTCTGTTACGTTTTTATAATCAGAGTGCCATCAGTTATTATTATCGCCACCTTGAAGTCTACATTTAGCCGTCACAGCAAGGTAGTTATAACCTCCTTGTGACTTTCATCTACCTCAGATTTTCCAGCTCGCTCATGCCATATTCTGCCGTCGTCTTCAACAACCATACTATCACAGTACTGCATTTTCATCATTCGGTCTCCATCCTACTACAACCACACAATCACAGTACCACAACTATGCCTTTTCCAAACTATTACCACATTACCTATACCTAACGTAACAATGCATTTGCCAACACAAAACCACAATACCGCAACCAGTTTTCCACTAAACCATGCTCATACTATCAATACGTCCACTGGATAGATGCATCAGTAGTGCCAGCAGCCTACCATATTGCCATCATCCACTGCCGTCATTCCACACCATCATGCTGCCAACAACCACCATCATCCAGCACCACACTCCCACCACTAAAATCTACACTAACGGCACTTGACAGCACAATTGTCATAGCCATCCACCTCCACTACTGCCTATATAACACAACAGTTGCCGACGCAGCGGAACATTCTTCTTTTTCCCGATGTACAACACAACATTTTGCCTGACGTAGCGCAGGTAAATTCTACACAAACGGTCACCATTTATCTGGTATCCGTTAGAGCTACCCGGATAAATTTGGTATTAATGTATGACACCATTATTCCATGCAGGACTGTTGGTGGTCAGATGTTTAGAAGTTTTTTTTTTTTTTTTTTTTTTTTTTTTTGTTCGAGAAAACGCGAGATGGATCCCAGGTTAAGGCAGGGAATAGGTCAATGGTTTTAATTTCATTTCTCGCATCTTGGAGAAAACAAGTAAACATGTCATAACATACGCCTACCCTTATATCTTACGACAGTCCTGCATGAGAACCATATTATTATTATGTGTGGGCAGTGAACATAAACGCCAAAATGGTAACATGTGGTGTGTGGCCCGTACGAGGACTGCAGGGCCTCTGTGAGAGAAATGTTGTCTCTATGCCTACAGTCGGATACAGAGACAGATGCTGAGTTTTTCCCTGATATTTCATAATTAAAAATGGTAATTGGTTGATTTAGTAAACAAAACAAAAAACAAAAAACTAGTGGAGAAACTGCCAGGATCATATGCCGCAGGTAAAAGTGGTAAGTATTTCTAAGTACATCTCTATTCATACCTGCCATCATGTCCACCTATAATGTCTCTGTAGGTCTGTATCAACATTTGCGTTTTGATTATTTTGTGCAAGGTGAATTGAAATAAAGAAAATATATTCGTGCTGACATTACTCATTTCAGCCTATTTTTCGCTGCCTCCTGACTCCACCTTTACTTTCATTCAGGTGAGGCAAGTGATATCTAGCAGTTTGCGGCCCCCACCACGATGCCTCTTGCAAGGTGAGGGAGGAGCTGGCTAAAGCCTGGTCAGGGTGAAGGTTTCTCACTATGCATTTAAGACATACGTGCCCACAGATACAAACATAGTGCCTCATGCATTAGATGAAATTGTGAGAGGCAGTGCCCATGAAAGTACCACCACATGGTGCTGCAACAGACCACTTTCTTAGTAATGTGGCTGTGTATTTGCACTTACTTGGCTTAAATACCCCATTCCATACACCAGTACATAGTTTACATTATTGGCTGGTGATTTGGGTCGTGCGTAACGCTAGTGATTTTCCCCTAGAATCCGGTTATTTATTGTTCTTTTTAATCATTCATACCTCCAGACGACATTACTGAACTACGGAAAGATCATCTCGTAGTGAAGGGGGTATTACAGGAGGCATCTGTGTCCTCCATTTAGATCAGTCTGTCCTAAGCTGAATAAAAATTAGGGATGATAATAATAAAATATGTGTTACCGGTGTGAAGTGTATAATTTTACAAGTGTTTAGTAAATCTCTGGGAGAGAGCAGAGAGTATGACGGCAGGGTAGGAATGAGTAACTTAGATATGTCATCAAAACTCTACAGAAGCCTAAGTTCATTCGCGATTTTTCAGCCGGGATCTGGTAAAGCAAGGTATATGTCAAAAAATTTGTACTGTCAGAAACAGAAGTTTGAACTAATAATATGGATTAAGTGTGTATGAGGGGGGAGGAGAGGGAGGCCGAGGATGAGATGGAGGAATGAAGTGGAGAGGTATATGAGAGAGGGGGGTGAGAGCTGGAGCAAGGCAGTGAAGTGGCAATGGACAGGGCGACATGGAGGCGATTTGTTTGTGGCCACCCCTTACGGGATTGAGGCATCAGGCATTAGATAATAGAAGTGTGTATGAAACTGTATTGATATTATTTAATAAGAATAAATACATAGAACATATAAGCACTGGTGTATAATACGATAAAAAGTACTCAGATGTGCACTAGGAATGTACTAAATCAGTGCATGCTAGTACCTTTAATAGTGCTGTTTAGGTATTAATTACATTTACTTTATTATATTAGCTATGCACACAAGGAATAATTATGTAGCAGCAATGTTCAGTGATATGGCAAGCGTAGTGAGTCTCTGCATAATAAGATAGCCAAAAAAAAAGCTAAAAATCATATACTGGATTACACAAAAAGATCCATATCAAAGTACAGTAAGTAAAAACAATATCACCGAGGATTCACAACGAATCCGCCTTCACTACGACATTCACGTTTGACAATATTTTTATTAGGCAGTAAATGTATGTGGATAATTAGTGTATACAGCGATTTTTTTATGTTAACAGGGGTAATATCTCTCTCTCTCTCTCTCTCTCTCTCTCTCTCTCTCTCTCTCTCTCTCTCTCGTCAAATTAACATGACCGAAGGCTTCTTGCCAGTCCGGACTACAGAGAGAGATGTTGCCAGTATGAGGCAGCCACGTCATCGGCAACTTCAGTCGCAGTCAGTAGTGTCTGTGCCAAATGCCTGGTGTGTGTGTGTGTGTGGCAGGAGTCTGGTGTGTGTGTGTGTGTAGCAGGTGTCTGGGGTGTGTGTGTGGCAGGTTTCTGGGGTGTGTGTGTGGCAGGTGTCTAGGATGTGTGTGTGACAGGTGTCTGTGGTGTGTGTGTGGCAAGTGTCTGAGGTGTGTGTGTGGCAGGTGTCTGGAGTGTGTGTGTGCCAGGTGTCTGGGGTGTGTGTGTGACAGGTGTCTGTGGTGTGTGTGTGGCAAGTGTCTGAGGTGTGTGTGTGGCAGGTGTCTGGAGTGTGTGTGTGCCAGGTGTCTGGGGGGTGTGTGTGTGTGCCAGGTGTCTGGGGTATATATATATATATATATATATATATATATATATATATATATATATATATATATATATATATATATATATATATATATATATATATATATATATATATATATATATATATCCAACGGCCATGCCACGTTGAGTACACCGCTTCCCGTCTGATCAGCGAAGTTAAGCAACGTTGGGTCTGGTTAGTACTTGGATGGGTGACCGCCTGAGAACACGAGAAGCTGTTGGCATCCCTACGTGTCAAGTGGGGTTAGTGGAGGATTAGTGACCCTCCCTGTAAAACAATTAACTCTGAGCCCTTGACCGTCTGGGATATACGGCGTCTGGCAATGGATATAGATATATATATATATATAAGAAAGAGCACTCAGAGAGTACAGCAATATATATATATATATAGATATATATATATAAGAAAGAGCACTCAGAGAGTACAGCAACTGGACTAAGGGATATTTGACTTTGCCCTATGACCTTGACCTTTGCAAAACTACTCTCAAACTCCATTACTTTATTCTTGCATAACCTTTAACCCTTCCACTAACATTGTTTCAAAGTAAATCGCAACTTTTTCAATTGACTTTGTTTAGTGAACTTGGCATTTGACCTTTCCCTGTGACCTTAACCTTTGTTCTCAAAATCGACTCCCTCTGTGTCTTAAACTGAACCCTCAGCAAAGATTAGTCCACATTAGATAAAACATATTTAAGTCTACCTAGCTATGTGACCTTGACCTTTGACCAAACAATAAGTCAACCACTCGGGTGACCCTCTAATCATTCACAAAAGTTTGTGCCAAATGATATCAGAACTATCTACCTATATGTCTATCTATTGCCAGACGCCTCAATCCCGTAAGGGGTGGCCACAAACAAATCGCCTCCATGTCGCCCTGTCCAACACCATTTCACTGCCCTGCTCCAAGCTCACACCCCTCTCTCTCATATACCTCTCCACTCCATCTCTCCATCTCGTCCTCGGCCTCCCCTTTCCTTCCCCTCCCCTCTGCACCTCACTCGCATACACTCTCCTCGTTAGTCTCTCGCTCTCCATCCTCTCCACATCCTCCCCTATTGGCAGTTTGTTCAAACAGACACAAAGGTCGAAATTTAACCGTACCATGTGACCCTGATCTTTGACCTGTTATTCTAAAAAATGACCTTGGTTTTTGCCTGATCCTTTACCCTTCCACCAAATCAAAACTGACCTTGCTTTGTGATCTTGATCTTTAATCTATTGTTCTGAAAGAAAATACACATAATCCCTGTCTCACTCTCAACCTTTCCATCAAGTTTAGTTCAAATAAAAGGATGATTATTTGAGTCATTTTGTTCGCGCGCACACACACACACACACACACACACACACACACACTCTGTTGCTTGTGTGTGTGTGTGTGTGTGTGTGTGTGTGTGAGTGTGTGTGTGTGTGTAATTGTATGTGGGTAGTTCCATAATTCAGAACTCTGAAAATTAAAGGGCAATTTTTTTTTAATACCGTAGCAACGAAAATAGAAGAAAAAACAACAGTTCTCCATTTCCAAGAGTAATCGCAGGTTTCTCCAAAATTCATCGGATCTATGATTCATGACAAAACATTCCAGTTAAGCGATGTGTAGGCTGCGTGAAGACCGTACTTTTGTCAGAGTTACAGAATGAATGGACGATGAACTGATTCGGTCAGAAAGATCAAGAGGTCAAAGGTCAACTTCATTTGAGGTCGACTTAGTTTATCTTGTGTCATTTCAACCCACAATGAGCTTTGTCATGGAGGATGTATGGCGACTCCGTGTACAAGGCTAGGATGAAGCATAACGAGCTAGAGGGACCCAAGTTCTCGTCGCTAATTTTATTTATTTTTTATTTATTTTTTTATTGAAGGTAGACAGAACCAGTGGCCGGAAGTCGGCAAGATTGCTCTCTCAAAAAAAAAAAAAAAAAAAAAAAAAAAAAAACACGACTGAGAGAACCTCCTTCAAGATAGCTCACTTCGAGATGCCTGGCCAGAGTGGGGAAGGGCAGGCCTGAGATTGGAGATCAAGATGTGAGAGAGGAATGTACCTATGACAGGCTCTTTAATAACTTCCCAGCACCAGCACAACCATTTGGTTATCTCGTCTGCCGCAGGTACTTCCTCCACACACACACCCCAGACACCTGGCACACACACAAACACCCCAGACACCTGGCACACACACACCCCAGACACCTGGCACACACACACTCCAGACACCTGCTATATATATATATATATATATATATATATATATATATATATATATATATATTATCCTCAGCCGTTGAGGTCCACCGGAGGACCGGCCTATCCTTACCGAAGCAGGGACGATACAGCCACTGTATCTCTACCAAGTGGCTTAGGCTGTCTGGTAGAGATTGTATGTAGAGTGAGCAGGCTTGTAAGTGTAATTGTAGTGTTGTTGTGGCTTTGCATGTGTGTGTAGTCTGTGAACCAAGTGTAATCGGCTCCCCTTGAGCCGATTGGGTGCAAGCATACTAGTATGCGACACTGGTTCAACCACAGCACCCCTTGTGTCTGCCAAAGTAGCAAGTGGCTTGGTGAACGCTTCCCAAAGTTTTTGCAACTCTGGCGGGAGGCGAACCCGCACTCACCAGCGTTCGAAATGCACACTCTACCACTGTACCACAGAGGCTCTTATATATATATATATATATATATATATATATATATATATATATATATATATATATATATATATATATATATATATATATAGTTTAAAAAGCTTGTGACATGGTAAATATCATATTACTGTAGTAGCGGCGCATGACTCTGAGGATGTCATTATCGTACCCTGGCAACCTACCATTCAAAAGTGCGTCCGATTTCGTATGGTATTATACAAGAGTCATATTTTTATGCACGAATATATTATACACGAATATTGTTATACACGAACATATTATACACGAATCACATGCGGCTCATATTATATACGAAATCAGGCGCACTGTTGGGGGGTCGGTTGCCAGGGTACGATAATATAAACCTCAGAATCGCGCGCCGCGACTATAAGATTGCTATACTTACCACGCAGTAATACCGGTTTGTCAGTTACTATTTTTTCCTCTTATTAGAGAGTTCCTGGTACTGTGTATTAGGGAGCTCTTGCATGGGAAATTTTATTGCCAAATTTTTTTTTAAAAGAAAAGCCAAATTCAGAGCAACGAAACTAATGAAATACAGTGAGAAGGACAGGGAGTAGGAGGCGAGTGAAAAAATACGGATCGACAACAAGTTTTGTCAGTGTCAACGGAAACTTCGGAGCGAAAGTGAAAAGTTGGTCAACAGAGAAGATATTCGAGGACCTCACATAAGTCCCTCTACTTCCCACCTCATCTCTCTCGGAGCAGGAGTGGTGGGTTGACCCGAGAGAGAAACTGGATTTTAAATAAATAAATAAATAAATAAAAGAGGGGGTAGAGGCTGCAATTATATGTATTTTTCCCTGACGCCAGGGCAGCCTCAAGTCAACTTTTTATTAGGCAAAGAAGAAAGAACCAAAGGCTGGGTGGCTGGCGATGACTCTTTAAAAAAGATTATATCAAAAGTCAGCTAAATTAGAGATCCGTTCACTTCGAAATACCTGGACACATTGCGATTAAAAGACTGGAGGACATATGCAGAGAGGAATACAGACTGAAGAAGGCAGTTACCGAGATGACTGCTGCATACATGAAGGACAGAGTATCGGGTCAACCCATGCATTAGATTTGGACAGATGAGGATTGAGAGTGTGTTGCCAGGTGGGTGCTGTGCACCTGCTGTAATGGAGGAGGCATGTATGCACAAGTTCAGAAGAGTCGAGACTACTGAACCAGTGATAGAAGAAAGATAAAGATGCAAAATTGCGTTGAAGGTAAAGGTTCAAGGAACTCACCAAGAGGAGGGGAGTTAATGAGACGAAAAGTATATGATTCCACTTTGTCTAGAAGGATGTATGTATTCAGTAAGCCTATTTCACACACGAGAGCTGTGCTCCACGCACAGACGAAAATTGCGTTGAAGGTAAAGGTTCAAGGAACTCACCAAGAGGAGGGGAGTTAATGAGACGAAAAGCATATGATTCCACTCTGTCTAGAAGGATATTTGTATTCAGTAAGCCTATTTCACACACGAGAGCTGTGCTCCACGCACAGATGAACAAGACCCCTGTACAAAGTCAATAGCTTTCCAGGTGTAACAGAAATACGGAAGTCCTTTAGCACACCCATTTCTTGTTAGGAGATTTTGCAAATGAGCTAATGTGATATTTACCAGACGGGGGTCTCCAAAGAAAGAAGGAACTCCCGGGATATTAAAAGATGACAAAGGTCAGAGCTGTGTATTGCAGAATATTAATGTACTGTATATTCTAGTGGAAAATTTAAGCAGCTGAAGGACGTAGGAGGTGAGTTTTTGATGTATTAAAAACAACTTATCTGTAACTTCAGTCAAAATCAACAGACAATTTAGAATTCATCTCTATCACAGCCTCCTCCGAAAACCTACTGAAGTAACTGCAGCGATGTACGCCGTCAAAAGCGGATAGAAATGTGAAAGTTTAATTCCGTAACGTATGTGTGGACAGGGCTAGATGTGCAGCTCAGATTACTGCTGAATGGAGAAGAGTTACAGACATGACTGAACACTGAGAAAACACTATTATTGATAACGCTAGAAAACTGTGGCCGTCTATAATAGGTTTTATAAACAGAAGAATACAAACCATTAGGGGGCAGTTTGAAAATGAAAGATTTGTAACAGATTCGGTCGAAAGTCTTGAGATATAAAGTGCATAGTGATGGCAAAGGTTGGCAAAGGTTTCCTTTAAGTCCAGAAGTATGGATGACAAAAAATCAAAATGGAAGGTGAAAAGATCGACAGTGAGGAGTGCCTACTGGAATCCATACTGGCGACAAGAAAGAAAGTTACCGTTAAAGAAGACTGACGTTTCGAAATTATTCTAGGATAGATTCAGTTACTTCAAAAATTAAAGATATCACAAAAGTTGGGCGATAGAGGATTAGCAGCAGCCATCCTTCCTTAGGATAGGCTGAATAGAGCAAGCTTCCAGCAATAAGGAAAGGTTCCGGTTGGCAGTCAAAGGCGGAAGAGTTTAACATGGCAGGGCGTCAGGTCGGAAACAGTTTCTGAAAACAACAGAAGAAAGTATTCGGCAGGGATCGGTGTCCAAGCTCAGCGAAGGAAACGTCTTCTAGACAATTAGTACCTCTGTTGTGCCGATTGTCAGATGTAGCGGATGGGATAATATAGAATGGAATATGAGAGACATCCTCTATATCAACAAGGAGAAAATGGAGTTACTGTTTATAAAGCCCTACACGCAAGCGCAGATGTAGATAGGCTCTACCTGTCCACGACTGAATGAGGCAAAGTCCTAACCAGCATAAAGACCATATTACCAGCGAGTGCGGAACACTAGAGCTGTACCACATAATACACAAAGACCCATAGATGTAGTCTGTCTGGCATGAGGGGATCGTCAAAGTAGACGAAGGAAAAGATGAGTTTATGGAAAGAAAGTCAGAACAAAGGAAAACAGTGGAAGGAAAAAGTGAAGCATGGCCAATACACGAGGAACAACAAAAGTATCACCGCTCGGAACTAGTGGGGATAACCCGGAAGAGAAACGAAAAGGAGACAGTGGAGCGTATATTGATGGTTCTGCAAGAATAAATCTAATACCCGAAGCATATCAAAAGTAAATCCGTCGTGCACAGGCTTTTTCGACTGTACAGGACACATGAAGATACAACTAGGCATATCAGCAGTTAATGCTTGAAGCCGGCAAGAGAACAAAATAAAAGTCACAACCTACCGTGGCTAAATCAAGATCTGCACTGGAAATTCTGCAAGAAATATCATCTGAGCTGTAGTGAACATTGCTCCAGTCACTTCCCACAGTGCAAGAAAATGATCAATTAAACTATTGCTGGACTATGGTGTATCAGAGACCATACTTGTACTAATACACAAAATAACAGTTGAGGTATCATTGACTAGCGTTATGTTGGCGTGGGGCTCCAGAATAACCTTGAAGGAGCTTGGGGCAATCCATAAATATCAGGAGTTCAAGAAAAATGTATAGAAATCCTGGCAGAAGAAACACGAGTTTATCCAGTAGTCATCCGATACCTGGCAACAGTTTGTAGAGAAAAACTAATATTAACGTGGCCACAAACAACTTTATTTTATAGGGACACTCCGACAGTTTGAACTATGTCATTTTCAGTAGTTAAAAAAAATCTCTTGTATGGTTAGCAAGTCTTAAAAGAACCATTTGAGTTTGAGTTCATCGTACAGTAGGGAAAGAAAACCAATGACAAAAAAAGTAGGGTTCAATCTAGGAGAGGAATTCTAAGGACCTCGGCAAGAGTTTAGAGGGAGTCGAGGTAGACGTGTCGGAAGATTTATAGAAGAATATGTTGTTCAGTACTGGACATGCCCTTTGTTGAATTCTCAGCACGAGATAAAGAAAGAAGGTTGAAACTCTCCGTTTAGTACGAGCTGGCGTACAAGGTCCATGTACCAGCGTATCATCGTCCTATCATGCACCTATATGTAAAGTTTATTTATAAAGAAAAGCACAGTAAACTATCCATTGATTGAAGATGAGATGAGACTTCAAGAAAATTGAATACTTATCTGTATTCTTAATTTTTTCGGATAATCTTTCTTTGTACTGGAAGAAAGATTAGCAAGCATAGTCTGGCAGATTAGCTGTGTATGGATGCATTTAAGAAACAGCTCAAAGATTCCGACATTCCCCCTCCCCTTTGCAGCTGTCTTCATCTCACTAATCCAGTGGTTCACAAACCTGGAGTCATGAGTCCCTTGTAAATCATGGTGCATTTTTTGGAGGTGGAGAGGGATGGTGTGATTTTAAGTATCTGAAGTAACTAGAAATAAAGTTTTATAATGCAATAATTCTCCAGAGCCAGTATTTGTGGGGGAATTGTTTCTGTCAATCAGCCTGTGCAGGTCATACCCAGAGACAATTCTAGATGACTTCCTCATTTGTAGAAGCGACTCATGTACCATAACACCATCGTAAAGAAAAGATTGACGGGGTTTATTGCAAGAATGGAACGCTACCCTGGCATCAGCAAACTGGTTGATCTGGAATTTATTTCAGTCTTGTCTACCATTCTCTGACTCCCATCCACCCACTTTTTTTTATCTTATCAAAACAAAACTTATATTATTTTTTTCTGTATTCGCTCTGAGTCTCAGTCACTGATATCCCATTTAATAGCAAAAGTACACTTTCAGCTGTGCTTCAGATTTGTCAGGTTACTTTATTTTCTTTTAATGTTCATTCACCGCATTAGTATTTAATCACTCGACTTTTCATTAGCCCATAATCAACATGCTCATTCGAGTGATGTTTTATTTCCTTCAAATGAACATAATCAGGGGCTACAGATGTTATCATTAAGTCTAAGAGGGTCACAGGTATCGTATTTAATCCAATAGGGAACACAGAATCCACAAGTTTGGGAACCACCTCACTAAGCTAACAAACCGGCTTATCTGGAGTAAGACTGTTAGGTATAGCATATAAAAATGTACATTAATAATAGGGGCATAAATTTTGAAGCTGATAGAGTAGCCGCATATTTACTTAAAGGAATGAATACGGCTACTACTCCCCACATTCCAGTTATAGATTTCAGAATAAAATATGTAATCACAGGGAAAACAGTCTTCAAAATGATGTATTAAATTAAGGACCTAGCGGCCTCGAACTGGGCTGTAGAGTACAGATATTTAAGGCAGTTGGAATCAGTTACCTGCGTCTAGGTTGCAAGGTGAGGATCTGATGTTTTTTGGCCACATCCGGTTTCTAACGCAAACCACTGTGCATCACCTGGTTCCTGTTATGTACGAATGTAATGTATCTGAGCGCCTTCCCTGCCCTTTAAACCTCTCATCCGTGTTTAGTGTTTTTAAGAGTATATATGATTGTGTTCGGAATTAGCGATAGTACATGGATATTTTTATTATTCAGGACTGAGACAATGTTGCTATCGAACACTGGTCTCATGATATCTGCAATATTGTCTCGAGGAAGGTTAATATATATATATATATATATATATATATATATATATATATATATATATATATATATATATATATATATATATATATGAGGAAGAGGAAGAAGGAACCAAAGGCCGCGATACATATAAACAGGCTATAGGGCATTCATTATTTAAGGAAGGGATAATAGCAAACAACTCCTCCCTTATTCTGAAAAGGGCAATTTAGTAATGAAAAAATATCATAACTCGTAACCTAGGGATTTGACCTGTTGGTTCCTGTGGCCTTTTCGTACCTTCATTTTTCTGCTCCCATTCGATTTTCATCAGTCAGAGGTAGATTTGGCGGATGGCAGGAGGTAGATATGGTATTCAAATATCCATATAATTCAGGTTTTCCGTATGCTGAATAAACTCGTCTGGAAGTAGCAAGATAAAAAAGAAAAAAAAAAAAGAGCCTGCAGAGGTTAAAATGGTGTATTGGTGCATGTGGTAGAAACCTTTGTATATCAGTACACACACACACACACACACACACACACACACACACACACACACACACACACACACACAATAGCCATGTAGAGGAAGGAAGGGGTGTAAGTAATTGTAGTGTTGCCCCCTCTTCTTACCCGGTCAGGCTAATCGCGAGCCAGTATCCACCCCTTACCATAATTTCTGGGTACAGTCTAGGGTGAGAGACCAGTGGTTTAAAAAAGAGAAGGTACTCTTTAGAAGTGATTATTCTCTTGCGATTTGCCTAAAATTTCCTCCACTGTTAACCATGGGTATGTACCACAATATAATAATTTTTATGCTGCCCTATAACAAATTACAGCCTTTTGTGATATTGCTTGAAGATAGTTAGTGATAGAAAACGAGGCACATGTATTTCACCTCTGTTACGGTTGGCACGGCACCATTCATGCTACACACTCTCACTTCTCTGTCCAACTGTCTAGTGCAGGAGTTAACCGGTCCTGTCTACTCTATATGCATCTGATCAACTCATACACTGTCTGTTTTGGTCTGTTATCACACTGCCTATGAACTCCAGTCTTATAAGCAAGTTTGTCCGTGAAAACTAAAATGAACAGCTCTTGGACTTTGTTGTTGCTTTTTCTGTAGATCTGGTAGTGGCATGCTTTATCGGCTTTGAGGCTTAGGGTCTATCAGCAAAACCACAATATGATATTACCACACATCACATGCCATCTTTACAACCACAACCCCACAACCGCGACCTCATACCAGAATCAATGCCCATTTCCAACACCACATACCACCACACGCCATCGTCCATGCAAACACCACCAGCACCACACACTACCATCCATGCACACCACCAGCACCACACACCACCATCCATGCACACACCACCAGCATCACACACCACCATCAACACATCACCATCCACTAGCACCACACACACACACACACACACACACACACACACACACACACACACACACACACAGAGTCCATATCAAACACCACCACACAAAACCAAACGCCAATATCAGTTCAAACACCATCTCCATATTACGTCAGCACTACCAAGATTACGGTGTGCTGCCGCTGCCCCAATACCACTTTGTACTGCATAATAGCTGACACAGACGATAACCAGTACCACGTCCTTCGACATCCACGAAAACACCCACACTGACACAATCAGCCGGAACTGCAACAACATTACGCAACAGCCACTGATCCCACAACCTCAACTCGCCACCTAATCATAAACTAATTCTCAGCCTTACAACCTCCACAGTACAACCCAGCCATTTCCACAGTACAGCCCTTTACCCACAGCCCCAACTCACCACTACACCATAAACTAACATTCACCCTCGCAGCCTCCACAATACAAGCCAGAAATCCCTACAACACATTTCCCTTACACTACTGCCACAACTCCCATTACGCTTATTAAAACTTTATTCATAAATTCTCGGTCTCATAGCTTCCACAACGTATCTCCCTTCATACTGCTGCCATAATCCCCCAAACCCGAACCCACCACAACACAAACCAGTTCTCATTCACACAATTTACACAACACACAATCTCACAAGTCCTTCATCAGCGCCCAACATGCCTGAACACAGCCAGATAAGAGGATCATCCGGATTACGTGGATGGGGTCGAGTGGGTAGTAAATTGGTCTCTCTCAACTGAATATATCTTGTTTCGGACAACTTAATCCACTGCATATAATTGTGTCCCTTGTTTATTACACTTCTTCCCAGCTACTATACTCAGACTCATAATATGCAGGGAAGTGAGATGTCATATTTTTTGTGTGGTATTTTTTTCCAATATTGATAAACATAATGATGTCATAGAGCCATAAAAATAATGCGACTAGTTTTTCATTCATGACAAGGTGGCCATATTGGATTCCAAAAGGGCCGCCAGCAGTTTCCTTACAGTCATGCATATAATGTGGGATATCTGGAAAGCATTTAGTACTTTTTAATACCATATAATGTTCTTCTTGAATGAGTAGTAACAAACATATTTTTCTGCCTATCCATCTATCTCTATCAATATCCATACGCCATTATCCCGTAAAGGATGGCTGTTTGTCTCTGAGTTAATTGTTTTACGGGGAGGGCACTACCTCTCCGCCAACCCACCTGTTCACTTGTAGGGAACACGTATGGGTTAGTTACATGGTTACTACTCAGCGTTGTAAATGGTTTCCTGTCTTACAGGAGACCATGAGGATTGTCACCTAACGTAAAGCCACCTAAAAAGGAAAGATGAATAATATAAAAATGGCAGGAAACGTGGGAGAAATAGGAAAAGAGCAGGGCAGACACTGAAAAAGAATGATAAAGGTGAAGAAAGAAGTAGGTAACACTACATCAAGTGAGTGGATGATGGTAGCCAACATCCACCACTACATATGTGTTGATTGTTAATATGCGTTGATACATTGAACAAGTTATGGAGATAGGCGTTTGATGGATCAGTAATTCTGGTATCGTGTGGTATGAGTGATAGTTTATACCAAGAGACTAAAGTAAAATCATCCTTTATTACATCGACAGTAGATAATACAGTTGTCTTTCAAATGCTTGCATTATTTCAGAAGTTGAATGATTAGTGTTCAGGACACTTAAGTTTGATTCTCAACAGTCTTATAACGGAGCTGCAAAATTGTCTAAAATATGGTGCGGTGCGGTGAGGATCTGTCCCATCTTCCCTTGGGGCTAAGATACGAATAAATGTGTGTGTCTGGATGAGCAAACTGAGAGTGTGTCGTCCTGTCTTGGCTAACCTACTTTCTCTGGTGGAAGCAGCCTAGGTATATAGATAGATATGATTTTATACACGCAGAGCTTTTGTTGATATGCATACAACTACAATTAGTAATATAAATATTTTGTTTCATATCTGACGAAATTACAAGCAAGAATGAACACTCACAAAGTGCAACACCCACAGCTACCACCTGCTCAAAGGGTTGAATATTTGACTTTCTTTTGCGACCTTGACCATCGACATATTACTGTCAAAATACAGTTACTTCATTCATGCCTAACTGTTAACCCTTATACCAGTTTAATTCAAATCACATCAGAAGTCTTCAGTTGACTTTGCCTCGTAACCTTAATCTTTGCCCTCCCCCTCCCCCATGATCTTGACCTTTGGCTGATTAAAAAGAATCTCTTTATCCTTAATTTAACCTTAACTATTCCATAGTTTAGTCACCATAGAATAAAAACTTTAAATATGCAGTCCCATAGTACTTTGACCTTTGGTTTATTATATCACAGAATAATAGTTCAGCCTTTTGACTGATCCTCAACTCATCCAGAAGGTTTTATCTACATCACATCAAAACTGCTTTATTTTGTTCACAGACACACACACAGGCCAAAACTTCTCCTTGCCCTATGTCCAATTGTTCTTTAAGCTGAGTTCCTTCATTCTTGCCTGACCCGCCACGAAGTCTTGCTGAAATCAGATCAAAGTTGTTTGTGTTGACCTTGCCCTCTGATCTGGACCTTTGACCTTTCCCTGTGACCTTCACCTTTAAATGATTGTTCTCAAAATGAAATCCGTTGATTCATGTCTTCAGCTATTCCACAAAGTTTGGTGTGTATTGGATATTAACTGCTAAAGTTAACTTTGTCCCGTGACCTTGACCTTTGATTGATCTATTGCTAAAAAAAAATAACAAGAGGCTTACTTCTTGAGTGACCTTTAACCCTTTCTAAAACTATAAATGAAACTGGGTCGAAGTGTTTAAGTTATTTTGCTAACAGTAACACACACCCCTCTCTCTGTCTGTACTTCCAGCTGCCTATGATCTCCAGTCTTTCAAACGCAATGTGTCCAGGTATCTCGAAATGAACAGATCTTGAATTTGGCTCTCTGTTATCTTTTTTTTTTTTTTTTTTTTTTTTTTCCATGAAGGGAAGAATTTGCTGGCTCCTGGCCTTTGGTTCCATCTTCCATGCATTAAAAAAAAAAAAAAAAAAAAAACACGCGTCGAACATTCACCTGTGACCGTAATCTTTGAGTGATCTCAAAACTGAATTACCTCATTCTTGTCCTACCCAAGGTAGGTCAAAACTGTATAAAAACAGGTCATTTTGCCAAGTCAGTATGTGGCCTAGAACTTTGACCCTGATGTTTTACCAACTGTTCTAAAAACCACTGGATTTCCTCACAGGCTATCCCTCAATCTTTCCACCAAGTTTGCATATTATGGGACAAAACTGTTTAAGTAATGTTGTTGACACACACACACACACACACACACACACACACACACACACACACACA
This sequence comes from Coenobita brevimanus, assembly GCF_032717465.1. Taxonomy (NCBI): domain Eukaryota; kingdom Metazoa; phylum Arthropoda; class Malacostraca; order Decapoda; family Coenobitidae; genus Coenobita; species Coenobita brevimanus. The sequence continues at coordinate 15,690,300 of NC_136959.1, forward strand.
CACACACACACACACACACACAGATTAACGTAATGACAATCTCTCTCTCTCTCTCTCTCTCTCTCTCTCTCTCTCTCTTTCTCTCTCCCTCTCACCAACTGTCAGCTTCCCAGATTTCATTATATTCCACTCTGCACTCGACTTTCCTTCGAAAATTCTCTGCTTCATGCAGCTATCATTTCCTTTTTCCAGTTCACTCTCCACACTTCGCCACTGTTTCTCTCCCACTTCCCTCATCCCTCCACTTGGTATGCTGTCCGGATCCGGTGGGGTCCGTCCGTAATGACAGGACCCACCGACCACACACATACTGAGCCAGACTGCAGGGACGCGACAGAAACGGGGTCACAAAATTGGTTGGGAGTTTCCAAATGTTTGAGCTGCCGGTGGTAGTGGTTGGAGCTCCAGCTTTTGTGACAACTCAGATTTATCTCAGATTTATCTCTCGGCTTTTTTTCAATTCATTTTTCGCTCTGATCACTCCTCTCCTCCTTTTTCCTTCCTGCAACTCTAAGTTTTAAATAGAATACCACACATATATGACCAGACAGACCTCTACACCGTCCTCTCTACTCTCATGACAAATACACCAAAGCATTTTTTTTTTTTTAAGTAATCTTCACTACCGTCTCATATTTACATGTCTACATATGTCTATTCTTGTTTTTACACCTGAATTACTTGTGGATATATTTCTTTTCTTGACCCACATCCATTAGCCATCGTCCATTATTAATTTCTCTTGGCCCTATAAAACGACCCATTACAACACTCGCAAGACTTGCTCTAATTCGGTCATTTAGCTTACCAGTCTCAAACACTCTAAAACTACTGTGTGTTTGTCTCACTTTTTTGATGACTTCACTCCAAAACTTATCTTTTCCCACATCTTTTTCATCAGTTTATCCAAAGTTCTATAATTATTGTTAATGAGTATTTATTTATTTATTTATTTTTGCAAGTTACTGATGACCTGAGCTACCATCGACTTTTTTTTTTTTAATCCGAATCCTGGCATGGACTTATTGGTTCACATCCTGAGATCGAGCAGTCTTCGGAGCGCTGATTGGCACACCACTTCCCACATGGTGACTTCGCGCTAACACTAATAATTATCACCGGATACACGCTAGGATTGTTTATTCAAGACTGTAGTTGTGGTATAGACTAGTGTTTCTGTGGCATGTTAGGGTATCAAGTGAAAGTTCAGTAAAAATAACCTAACTTTTAACAAGATGTAAATCATCAGGATATTCCTCTCCCGAGCTAAGGACTGAACTCATGTCCTTTGACCCAAGAGAGACGGGTTGTGATTGGGCTTAAGTATTTGGAGGTATAGAGTAAAAGCTAGAAGGAAGGTGAAAAAAATAACCCGCATGGAATTGTAATACTGGAAAAACATACTAAAAAAAAAAAAAAAAAAGGAAAGTCCTTGAAATGAATGAGGCACAACAACGCGGTTTTTTAAATTAGCTAAGCAAGGAGGGAACCACAAAGTTTGGACCTACTAACATGAGCTTCGAGACTATGAGCTAGTAGGCAGGAGGCAGTACGCTAAGTCCCCTTACAGTAAATTCCTACACATTGGACCCCTGGGCAGTATTGGTCAATATCCAGTTCTGTAATTTGCATCAGTTACTCCCATTGAAATATTACCATTCCCAATTCTGAAATAATTCAATAGGTGGGAGATTCTTATTTGCTGTTCGGTTGATGCAGCTGCACGCACACACACTCAGTCCCACACAGGCACACACTCAACTGGTCGGAAGTTGAAGGTCCTTGATTCTCATACGGACATGCAATGTCTCTCTCTCTCTCTTTCTCTCTCTCTCTCTCTCTCTCTCTCTCTCTCTCTCTCTCTCATGCAATACACCATTGGATGCATCATCGTCATCATCATCATTTGACTGAGTTAGTCGACTGGGGATGCAAAAATCTTTTCCATCTTTTTCCAGTCTAGTCTACCGGCACTTGGCTTGTTCCATCCAGTCCCAGCAAGTCACCGAATCTCAACACTTCATCTTATTCTCTGTCTGCCTCTTCCCCCCGCACTATCTCTAGAGTATCTCTTAGTTACCCTAGCCGTCCAACTGCCATTTGTTTTATAAAGAACGTGATTTGCCTCTGGCGTTTGTGCATTTTGACTGGAGTGATTATATCGTCTGCTTTCATGTGTTCCCTTGTCTAGAAAATTCACTTCTTTCTACTCTCCACGTGACCCCTAACATAATTTTTTCCATTCCTTTCTGAACACCTCTAAGCTTACGTTCCATGGATTTTGTTAGATTCAACTTGTCTGATGCATTAGTTATAACAGGAAGGACGGCGCGGTTGAATACTCGTCCCCTTTTGCATGAGGGCATTCACTTAGCATCGCTCTCGTAGTTACCTGGTTTACCAAAAGCCTTCCATGCCATTATGTTCATCGCTTAATTTCATTGACCTGATCCGGAACTGTGTGGATAACCTGCTTTTGGTAAATGTATTCTTCCACACTTTCTAATTCATCTATTTTAACTGGAAGGGACTCGACAATGAATTCGCAATTAAACATATTGTTCGTCTTTTTCCACAATCACTTCCGTGCCTGCCTTCAGACTCTGTTTCCACACAAGGTATCATTTCTTGTAGATCCTTCACTTATTCACTGAAATGAACTGTGTCATCTGCACCTCTAAGTTGGTCCAGTTGCTTAACGCTGATGCTAATTCAGTTGCTCTCCCGGTATAAATTTTGAAAAACATTCTCTAGACAAGTGGTTCCTCACTTGGGTGAAATTATTTCCTCTTGTGTAGAGCTTCTCTTTAGTGGCATTTTCTGGTTAAGCTTTAACTTGTTTCGCCAGTGCATTGTTCTCGAATTTATCTATCACTGTGGATATTTCAAGTCAATCCAGCAGTTTTTTGTAATCTCAATTGGATACGCGTATGTGAAGCTACAGAACGTGGCGAATGTTTTTGGCATATCAGATAGAGCCAGTATTCCGGGGGCTTAAATGGCTAGTGTGTGGAAGCGTGGCCCATTGGACTGGGCAAATTTGGGTTGTCTGAACGTTGCTACTGCTCACCCTGCCCTAGGGTGGTAAAGGAGGTCCGAAAGATGATGACGATAAAATGCTCCTACCCTCAAAAAATGTATTATGGATTATTCTCAAACTTGATTAATAATTTGAAAATGGCTTGTCGTCTAGTAACCACATTAAAATTCGACCAAAATCCTGCCAGTACCTTTGTCGGTTTTGTACGTAGTTTAGGACTGATTCGATTAGATCGGATTATTTGTAAATAGTTTGTAAATAGCAGGGGGTAAAGACTAGCTGGACGGCAGATTTTACGTCTTAAGCTTCATCCTTTTTTTAAAGTATAAAATGAGACGCGCGCGCGTGTGCGTGCGTGTGTGTGTGTGTGTGTGTGTGTGTGTGTGTGTGTGTGTGTGTGTGTGTGTTTTCATGATCTGGGTACTGCTGTGACTTTTAGGCATTTCATAAATAGTTTTGCTCGTTAATTAATTTATAGTCACTAGCATTCTTTAAAAAAATAGACCCATGGTGAGATTATCATTATGCCTTCACACAGAGGCCAGCCTGTACTACTGACGGAGATTGTCTGATCATGTAGGTTGGGTCGAAATATGGTCTACGAAAGGCTTACTTCAGTGGTTCACTTTCCGGTCAATCCGTTTCTCAGTACCAAACCAGCCATCGCGTGTGACAATAAGAAAAAGTTTGTGCAGAACATGGCACACGAAAGGAGACGTAATAGGCTTCTTCCTGATCTACGCGATAGAACAGTTTGCGTCTGAATATGTTCGGGTGCCGGCCTTAGCATGGATGCACCCTCGAACATTTGGCGAGGTCTGATGTATAAGACAGAAAAATTGCAACCTGATATCAGCTTTGTGCCTGCTTTATTATTTAACTGTTACTAAGGCCTGAGGATTTATTCATTTCACAAAAAATAAATAAATAATCAAATAAACTTCTAATGGGCACCGACTTACCAGGTGTTCTTATTACAAAATCAGCTTTGGGTCTTATCCCTTCCTTAAAAGTGTTCGGAACTGTTCTCATTCCAACTGATTTCTTTAAGTTTGCTGACCCTAATCTGCTCTAGCTTACATCCCCATCATAGTTATGCGCTTTTCCGTCTCCATGAATTTCACCTTGCAGTTTAACAATGTTACCATCTACAAGCGTTTCTATATATCTCCAGTACTTAATGTGTTATATCTAAGACTGATTCTTTGGCCCCAACCCACGATCTTCACCTCAACCACACCAGTTGTTGTTGTTTTGTTTACAGATTTCCTGCATCAATAGTGCAGGCCGGGCCATACATTAGCCCGGTCAGTGGGGTATGGGCTGATTAAAAATTAGTAAGCGGGGAGACAGGGCCTGGGGATTGCCCAGCACACACACCCTGTCTCCTGGCTGGTTTTGTTGTAAAAAAAAAAAAAAAAAAAAAAAACCGCCTCTCTTTCCACCTTTTTTTGTTTCTTCCTTGTGCCTCTGTGTTGTATGCCGAGTGTTCTATGCTACTTTTACTTTATTTGCCCTATTTATACAAAAGCTTTTATATCACCTACTATTATATTTATTTTACTACATCCTCTTTGTTTTTCGTAGTTCATTACCATCATGGAAGTGCTTTCTACTGTATGTATTTATTAATATTTCATTACTCTTCCCTAATGCTTTCTGTGTGTTCTCTTTATGCCACGTACCTGCTTTCAGTGTGCTCCGTCCGTAGACCTATGTGATCACCTCTTTCCTGAGTCTCTTCATGGATAAAATAATCATTCACTCAAACGATTATCATCATCATCAATCATCAGTCATTACCATCATCCTTATCGTCATCATCACCATCGATTCTCCTCTCCTCCTTTAATAATAATAACAATAATAATAATAATAATTTTATTATTAGTATTATCATCAGCATAATTTTTATTATTTTTATTATCATTATTATTATCATCAGTATTATTATTATTATTATTATTACCATCATCATCGTCATTATTATTATTATTATTATTATTATATGGTGCCGTTTCTTCCTCACTCCATGACTATTATATTATCCTGGCCCATCAGGGTCATGGTGGACCTAAAACCTGGAAATTCCGGCGTTTTATGCCTGTGATAAATTCTGAAGGTAGTACTGGGGGTAAATTTCACGTAAAAATATTCCGTGTGTGTGTGTGTGTGTGTGTGTGTGTGTGTGTGTGTGTGTGTGTGTGTGTGTGTTAACTATTATAGACATAAGAAGGACGAGGGAGAACACACAGTTACCACAGGGAAGTATTCCTAATACACCATAGCAACCTGGGACATGACCTAAGAAATACAGCTTGAAAATTTCCTGCCTAGTATACAATTCTCACCTGCTTTTTCTGATGAGGTGCTTCCGGTGGGTGCTGAAGGGTGCAAATCGGGGGATCATTCGGCTGTACGTATTCTTAAACATTTCGTTCCCTAAGGCATGGGAACTAAATCCTTATCTGAGTGTGAGGCGACTTACTGCATCAACTAGTGCTCTTAATTCGACGTCAATATTACCCTCAACAACAGCTGTGCTAAACGTGTGGTAACTCGTGTATAAAGTGATGCATGGAGTTATGTATTGTAGACTGCAGAGAGAGAGAGAGAGAGAGAGAGAGAGAGAGAGAGAGAGAGAGTTAACATAAAAACCCTGAATATCAATGTTTGTCGGCCTCTGTTACACTTTTGGTGAGGCCGTTTTAAAAGCATTATTATTCCCTTGTTGCTGCCACAGTGCACATACATAATTTAATCTCGCTTCATTTCCTCTCAGGGTCTCATGGGTTTTGTTCCGCAATATGGTGTTCCGATTTTAAAGGAAAGATGCATGGAACGACGGGGAACAGTGAAAGATGATGGCAAAGCTTTGACAGACTCACTTACTGCCACTCAGTCTTCTCCGCATTACCTCCTCTGTCAGCTCAGTGCGGCTTTAGCTTAGCCTTGTATAATTAACATGGGCGATTTTTTTCAAACTGTGAGCGTCCTCTAAGGTTAAACAAGGAGTGGGTGGGGTAGAAGTAGGGTGGGTTGCATTTAGCTCACATCGCTCCGCCACTCACACTACATCCGCTTCACTTGCCTACCAACCATCACCCTGTTGTCCCCCCCCCCCTTACATTTCTCTCTCTCTCACCCTCACCTCTCCAAGTCTCTTCGATCATTTTTCTCCCCCACGCACCTCTTCATTTTCTTTTCTCCAATAACAACATAACATTTTAAAATCAGCATTGTTACTAAGTTGTTAGCATTGGTATGTTTAAATACTCAATTTTCCCCCTAGTCATAAATACCTAATTTTCACATTGAAAATTCGCCTGAGCATGTAGGGAGTGAAGAATTAACGAAAGTTAAATCACTGAAGAAAGTTTCATTAAGACTAAAGAAGGTCGAGAAAGCAATGTAAAATGTATGTAACAGCGGAACGTAACAAGGCCCTTGTATAAGCACATTTAGAAGAGAATGAACCAAAGGCTTGCAAACAGTGAAGGGAGACGAGTATGAGCTGAAGAGAAATGATCAGGCGTAAGAAGCCGTTGCCTCTGTGAAGAAATGTAAAATATCGGAGTTTGCCCAGACGCCTATAATGTGCTTATACAAGGGCCTTGTTACGTTCCGCTGTTACATACATTTTACATTGGCTTCTCGACCTTCTTTAGTCTTAATGAAACTTTCTTCAGTGATTTAACTTTCGTTAATTCTTCACTCCCTACATGCTCAGGTGAATAAAAGTGTCCTGGTCTCACTGGGGAAAGAGAGAGAGAGAGAGAAAAAGGCAATACAGTGCAAAGATCACAGAAGCATCAGCCTTATATATGCATCACTAAATTATGCGTAACATCCTGTGCTCGAAAATAGTGAGTAAATCCTAAGAGTGAATTGGCGATGATCATTTTGGATCAGGGAAGGATAAGGGCATGAAAAATGATGTAGCTGGTATGCGTGTGCTTGTTAAAAGTGGCAAGGGACTCTCAAGATGTTTACGTCTGCTTTGTATATTATAGAAAGGCATTTGATCGTGTCATATACACGATGCAGCTGGACATCTTGAAAGACTTAGGAGTTGACTCGAGGGACAGAGGTTTGATTACCACCCTTTACCTTGGTCAGACAGCAACAGTCAAGACGAATGGAATGGAATCTGAACCTGTATCATTAGCAGAGGTATGAAACAAGGCTGTGTTCTGTCACCAATACTATTCAACATTTATGTCAGGGATATGATGAAGGAAGCCTTGAAAGAAGTGAGTGAGAGTGTAAGAGTATTCTGGCATAAGCAATAAGACTATACCTCATACCAATTAATCTGGCCAGGCATGTATTGCAACACTGTTCCTGCCGAGATTTTGATTGGCTGGAGGTGTTTGTTCGATTTCGTTGTTGCATAAACCGATACTCTTTTTATTATCAGATGTGATACTGATTTTGTTGATAATACAATCGTCAAAAGCAATAAGAAATCCATTATATACTTATCAACAATGATATTTCCGTAGGAAGATAGAGATATTGTCAACAAAGTATTATAACAGTCCAAGTCAAGGTCAGCATTCGACCAATTCCTTTAAATTTCCGACACTCCGTAATATAACAGAAAATTAAGGAAACCTGCTTAATCTAAGCGTTGGTACAGCATAACACATTTAAATTTTAAGATCAGTCCATACTGTGATAATAGAGGATATATGATGAAATAGTTTTCCTTTAGCCTACTTTGACTTTTCGAGATTTTTTCAAACCTCCCTCCCCGCAGAACTCGTCTTTTCATTAGAATTTTTAATTATTCAGAGTTGTGGCACGATTTAGGGGTGCGGACTGATCTTAAAATTTAAATGTGTGTTATACCAACGCTTAGATTAAGCAGGGTTCCTTAATTTTCTGTTATATTATGGAGTGTCGGAGATTTAGAGGAATTGTTCGAATGCTGGCCTTGACTTGGACTGTTATAATACTATGTTGACTCAATATCTCTATCTTCTTACGAAAATTTCGTTGTTGATAAGTATATAACGGATTTCTTATTGCTTTTGACGATTGTATTATCGACAAAATCAGTATCACATCTGATGATAAAAAGAGTATCAGTTTTAGCAACAACGAAATCGAACAAACACCTCCAGCCAATCAGAATCTCGGCAGGAACAGTGTTGCCATACATGCCTGGCCAGATTAATTGGTATGAGGTATAGTTTTCTAGACGATAAGACGACAACACAGAGCACGGCAGATGGATTACAGTCAGTCATATTGGGCGACTAGCATAGAGTACTGTAGTTGAAAAGCGCACCACAAGTATGGATGAACAGAAAAGAAAATAATGAAGACTGGTTATAAGAACTACGAGGTATTTTACGTCAGGATGAATGACATCCGTTTGGAACAAATACCTCGTTTAAGTATGAAGGTGGTATATTGATCAGAGACGGTTTACTCGTATGTATGGAAGAAACTCTTTCAAGATTATCGATAGCAAAAACAGCATTAAACAAGAACAAAAGTTACCAAGCAGAAATGTCACCTGCAACGTGATTGAAATACTAGTGACAACATTATTCTGAAGACACCTCATCAACGTGTGGATATTTCGCCTTTGAAAAGGTTTTGGAGGCGAATGTTGAGGATTAAGCAAGTGGAAATTGCTCCAAATGGGGATGTATGAAGGAGAGTGGTAGAAAATGGGCCACTTATCGATACAATCCTCAGTCGGCACAGTAAGTGGTTTGGTCATGTTTTGTAATATGAAATTTTTACAGTGAGAACGAAGTCTGATGGAAGACTATCAGAGAAGTACGGAAGAAAGGAAAGGATTACTGACGTGTCTGGAATGATAAAACTATGGCAGATAGGTAAATGTAAGCAGAAGACAATGTAAGTTGGATGAACTTAATCTTGCCTTGTGACAGGAAACAACTAACTTATGTGAATAATAAAGTTCTATGATGTAGTATGCCTCCAGCCTTCCCTGCTGATTCATTCTTTCGATAAGGAAAGTATGTTTTCACCCTTGTTTCTTTGATTGTGTTAGTTTGTTTGTTTGTTAGCAGGATTACTAAAAAACTAAAAGAGAGATTTAGACCAAACTTGGTGGGTAGATAGCCCATCTCCCAAGGAACAGTCGATTAATTTTTCAGACCTATCTGGATCATATTACCAACTCTTGATCCGAAAAATATTTTTTTTCTGAAACTCTAATCAGTGACGAGAAAATCTAACCCATTATGAAGAGTGGTTTGAAAATTACGTTGCCTTTGTGGGAGAGATGCGCTCCACTGAGTGCCCTGTAGTTTTAAGTAATATTCTTTCCTCTGATGTAATTTATAATCCATCACCTTTATTGGATGAGGCAGACCGGAAAATGAATTGAAGTTCTGACTAAATTTTACCAATAAGGAGCCGGTTGAGGTAATCTGATATCAAACAATCCTTCTGACATTCGTTTGCTCTTTTCATCTCCCTCTGTTCGTTTCTCCTGTGCCCGTTTTCTCTACCCACCAGTCTATTACCTTATCCTATTTCCATCACTATCTTCCGCCTCACCTCCAACCTCTCTGATTTTACGACTCTCTCATTTTAGAATATTTTCCTGCCCCCCCTCCTCCCTCCCTCCCTCTCCCTCGCTATTTTGCTCTTACTCCCTTGCCCTCGCTGTCTTCCTGTCTTGCTCTCTCGCTGTCTCCACAAATCCAAGCCGATTTTCATTTAGTACTTCAGGTTTGCCAGTATTATGCAGTAAGGATATGGATTATAGACCTATGTACCTCGCTGAAATTATTGTCTTGTAACACTACGTAGCAACAAAAGCTTTACGATAGGGAGTACCATGAGAACATGATTTGTGGCTCAGTTTTTCACCACCATTCATAAAAGAGTTTGGCCAGTGTCTTTTAAAGCTAGTATATTATATTAGATAGATAGAAAGAAAGATAGATAAATAGATAGATAGATAGATATGACTTTTCACCATATTATTCCATCTTCTTACTTTATTATAATTTTCTTCTTACTCCTCTATATTCTCTGTCTGCCATCCTCTCACCCTTCACATTACTGCGTCTTCCCTTTTCGATACCATACATTTCTCTCCCCTCTCATTCTTACGCTCCTCCTTTGCGTCTGATTTCCTCCTAATGTCTGTTTTCAGTTAATTTCCTTTCCTCATCACCACTATCATATTTATTTCGCCATCATTTCTTTAGCACTCAGAGAAAATGTGATAGTGCTTAAGACAGGAAGGAAAATGGGAGTAAAAATACGACGCAGGGAAAGGAACAGAGAGAGACTAGAAGGGGAGAAGAGACAGTATATGGAAGGAGGGAGAGGAGAGGTTCTAAATCTGGAGGGAAGAGGAGAACTGGGTAGAGTTAGGAAGGGACAAATTCAGAGGAGAAGGGGAGATTTTACAGCAGTTCTCTTGAAAAAAAAAATAAGGTAACTGAGAAAGGTAATGAAGTAACAAATAAATAAAAACATTAGGTAATAACAGGAGATAAGTTGAAGTGAAATTAGGATGGAAGATATAGGGCTCTGAAGGAGTAGGTCTGTATGGCAAGGAGAAATGATGTGGAAAAGTGGGAGAACCAAAGGAAACGATGATAGACCGGCCAAGGACAGTGTCACACACACACACACACACACACACACACACACACACACACACACACACACACACACACACACACACACACACACATACACACACACACACACACACACACACACACAAGAAATCATGCAGACACAAATCCAGTAGAGTGAGCGTCCTCTGTGCCTAACACTCAATACACAGATCCATACTGCTGTACTTTTTTTCTGTTTCCTGCTGTAATGCAACTACTATCATCCCTCTTCCCATGGCTCCTGAATGGTATTTTTTACGTGCATCTGTATCAGTACTGAACTGTCCAACACCGCCAGGTCTTACACCTGCGAGCACTAGCACCAGCCATCACCAGACCTTCACCAAAACTCATTATTTTTATCATCACTTGCATTATCACCTCCAGCCATCGCCACCAGCGTGACATCACTGTCACCACAACACACTGCCATAACATCTTCAAACACCAACCCTCTGCCAAATGTCTCTCTTCCATTCACCACCAGTCCATTTTCATAACATACTGACACTGACCATTTCTCAAGCACCAGTCTTCACCACCATCACTGTGTAATCTTCGGCACCATCACCATTCCCCTTCACTAAATATCACCACCTCCGTCGCTACACACTCACTCCTTCCTGTTCTTCCTCCATTTGTACTGTTCCGCTATCACCCTCTCCCGCATTTACCAAAACCTATTCCTATTTACATCGCTGCCTTTGTCTTTTCATTATCATTCTTCTCCTTTCCTGAGCTTGATTGTTGCCGACTTTCTTGAACGGAATTTATATATATATATATATATATATATATATATATATATATATATATATATATATATATATATATATATATATATATATATATACTCGTATTTATTTGTAGACAAATAGAAATGTGTGTATGTGTATGTTTTATGCATGTGTGAATGCATGTATGTATGTGTGTATATATGTTTTCTGTGCAAAGAAGAAGGAACCCAAGGCCAGAAGGCCGCAAGATTGTTCCCTCCAAGAAAAAAATAAGATTAACAGAGCCAAATTCAAGATCTGTTCATTTTGAGATGGCTGGACACACTGTGTCTGAAGGACTAGACGCCATTGGCAGTGAGAAATACAGACAGAAGAAGACAGTTCCAGAGTTGACCTGTTGCATACATGAAGGACTGAGAGTTGAACAGATAAGGAATGAAAACTTGTTACAAGACGGGTGCAACGCGCAAACCTTAGCGGTGGAAGGATATAAGCAGAGTTCAGAGGAGCAGTGACCATTGATGCAGTGACAGAAAAGGCATAAAGATGCAACAGTGCGGCGAAGAGACAGAGGTTGAAGGGAGCCAGTAAGAGGAGGAGAGTTAATGAGACGAAAAGGCTTTGTGTGTATATATTTGTATATGTATATGTACTGTATATTTAAGTGTGTGTATGTGTGTGTGTGTGTGTGTGTGTGTGTGTGTGTGTGTGTGTGTGTGTGTGTGTGTGTACCGGGACTTGACGCACTAACTCAAAGCGGTGAATTTCAGGGTGTTTTTTTAACAAACAATAATAACATGCGCCTAAGATTCTACCATTATGGAGGTACAGTAACTTATGGGTGAGCTATGAGAGACAATTTTGACCAGTCAAGTTATCAGCCACTTAGTTTATGTAAAGCCAGACGCCTGTAGGGATGGCCACAAATAAATCAGCACCATGTTGTTTTATTGTTTGTCATTTCACTGCCCTCTTCCCAGCTTACACCCGTCTCTCTCATATACCTCTATACTCCATCCTTCCATCTCAACCTTGGCCTATTCCTCCTTCTTCTCCATACCGCCTTATTCACACACACACAGTCACTGAAACTCCGTGATTGATTAGAATTATACCCATTTTGGTACAGCTTCGCCCTGTCTAAAATTAGCCCTATAGCCACCTTCTACATTTAGTGTGTCAATCCGGGGATACCTTGTTTTATGAATATTAGCATTTTACCTGTTTATCTAGAAGACTACAAGACTGCTCCACCTCCCCCTTCTCTCTCTCTCTCTCTCTCTCTCTCTCTCTCTCTCTCTCTCTCTCTCTCTCTCCTTACCACTCGTGGCTTGAGCTGATCTATGGTTGCACTGCCACTTCACAAGACGTAAAGAACCAGAGAGAGAGAGAGAGAGAGAGAATTGGTCTGTGCATATACTAACACAAACAACTATAAACCCAATTGTTTTTATGAGCATTTTTTCTTTCTGCAGACAAGATTGTACCCATAATTTTATGTACGGGTTAGGATACTTGGTAATGATTTGTCTGGCGGTGTGTTAAGACCGGGTGGTGGAGTGACAGAAAGGAAACAACAGTTATAGTCTTATTACCTAATCCAGGGACCAGTAGTCATCTTTTGCAGCACACTTTGGGAAGCTCAGGTGCAGAAAAAGACAGTACTACAGCTCTTCATCATTTTCAGGGCACTTCTTCGTGGCTAGCACAATATTCTAGCGTTAATCTATTGTTGTACTTCAGTATTCAAAGCGAAGCGTTGACAGTTTTAGGGCTAGTTAGAGTAAAATGAGCATAGTTAAAGTATCCTTTTCCCTTATTGTTTAATTTGTGCAAAAACATACAAGTGCCCCACCGCCCTGTTGGGTCGCTGCGCTCTTGCTTCTGCTGAGGGCTCCCTGTCTTTCCCCCCGAATCTCAATCATTCATCTCACACGGGTTTGGTTTCAGTCATCTCACAGTTGCACCAGAATGGCAGATTGCACGGGGAATGCAAAACATAGCTCTGGTGCCAACGATGCCACAGACATTCTTATTTATATATCAAATTTTCAGTTGTCGTAATTGTGCTGAAGGTGACCAATATTCAACGATTCATGCTTCCCCCTTCCCGCCAGGACTTGTTTAAATTATACACACCTGGCTCAAGGGCTATGCATCTGCTTGCAATAATTTGGCACCATTTCATGAAGAATAGTATATCAATGCCAGGAATGTAAATTTTGTTGAGGAAAAAATGATTTTGTTTGATATTCAACTGTTCAAAAATGGACCTTTCTTTATATGTGCCTCCCGCTGCTGGAAACCAACGAATACCTGCTTCAGCGCCAGACAACCTCCGCTTGATGTATTCCACCTCATGTAAAGCTAATAGGGATAATTATTAGGGGCCATAACACCCTATTTGAAAATTCCAATCGAAAGGAAATTCAAATGGGCCCATCTTTGACACAACTGCAACCATCTTGACAAATTTCATCGCGTTTCTTTTTCCAGTTTCGACTGGGCTACGCAGACATAAGTATACACACGGCTAGAATTATAGTAGATTAATGTGGAAGGGTAGATATACAACGTACGACCCTAGTGAAGTTGGTTATGATATGGTTTCAGTCCTTGCAGGCAGGTAGAGCTTTTCGTAACTCTATCAGTACGAGAAGTTTTCCTAACGTGACTATGTTCCTAATGAGATAGCAAAAATATATGGAAATATGCTTAAACGGACCGAAGAGGATCTGGAAAGGTTTTGATTAAGAATTATGGCTAAATATTTCATAAACGTCGAGGGAGGTGCTCATCCCCTCAATCCCCCGTCATCCACTTAAATATGCCCACATGTAAAGGGTGTGGTATAATGAGAGTGACCTACAAGCCAGAAATAGGTTGGTAATGCTAGAGTTCCCCCTCTCACGCCAGTCCTGAAGCCTGATTCTCTCTCTCTCTCTCTCTGGCAAGTAATTAACCAGCGGTGTTTAATGGCCACTATTAGTCTGTGTGTTGGTGCATTGGTTGTTCTGTGTTGTTTTCGTTGGCGCGTCGTAATGCGGGTGTACAGTAGTTTATGATGTCAGTGTCTATGCGGTCTGATCTAAACGTTTCTACGCTTAGTCGACAGATGGATGCATAATAAGACAGGAATTTATTTTTAATTTATATGCTTATTCCTTCGCGTATCTCACCATAACTCTTAATTGCTTCTGAAAAAACTCATCCTTCAGAATTACTATGATTCTGATTCATATTTTCCTTGTTGTTTATCCACTCTCCTGCCAGACAAAGCGAATTGTTTACGGTTTTCTTCTGTCTGTTAGAATCTATTGTATGTTTGGTTGGGTTGTTGGACTGATCTTCTGTCGACGATAGTTGAGTGAGGGAGATTGAAAGTACATGGAACCATTGATAATCTGAAACGAGGTCGAAGTAGAACCGGCCCACTTTTCTCAATACTGAAGAGCTGTTATAAAGAACTGGCCACTGTATGTTCTAAAGGAGATGTGGAGAAGCGACCGTACTGCTTCCTTTAGAGCACACAGCACCAGGGCAGGGCAAGACACAACATCAATAGGAGTGCACGACAAAATTGAGGAGGCAGAGTGAAGCCTGATTTCAGACAGTGCAAATAATTACGTCATTTAGAGAATGGGCTAGAGAGCGTAACGAAATGTTGTCTGAATAATTCAGTAATAGAAATAAAAAATATCCTACATCCACAATACTAACAATATATAATTTTCTAGACACCTGACTATAAATTTCAATCAAGGTGGATAAAACACGCCTCAGAGCCTTTCATTAGGATTCATTGTCACCACTCCTTCCCGTCATCCAATCCCACCTTCCAACACGCTTTCAAACATCATTTTTTCCACTATATTCTTCCATATCTCTCTCACACTCCTTGTTTCCCACTCTCCAGTTTTCCCAGATGTGATCAAAATATTTTATATTATTGATCAAAAACACGTTACTGGTAACTTCCAATAGCCAGCTGTTACAATATTCGTAAAATATACTTGTACCTTTCTTTCGTGCTCCTGATCCAAGTTCTGTGCTCTAGCACGTAACTTTGGGAGAGAGAGAGAGAGAGAGAGAGAGAGAGAGAGAGAGAGAGAGAGAGAGAGAGAGAGGTCTGGGGGTGGGGAACGAGAGACCTAATAACCCTTCCTCAGAAATTAAAGGCCCTCTCCCACTTCGGCGTAAATAGGCACGATGAAAATCGTGGCCGAAGTCGGTGATGTGTCGACGATTCTGACCAAGAATCGTGGTGTCGGCGTAATACTGGCGACACCATTACGACAAAACGCCGAAACCTCGGCGGAGTATACGATATAACTGGCGACTAGTAGCCGACATATCGCCGATATGTCGGCGTAATGCACAAGCATTATTCTAAATTCAAATTTTAACGTTTTTTTTTATGGCGACTCAACGGCGATAAAGGTACAACGGCGGCGTGCTGTCGACGATGTATCATCGTTGTGTCGGCGAATACATCGCACGCACCTCGCAGACAAAACGCTGAGGCCATCGCAGGTGCCTCGCCGTCATCGGCGTATTTAAGGCAATTAATCGACGGTTCATCCGCGAAATGTCGGCGATATATCACCGACATCCATAAGATGAAATATTACTGTCGCACAACCCGGTACATATCGTACGGTTTACGTAGGCTATGTCGTATTAACCTCACCGATGCATCGCCGATACATTGCCGACGCTTCGCCGTATGACTGTATGACATCTCAACGGTTTTTTTCACTGCCGACGCCTCGCTGATGTCGGCGATCATACACGGTTTATACGCCGGGTAATCGCCGACGTCGCCGAGGCGTCGTCTTCTTGTTTACGTCTAATCTGCGAAATTTTACAAAATCGTGGAGGGCCACGACGTTTTCATGCAGCATGAAAACGTCGTGGTCCCCCACGACAAATTTCCACCTCTTGCGACGTATCGGCGCCATGCCACGAATGGACAAGATTTTGATGACGAATACCCACGATTAGGGATTTTTGACACATCGTGACTTTATCTTCCACACTTTCGCCGAAGTGGGAGAGGGCCTTAATGGTGGACGGGGGATGGGTGGAACGTACCCAAGAATCTATTGAACCATAATCCCTCCTGCGCACGTGGAGGACTGTACTTGCCCTCTGTGTCCATCTGTCTATTGCCAGACGCCTTAATCCCATAAGGGATGGCCATAAACAAATCGCCTCCATGTCGCCCTGTCCCTCTCCAATTCACTGACCCCCCAGCTCACACACATCCGTCTCTCATATACCTCTCCACTCCATCCCTTCATATGATCCTCGGCCTTCTCCTTCCTCTCCCCCCTCCACCTCCTTGCATACATTCTCCCCGTTGGTCTCTCGCTCTCCATCCTCATCACATGGCCTCAGTGTACTGGGAATAATAACATTTGGATTCTGACACATTTTACATCTCTTCATTCTTGATTTACACCATTGTCTACTTTTTACTCCAGCTTTTAAAGTGTGGATTATTTTCATCTTATGGCATACTTGAATGTGACGCTTGACTGTAAATGTTGAACTCTCACTTGAACTGCTGACCCTCAATTCTTATTTCCCTTAGAATTTTTTTTTTTTAATGTTTTCTTCAAACAAATTGAGGATTGATTATTCAAACAGAGAGGGATAATTATAGTCTTAACTCCTCACTGCATGATGTCTGCTCTGAGCTGAAGGAACTTGTCCATTGGTTGCAAGAACAATACAAAGCTTATGAGCCTCGCAGTTAAAGCCTTAACAATGGACAGTAAGGTCGGAAGGTAATTTTAGACTTAAACTTCACTTATTACTTAATTTTCCTTGGAAACTGCAATCTATATTTTTTATTTCATTATTTTTTCACTCTTCAGTTCATTCTTCTCACTTGAATTCTTGTTTTTATTCCAGACTTACTTGTATGTTGATCGCTGTTTCATCCCGGACCGTGGACTGACTAAATTAGTATGACCTAAACTTTCTTCTCTTTGGCACTGTTATCTGTATGCCTAATGTGAAGCCCCAGAATCTTCAAGTCAGCATTTTTTAACATACTAACAAAGGTCTGTGTAATATTGAATCTCTGGTCCCTCCTTGTCGAAGTATTCTGACGGGTTGTGGTGGACTTTGGACGAGGGATAAGAAGTTAATGATCTGCATAATTATTGGATGTTTGCTGGATCTAACTGCTGTGCTTCTGTGTGTGTGTGTGTGTGTGTGTGTGTGTGTGTGTGTGTGTGTGTGTGTGTGTGTGTGTGTGTGTGTGTGACAGAAAGGCAGAGGCAGACAGAGACAGAAAGACGAACAGAAGGACGGATATAATGAGTGAGCGAACTAGCAAATGAATGAGTGAGAAGTACAGAAGAATAACAACAGAAAAATACACGAAGATAATAAAACCACAGACATCGTAGAAAACCCTGAAAGAGACGGTGAAAGAAAGAGTAATGTCTGAGCAATTATTAAAGGGAAGAGGCTGAGCAGCACCACACGACCCCCTGCGTTTGATATTTTTCACCTGTTTAATTAGCCAAGGTAATTATCTGGTCTGATGAATCTCTCTCTCTCTCTCTCTCTCTCTCTCTCTCTCTCTCTCTCTCTGCTAAAGGAGTGACAATCTTCCATCCCATCAAGGTAGGGGATGAAAAGATCATATCTATTTTTCGTACCTTATATTATTAATGATGATCACTAACAGATTAATACAATAGTCTCTTATATTATCTGCATTTGGCGACTCAACAATGATGGTGATCTAGATGGTCGAGCCAAAAGCATTTCCTAATAGAGAATGTAATTGTGTGTGTGTGTGTGTGTGTGTGTGTGTGTGTGTGTGTGTGTGTGTGTGTGTGTGCGTGTGTGTGTGTGTGTGTGTGTGTGTGTGTGTGTGTGTGTGTGTGAAGATGCATAATTTGTGTCTGTTTGACTGTATGTTAGGATCTCTGAGCTTATTGATGGTGCTTTCCAGTTGTATTCATGGGATACTGGTCGTCTGTGTGTGTGTTAAGTTTATTTCTGTGTGTTCTGTGTTGTTCTGCTTGTTTTTAGTGTGGGAAGATAGACAGAGTGGTGATGAGTGGTGAGCGTGGCATGAGAAGGCTGTGACAAGTAACCACGCGTGACTGTGTAAGTAAACAAAACAAGAGCCAAGCATGAAGGCGTTCGTGGAGCTATAATTCATGCAAATGGTGGTGGTTGTTACGGGAGGGAGCAGAGGATATGACGTCAATGGGCGACGGAAAAAGAGATCGGTGTTAGAAGAGAGACTGTTATTTTTATCATTTGCCTGAGGATGAGTTGTATTTGTAGGAAACTGAGAAAAGAATATATGAATGAATTAATCAATTGGATTCCATTGGAAATTGTATTAGACCATATTTCAGTGCAAGTATAGCTACTGTGTAGATGGAAGAAAATGAAGGATGATATCAGGTGGTGACTTGGGTAGTGTTTCTTCTGGCTGGAGCAATACTGGCCTGGACATAGGGTGGGGAGGGATGTGCTCAGATACACAGCCATCCTCCTTTTGACATCACGAACCTCTTTGTATGAGGAGGGTATTTTTTTTTTTTTCCTAGGTGTACAGGGATATTCCTGTTTGGACCTTGAAATGGAAATTATTGTGAAAAAAAAAAAAAAATGTGCTGGAATGCCGAGTCGTTCTCACCGCTGTTGTGGTGAGTTAAGGAGGGTTGTAATGTAATGAGCTGTGGTGCGGCATTGTGAAGTGTGGTGAACTTTTATGTTGCATGTGGTAATTATATTTTGGTGTCTGGTGGTTTTCAGCCTGGCGACCTTTAGTGTCGTCAGCATGTGATGTAGTGAGCTGTGGTGTGATTGTTTTTAGTGTGATGAGTTATTGAACCGAATTGGACGCATTGGCGATCTAGAAGTGGTGGCGAAATTGGACAAAGAAGTCACGTCACATATATAGTTTTTCATACGCTTTCAAAAAAAAAAAAAAAAAAAAAAAGGAAAGAAAGAAAGAAAAGTGTTGATTCGCTATAGCTTTGATAGCCTCTGAAATAACTCAGTTTTGATGCTTGGCTTTATGTACTGCTACCCAACAACCACCCAACACATGTGAGATAGTGTTCTTGCCCCTATGTTGACTAACACAACAATGTCCATCTCTTGTTTACAGGTGATAATAGCTTTCACAGTCCCCGCCCTTCATTACCCACGTCCTCATCACCCATATCCCTCTTGCAGTATTTCATTCCACACCCCTGCTATCCCCGGGTTCTTGGCTGTCGATCGGTTCTCCCAGACTAACTCCAATATTTACCCTAGGCCCTAGAGGCAGGGTGGATGTGCAACTTTCCATTTTCAACTTTATCAACTGGGACAGCTTCTTTCACGGCTTATAGAAATCCCGGTCAGTCTCCCTTATCTCCTTCACACACACACACACACACACACACACTCTCTCTCTCTCTCTCTCTCTCTCTTATTAGGCTCGCTTTTCTGCACTTTCGGGGTGGGCCAACGTTTGGAGGTTTGGAGCTTTCAATCTCATGCATTACAAAGAGAGGACAAATCGAGTCACTCCTCTTCCTTTGACAACGTGGTAAGTGAACCGTGTGATTATCCCTGATGCTTGTGTCCCTCGCCTGCGATACCCACACAACCTCGCGCCTCCCTACAAATATGACTATGACGTGTTTATTCCTTGTTCCTAAATACTAAAATCTCTTAATGTAACCGATGAAAGTATGTAGCGTTTCTTTGGCAGTTGTGTTCAGTGCATCTTGCTTAATTCCTCATTATGGTTTCTCTTTGCCTTTTGCATTATACACGTCCTTAGTGATGGTGATGATGATGATGATGATGGTGATGATGATGATGATGATGATGAGGGGGATGATGATTATGATTACTAGTAAGGATGATGATGATGATGATGAGCGATGATGATTATGATTACTAGTAAGGATGAAAATGATTTCTAGTAAGGATAATGATGATTACTATAGTCGCGGCGCACGACTCTGAGGTTATCATTATCGTACCCTGGCAACCTACCGTTCAAAAGTGCGTCCGATTTCGTATCATATTATACACGAATCATATTTTTATGCACAAATATATTATAAACGAATGTTATTATACACGAACATATTATACACGAATCACATGCGTCTCATATTATACTCGAAATCAGACACATTTTTGAATGGTAGGTTGCCAGGGCACATTAACAACCTCAGAGTCGCGCGCCGCGACTATAGTAAGGATGATGATGATTATAATTATGATGATGATGTAAAATAATCATTATCTATTATCCTTGTCATCATCTAGAATCTCTTTTCCCTCCTCAAGACGGGATAAGATAGGCTAAAAGATTATAAACACAAATTATTCAAGTATATTTTAACAGGTTAACCATTTTAGTATATGCAGGTCTTCTCGTGGTCTGTAATTGTATTCACTGACTCAGCAGCCTTTTCTCCCTTCTCTTTCAGCAGCTTCACACTCTCCCACCTCACTCCTCGCACCTCTGCCTCCATCTTTTTCCAACCTCTCCATCATCATCATTCGCGAATTTTTCCAGCCAGGCATCTTCCTCCGCTTGAGTCCATTTTCGCTCTCCGGAACCATCAAGACGTAATATATTCTCAGTAATTTCAAGAAAGTGTTCATTTTCTTACAGGTTGGTGTTGAAGGCGCCTTGAAATTTATGGACATGTTAGCAGAAAATTTGGTCTTCTTTGCGTGAAAAGGGCTTCTTTGATTTAGTTAATTTCTTTTTGTTCCCTCCTGCTTTCCTTTATTCCCCACTCAGTCTCCCCCATTAATTCCTTCTCATCCTCCTTTCCTCCTCGTCTTTACTCAACTCTGCTTCCTCTCTCCCTTACGCACGTATTGCCACCTGTTTACGTTCATTCTACCCTCCGGTCCGAATTGTCATGCAGTCGCACTCCCAGACTGCCTCTTGCTGTTCAGTGCTCCTTCTCTGACTAGGTGTAGGGAAATGAAGTCAAACAGCATGATCAGGTATCACTCAGTGGAAGCAAACTTTCAGGTCCTTCTGTCAGTGTTAAAACTTTATGTTGTGCACAAACTAATGTGAAAACGTAAAATTATGTCGGTAGGTAATAATATAGGTTCCGTTCAGGTGTTTTTCATAGTGTAAAACTGAGCTGATTAATAATCAAGCAGTGAAATTAGTTCAGCCAATGTCCATTTCAAAGTCGTTAAAATAATATGTAGAGCATACATTGGGGCCCAAATAACACAATGTGTGTACTGTACCTTAAGTGTAAAAATGGCTGTGTTTAACTAAACGAGCCGTCCGACAAATGAGATATAGTTAGAACCATACTATGTATATAAATTCGTACTGATATCTTCAGTTACAATACACTTGCACTGCTCCACACTGTATACATCTCATACTGTTTTGTATTTGACTAACATGAGGAAGGGGTCCTGAAGTGAATGATGCGGACTCTCAATAGGAAATACTATAATCTATCACTCCATTACGATAAAACATAGCTCGTCAGGAAAAACTGTATCGAGTTGAAAGTGACGTTTCCGAGTATCTAGCTCTCATGTGACTCCCCAGAGCATCATGATCAGCTCTGTAAATATAATCGTAGCTCAGTTATGCATAAAAACGTAATGTGGGAATATTATACAGCGGCGACATGCCTTCAAGCATTTATTTTTAATTATCATTTCATGTGGCCACCCCAAATAAAAGCTTGGCGTGGACATTTCCCAAGGGATGAAAAAAAAAAAAAAGAAAACAAGATATTAAACTGAATGAGTATAAATAACATATATATTAACTGCAGCGGGCAAATTGGTTGCCGTGTGAATGCATAGACATTTCGGTGAGGAAGTGGACATAGTAACTGGAGATTAGTCTGGCAGTTTGGTTGTAAGGAACACATGGAGAGTAGCAGGATACTTTAATAAATGCATAAGAGTATAATAAATAGATGTATATACTTGCAGTGAGGAACTGATGTAATCCAGGTACCAGGCCCAAAGAACAGCAGAATGGAATTGGTTGTGATGGTGTCGTGTGTTGACAGGGAAAATAGCTATCGATACCAGAGAGAGAGAGATAGATAGATAGAGAGAGAGAGAGAGAGTACAAAAACAAAACCTTTTCAAGAATACACCAGTAACATTTTTCTTAAATCTTTGTAGCATTTTTTTTTTTTTTTTCAAGGAGACGAGAATCAAACAAGTCAGGGAAAAATACTGGAAGGAATATATTGGACAGACAGAGATAAAGACGTTAACATGGACAGACCAGTAAATGCGGGAGAGGAGGCTATCGAGATTTCGTTGAAAGATTCCCTGCACATATAGTGCAGGCCGGGCCATACATTAGCCCGGTCAGTGGTGTATGGGCTGATTTAAAAAAAAAACTAAGTGGGGAGGACAGGACCTGGGGAATGCCCAGCACACACGTCCTGTCTCCTGACTGGCTTTGTGGTGTGTGTGCCGCTAACGATTTTTTTTTTTTTTTTTTTTTCCGGCCTATCAACCATTGGGGCCGAAGCCCCTGGTTATTAAGGCCATGTATATATATATATATATATATATATATATATATAGATATAAATATAAAATATATATATATATTATATATATATATATATATATATAGATATATATATATATATATATATATATATATATATATATATATATATATATATACATTTAAATATATATACATATATATACAAACATATATATATACATACACACACACACACACACACACACACACACTTCCATGCATACATACAGACACATTTTCATGCAAACGTACATATATATATAATAATTTTAATCTTATTTAATTTTTTTTTTTGTATTTTTATTTTTTTAATTTTTTCTTGGTTTTATATTTTTTATACGTTATAATATAAAGACAAACTAATCTAAAGACCCTAAAATTAATCACCTAACAGACAAATCGCTAACCTATACTAAATCCTACAGAGACAAATAGCTAGACCTACACTAATGGTAAAAATACCTCGACTAACAGAACACCATCGACTGCAGATATGTAATGCCTTTCTACATGACATACCTGCACTCATCACCTGGTGACTGTCAGTCGAGGCACAACCTAATATAGGGGACATCAATATATGAAAGGGAACCAGACGAGTCAGGAACATTTCCATATACGTCAGCTGTCGTCCCTAATTAGAACAACTTAAGCAAGATAATATAATGTATTTACATAATTTGTACAAAAAGTGAAGAACCTCGCCCAGCAGACCACCATCGACTGCAAGTGCCCAATACCTTCCTATATTGCACACTTGCACTCATCAGCTGGTGACTGTCAGGCGAGGAACTTGGCTTAATGTAGGGGACATCTATATTAGAAATAGATCGGTGGGAGGAGGAACTATTTAAAATATGTCAACTGTCAGCCCTAATTAATATTACAATATATACATATTTACTGTTCATAAAAACCATAACCACGCAGTAAAAAAGTCACATCACTCTGATCAGTCCGGTCTCTCTCAAGAAAGCCATCAATTTATCAGTCATAACAATGTCCCCATCACCCAGGATGGTGGAAAGGGTGAAGGGGACGTCTACTGCGCCGCAGTAATTTATAAGTGAAGCACGTTCACGAATAAATCGCCGACAGCGCAGGATGATATGACTAATAGATAACACCGCATTACAGCTGTCACAGTGCGGTGGGAAGCGTCATTCCATATATGGTTTTATGTGGGTTACAATGGTGGCATTAAGCCGTAACCGTGCCAACACTTTTTCTTCTAGGCGACTGGGACGGTTGGCAGTGTCCCAGTCGCCCAGGTACGGCTTACAAGTTGGAATATTTAGTCTGGTCCACTGACCTTGCCACAAAAGATTTATTGATTTCTTTCCGAGAGATAGACTCGACCGTAGATCACGAGGAACGTCCCAAGTCTCCTCGAGCTCTACAGCCGACTTTGCAAGTAAGTCAGCCTGCTCATTGCCGTAGATACGACAATGACCAGGCACCCAGATCAGCGTGAATGACTTGTTGCATGAATGCAACTTATTAACGATGCGGCCCTGGATCTCGTGAGAGTCCGTAGTACAAGATGCAATTGCCTAAAGGGCTGATTTTGAATCTGAAAATATGACAAATGAGTCATGCCTAGAATTGAGAGCATAGTCTATGGCTTTGTCAATAGCAAAGAGTTCTGAAGTAAACACAGATGTATGAGTCGGCAACCGATACCTGAGGGCACATTCAGTCGACCACACACTTGCACCCACACATTCACTCGACTTGGAGCCGTCGGTGTACAATTGATGGGACCCCAAGTGACGAACAATGATGTTACGAAACAAGTGGTGGACCTCCGCCTCCGGCGCCTTGGCCTTTGGTGCTGGGAGCCATGATACATCCACTGTAAAGCTGGGTGGCTCCCAAGGCGCTATATTTTTAAGCACCAACTTGTCACAGTCACTGGAGTCCACACCAAGCTCCTGAGTCAGTAAGTGGAGGCGAGCGGCAAGTGGCCGATGCACCCCCCGCAGTAGGTGGTGGTATTGACGCAGGGGGGTACAGGCCACATTGCCGATATTACTTTTCCTTAATGTTCGTAGTCCATACGAAAATGCCAGGTGGTCACGGCGAATACGGAGGGGAGGCACATTCGCCTCCACTTCCATACGAGCCACACGGGTACACCGGACAGCTCCAAGACACATTCGCAAGCATTTATTCTGTAACACATCCAATCCTTTCAGCGTGGCATCAGATGCCGAGCCATACACCTGTGCGCCATAGTCTAGCTTTGATCGAATAAGGGACTTATACACCATTAATAAAGATTTTCTGTCGGCACCCCAGGTAGTACCCGCTAGGTACTTGAGGACATTTAACGGTTTATCACAACGAGCAAGCAAAGTATTAACGTGAAGTTTAAAATTCATTCTACGATCAAAATGTATTCCTAAAAATTTTACAGAATTTTGAAAAGGTACCGCCTGATTATCCAAAGTTAAGCACAAATTAGGTACGTTACGATTAGTGAAAACTATAGGGCACACTTACGTACGGAAAACTTAAATCCCCACTGCAAGGCCCATTGGTGGACGGAGTCAAGGGCTGCTTGAATCCGCCCAGCCGAAAATTGTGCATTACGGGAAGAGTGCCATATTGCACAATCGTCAGCGTAGAGTGAGTATTTAAGATTCCTCGGGATGGGAGCTGATGACAGAATATCATTGATCATAATACTAAATAAAGTAGGACTAAGCACACTTCCCTGTGGCACCCCATTTTCCTGGATGAATATATCCGATGTTACGTTACGGGGCAATTTGACAGAGAAAGTTCTGTCCCTTAAGAAATTTGAAATAAAAACAGGCAAATTTCCTCTTAAACCATAAGCATAGAGCTTCATTAATATACCGTGTCGCCAGGTCATGTCATAGGCTTTATGGATGTCCAGGAACACCCCTATCATGAATTCTTTATTGGCAAATGCCTCTGCAATACAATGCTCCAAATTCATTAAATGATCTAGTGAACTTCTGTATTTACGGAAGCCACATTGTTGATCATTTAACAAATTCTTCGACTCTAAAACAAAAAGAAGCCTATTGTTAACCATACGTTCCATGACCTTACATAGACAAGAAGTCAACACAATAGGACGAAATGAAGTGGGATTCATAAGACGACCAGCCTCTTTGGGTATCGGTATGACGTGCGCAAAGTGCCATGAGTTTGGGAACGTTCGAGACGCCCAAATCTCATTGTACAATGCTAACATCTTAATCATGTTGTCCTGATTAAGATGCTGGATCATACCGTACGTGATGGTGTCTGGTCCAGGGCTGGTGTCTTTACAGGATTTAAGGGCAAGGAGAAGTTCATCTAGCGTAAACTCTTGGTTGTACGGGGAGTCTATGTCTTCTGTGGCAAAGTCTACTATCTGTAGCTCAGCCGTGCGTTTATTATGTTGGAAACGCGGGTCATAATTGGCTGAGCTACTTACATGAGAAAAACTCCTGGCGAGGATGTTAGCAACGTCCACGGGCTCGTCATAGGTGGTGTTATTCACCTGCAAGGTGGTGACAGGGAAGTATGGGCGTTTATTATTTAATAATCTTATAGTGGACCAGACTTTATGTAATGGTGTTGTACGAGTCACCGTGGACACAAAGGACCGCCAGGAGTCACGTTTAGCCCTTCTTATAATTCTCCTTGCCTCAGCCCGTGCCTGTTTGTATGCAATAAAATTTTCCTCAGTGGGCTGACTATCAAAAATCCTGTATCTCCTATTGCGTTTTCTTAATGCTTGTCGGCAATCCGGCGTCCACCAATGTGCTCTATGCTTCGCATGAACTGTAGAAGTCTTGGGAATAGCAGCCTCAGCTGCGTGTAATATGGAAGTAGTTATATTTTCGACCTTAACATCTATGGTCTCCCCAGATATATCTAAATTGGCGATCCTTGAGAAGGATCCCCAATCTGCTTTCTTATAGTTAAATTTTGGAGGTGGAGGGTCCGAAATGATGTCGCGTGTATAAGAAAGACAGATGGGTAAATGATCACTTCCCAAGGAATCGTCGTAAGGGTCCCATGAGAGATCTTGATGTATACCAGGGGAGGCCAAAGATAAGTCAATGGCCGAAAAGTTACCAGTACGATCATCTACACGAGTCGCTCTACCATCGTTCAGAAGACAGAGGTTGGACTGTAGTATTAGGTCGGCTACTTGCTCCCCACGACCATCAATCCTCAAGCTACCCCATTGATAGTGATGGGCGTTAAAATCGCCCAACACTAACTTATTCCCAGGGAGATGTTCCACTAGTGAATTTAAAGCATCACTATCAATGGGGCCATGTGGAGGACAGTACAGAGAGCAAATAGACAGATACGTGTTATTAAATTTTACTCTGCACGCGACAGCTTCCAGAGTAGAATTTAGAATCACTTCCGTTTGTGGGTGTGATTTGTGTGTGTATATGGCTACTCCGTGACCTTCATATCTTCTATACGAGTGGTAGTGTTTGAACTTTGGAGGATCAGGATGATCCTCCAGGCGTGTCTCCTGTAAACAAACAACGTCTGGCCTGTGTATTGACAGCAAGATTGCTATATCTTGTAACTTATTCCCAACGCTATCAAGAAAGTAAGAAGAGAGTAAGTATTGGAAAGACTGAGATGGTGGCGGTGGAAGAAAATGGTGAAGTGATTGTGTAGTTCCCCTGAAGATGATTGGTTTAGGGGAAGTGGTGCGACCTGGTATGATACGGTGATGAAGTGGTCGTAAGTGGAAGTGAGGCAAGTGGAAATGGGTTGGTGACTGGATCAGAGTACTTGCACGGTGTTGTGGTGATAATTCGTGGAGATAAAGACATCTGGTGAGGATGATGGAATGTGGAGGGCGACACTGTGGCGGGGAGAGAGTTGGGTGTGAAGAAGAGATGGCGGGTGAAAGGTAATACCAATGTGTGAGTGTGTGTGGGTGGGGAGGAGTGGGGTGAGAGTGTGTTGCAAAGGTGGGGTGATGTGGTTATGGGGTGGTATGGGATGGGGTGGGGTGGTTTTGGGCGGGATAGGGTGGCGTGGGGTGGGACGAAGTGATTAGGGTGAAACTAGGTGAGTGGAGTATGAGGCAAGGGTGATGGTGAGTGAATGACAACACCGCTATGGGAGAGGGACGGGGTGGGGAGGGGTGAGGAGAATGTACCACGTGGGAATGACACGTAAAGTGGAGAGAGAGCACTGTAACTGACAATGCCTGAATTACATTGTCACACGCTCACATACAACTACATACAGTATTTACACCTGCACATTGCACGACTGTAACAAATAATATAACAGCCGTTACTTAGATACGAAATATTGCACAATTCCTGTTTATCAGTTTGTTAACTTTATAGTGTATAGAGTGACTGGAACCCACGTTGTGTCTGTCTACTGCCATTTTTGTCATCGTTTTCATTCTGTTCTCCGTGCAAGAGTTCTTTTAAATTGTACTTTTGTCTCCTCTTTCGGCGTCTTTTATGTCAAATCTTACCTTTTTATTCCCGCGTCATCTTTCTTCCTGCCATTATCTCATTTTACGTATGGAACCTACTTATTTATAAACTCCTCCATCGTTTACCAGCCTTTATTGCGTTTGTTTTACAGCCATTGATTATTGGATATGCCCTTCATTCCCCCCTAGTTTTCTCCAAATATGTCGTACCATACATTCCCAAGACCTCCCATCTTCCTGTTCTCCTTATTTATTTCACAGTTACAGTCACTTGCTGTATTGTGTTCCACTACGCTACTCTCCTGCCATTTTCACTTCCCTCTTTAATAACTGTGATAAATATCCTCTTCCCTTCTCATCCGCCTCGCTTTACACACCACCTGACTCGGATGTATGCCCCCTTTCTTCGTGCCTGGCCATTTTGTCCATTTTCTCTTGCCTGAACTGTCTTTCATTTTCCACTAACATCGGCATCAGCTATTTTTTTTCCTTATGCCTTCCTTTCCTGGTCTCTTACCTCTTTGTGTCTCCCTTCCTGTTTCTCCCCTGTCATTTACGTCCATTCGGATTATATTGATTAATTTACACTAATATCCACCGTTTCCAATGCCTGTATCATTCATCTGCTGTTAACTCTTTATCCAAACCAATTATTTTTGCATCTAATTTTTTCCATAACACAGGCTGCCTCATTTCCCTTTACCCAGTTACATGTATTCAGCTATTCCCTCAGTAATCCCCCCTCATTATATGTATATATTTATGGGCGCGCGCGTGTGCGTGTGTGTGTGTGTGTGTGTGTGTGTGTGTGTGTGTGTGTGTGTGTGTGTGTGTGTGTGTGTGTGTGTGTGTGTGTGTGTGTGTGTGTGTGTGTGTGTGTCGGGGAGAGCATGTAGAGAGTTTCAGGAGTGAAATATTGATCTTGCTGATCTCATAAGTGTATGGAAGAGAGTTGTTATTTGGAGGACATGTTATGTGCTGAAGATGGGGCTGGAGGTAACTCTATGGCTAGGGTAAAGAGTGACTGGAGGAAGTTCAGCGTACTGTTGCTTTTCCTGACACAGAGAGGGCTCTCATTCCTCCCCTCTCCTTCCTAAGGGATCGTTGTATGCGGCATGTTAGGAGTGTAATGCTGTATGGAAGTGACACCTGGGCGGTAAAGAAAGGGGATATTCGTAGACTGAAACGTACAGAAACGACAGTGATTAAATGGAAACGTAGTGCGTCCTTGAATGCGAAGCCTGGTGGCGCTGGGATTACGATTGAAGAGTTGAGAAGAATGGGACTGGAGTGTGCTGATGCGATGAGGAAGGGCAGACGGAGATGGTTTAGGCATGTTGAGAAGATGAAGAATGACAGCTGAGTGCAGAAGATGAGAAGTGTGAACGTCGGGGTTAGGGATGTGAGAGGAAGACCGAAGAAGGCCAGGGACGAGGCCATAGAGTATGACCTCAGGGATAAGGGACTGAATAGAGAGGCTGCCCGGGATCGAGCAGCGTGGAGAGCAGGCATTAGATAACTGAGGCCAAAGCATGTATGTATGTTGGAACCTTTATAAATTATACGATACTATGCAATTACATATACAAGTATATATCATATCTATAAAAACTATATATTCTATATATATATATATATATATATATATACTGTATATATATATATATATATATATATATATATATATATATATATATATATATATATATATATATATATATATATATATATATATATATATTATATGAATAAATTTATACACACAGTACATATATTTCTTGACCCACACAAACACTGAGTTACTGCCTTACTGACTCAATGAAGAACCGATAACTTAAGTCCTTTGCAACCCCACAAGAGCCTCTAGGAGAGGCCCTCCGAGATGATCCCCAAAGATAAGTGATATTAACAAAAATTCTTAGGTTGAAAATGTTATATCTCCCTAAAAAAATCGTTATGATTTCCCTCTGCTTTTGTCTTAGGACCGATATTCGTATAATCTTAAGTTGTTTATGCAGAAATCGAAAGCTAAGTCATATTCATAAATATATTTTAGTTGGGACTTCTTAAGTACATTGAAGTTTTATCAGTATGGCGCTTAATTTGTAAAGCTACTTTTTTAGACCCTATTTTTACTTTCATGCCATGCGTCCTGGGCGTCCGACAGCAAGCAGCTTGGTTGTTCTAGGTTATGCATTCTCTCCATTTCAAAAGGACCCATGTCAATCCATACACCACTTAGTGACGTCACATGCTTTCTCTTGCGTCTGTGTAGGAACTTAATTCACACCCTGTATACTGTAACAGAAAGAATGTTGAGGATAATGTAATACAGTAGAGGAAACAAAATTGGTAGACCAATATTAAGATGAACAGATGATGGACGGCGTTTGAGAAAGGGATGGCTGAAAGAAGGAAAAGCTCCAAATCGAGGCTGAAAGCAAGCTGGAGGAGTACATGAGAAGGGTATGTGTACTGTAGCAAGTGTTTTTACCAAGATGGATCAGAAATGTGTAATGGTGATGTATTAGGCTCGACCCCCGACAGGACTAGGCGTCAAGCAGTGCACAAATTATGTACACCAATACAGCAAGAAGAAATGAATACAACTGTAGATTCTAAGTTTCAATGCACAGAAGAATATTAACAGCATGGGATGAAAATCAGGAGCTCTACAACAAGTAAGTATCCGGATCAGGGTATAGATTAGGAAGACGACTGGTTCCCAAGAGTTCTTACACGTCACTTGGGCCGTAAATAGTATCCACCATTTGTAGTTTGGAATGCAGGCGATATCCTTCCATCTCTACCAATTGTTCTGGGATTAGAAGGAGTGTCTTTGCATCTTGTCGGTGGTTCCATATGGATGACAACTCAGTGTCAGCTAATTCAAATACAGAAAGTATTTTTTGTAACAGAGGGAATATGACCCACAGTCACAGAGTCTAGTTTTATCCATTCTTCCAAGACCTTCCCAATGCCAGCAGAAAGAAAAGATGTATAACGAAGCCGGACATAACCTCCTCACAAATGCAGAGACTATGGAAAGCTGAATGTAGCAGACTTGACACATGAACCTCAGTCATTAGATAATAATGGATTTAAACGAGATAATCAAGAGAGCAGGAAGATGAGGCAGACGAGAAGCGTTGTGGGAGAGAAACAGCGTAAGCCTTGAAAACAGAACGATAAATGGGGAAGAGAGGAGTTCACTAAAAAAAAAAAAAAAAAGTTAACCAAAAGGAAGGTAGATGGGATTGTAAATGAGAGAACGAGAGAAGGAACCAGATATGTAAATGTTAAAATATAAAAAAATATGGCAAAAAAGCTTTACTACAGCAACATGTATGATATGCAGTTGAGAAAAAGCAAAGTGGCTGGGACAAAGCAAATAAGTATAAATGGATGTGTTGAATATCAGTAGAAGAGATGAAGAAGAAAGGTAATAACGAGGTAAGAGGGAGGAGGGTGAAAAACAAGAGGAAGGAGAAGTAAGCGGAAAGAAATTACATGAAAAGGAGAATGTAAAGGAAAAAGTAATATTAATGGGATAAAGAAAAATATAATACACTAAAGAAAACGCAACAGAAGAAGGAAGGAAAAGAATCGCAATCTCCGATCATGATTAAGTCGGCGTGCAAGGGTGTGGAGGAGGGGAAGACGAGAGAGAGGGAGAGAGAGAGAGAGAGAATGATGTGTGAGAAGAAAAGGGATGAGAGTAAACGGAAATGAGGATGAACGAGAGAAAGAGAAAGAATCCGTGAAATAAAGAAAGCGAGTGAGAGAACGGTCGTGCGGGAGTGACAGAAAGGAAAATGGTGGATGTTGAGGCAGTAGACAGAGGACAGGAAAGAAGTGAATGCATGTGAGAGAGAGAGAGAGAGAGAGAGAGAGAGAGAGAGAGAGAGAGAGAGAGAAGAAGAAGATGAAGAAGGGTGAAAACGAACAACCCTGGATGAGAGCGAGTGAGGATGTGAAGGAGAGCAAGTGAATGTTGTGCTCATCTGTGTGTGTGTGTGTGTGTGTGTGTGTGTGTGTGTGTGTGTGTGTGTAGTAATGAATACAGAATCAAGTAAGCAGGTAGGCAGTGATGGAACCTGACCACCACCTGTCAGTAACCTGGGGTCACACACGGCCGGCAGCGGCGCTAGGCATGGAGTCTAATGACTCAGATATGGTTAAGCTCTTAGGGCAGACAGGGCAGAGGCTTCGTAGTTGTAAATATTCAGGCGACGTACTGCACTGGACAGAGATGGCCATAGAGCTTATCTACGTCGAGGCATTCCAAAATACTATCATTTAGTTCTATTATCTCTTACTACTGAAGATCACATTCTTTTCGTACACTAGCTTAGAGAAAATATGCACATTATTAAACTATTATTTCAGAGACAGAATATGGCTATTACTTCAAAAAGTATATGGACGATTAAAAAATTCGAACAGGTAGGGAAATTTGGTTGACTAATGATTTTGAACGGATAAGGAAATTGGGTAGACTGGAACACCATATCGCCACTGCGTCCAGATCTGGTATTACCGAAGTAGTCTATCAGTACAAGGAAAGATACAGGCATAAACAAGAAGCACAAACACCGAGTACACCAATACGACAGGCAAAAGTAGACAGGATGATAAATGGGAATGTGGACGGAGTTAAATAATACACGAGTATGTCAGAATACAAAGAATCCCTTGAGTACGAAGCTTAAATGGACCCATAAAATTAAACTGTGAAGGACGGAACTTAGGAGAAAGAGGAAAATAATGGAGACAGTCTCGTGTTGACACCAGGATCTGGAGTGGAACACGGACTGGGAGTGACAGAGATCAGAGTTGTGGGGTTATATAAGTGCCAGAGAGAGAGAGAGAGAGAGAGAGAGAGAGAGTTATAAAGCAAAGTGCAGGGATCACACAGAGCACTTTTTTTGTTATTTGTCATTGGTTTAAAAAAAAATATTGATAGTGTTGACGTCAAAAGAATATTGAAAAGAAGATAACTCTACTTTCATCGTGCTGGATTATATATATATATATATATATATATATATATATATATATATATATATATATATATATATATATATATATATATATATATATATATATATATACAGTACATGGAGCCTCTGCTGTACAGTGGCAAAGTGTGCGTTTTCGTACACTGAAGAACGAGGGTTCCCGACCCGCCAGGGTAATAAACTTTGGGAGCGTTCTTCAGGCCATGTACTGCACTGGCGGACATAAGGGGTGCTGTGGTTGAACCAGTGTCGCATATTATAAAATATGATTGCACCCAGTCTGCTTGCGCGGGCCAATTACACTTGGTTCACAGACTACACACACATCCAAAGCCACTCCAGCGCTACAATTACACTTACAAGCACTTCACACCCTACATACAATCTGTACTAGACAACCTAAGCCTTTTGGTAGAGATACATTGGCTGTATCGTCCCCACTTCGGTCGGGATAGGCCGGTCCTGCAGTGTACACTCAAACGGCTGATGAGATTATATATATATATATATATATATATATATATATATATATATATATATATATATATATATATATATATATATATATATATATATATATATATATATATATATATATATATATATATATATATATATATATATATATATATATATATATATATATATATATATATGACCAGGAAGATATTTTCTTGGAAGCTAACAAGGTTGTATGCAACTGCTATTTCTGCATTATTTAATTTCTGCTTAATGCTTCCGATGCGTCGGGTTAAGCTGCGTTGATTTTCATTTAGACTTCTGAGTACCTCTCCAGATGTTAGTGTATTTGGTGACATTTCGTTCCTTCCTGGGAACGTCTTCAAACCAATCTGACGGTGGGTGGAGCCAGACCTCATTGTATAGCGGATGCCGTGATTGATTGGCCAAGAGCGAGGATGGAAGGTATGTGGCTATCTCAAAGGTGGAATGAGTTAGCCCACCGATGATTGTGATCTTTTGCACGTTGGAAGGACTTGCAATTCTTCCACTTGTGAGTTGATTGTACGTTTCAGTTCGGATATATATCATGCTTCCAGAAACATGAGTAGTACGTGGGTCTTTTTCACAGTCAGTTATTTCATTTCCTTTTCCGAGGTGCTGACGGGTAAGGGAGGTGTTATGATTAGTTCTTTAGTGATTGTTTATTGATTTGTTCTGTAGGTGTTAATTATGTGAGACGCCTTGGCAGTCTAGTCCTCGTCATTCCTACATAAGTATGAGGCTCAGAGTCCTCATTTGTGCATGTATGTCGGTAGATGACGTGATCTTCTTGCATGGGCGTACTTTTTGCAGCAGGGCTGTTCTTGAGTCATAGATGGGAGATTTTGCAGGTCTTGTAGTAAGCGATTAGTGCGAGACTTACCTAATCTGCAGGTGAATATTTCCTTGGCTATGCATATGGCAACGTCAAGACACACAAGCCAGGCTACCTCCTTCAGCTCATCATCTCTCAGATCCTGACTGCTACCTACCCCATAACAAAGAAACTGAACGAAATACTCACACCTTAAGTACCTACAGACTACTACCTGACGTCAGCCAGCCAATTCCTTGAGATTATTTAGGCTTCACCCCCTGCAGAAGACCACGTCATTGTATCTTTGGATGTCGAAAGCCGTTTTACCAATGTACCCGTGGACAGAGGGATACAATTCATTCTAGACCGAGTATATAG
The DNA here is from genome assembly GCF_032717465.1 of Coenobita brevimanus. Taxonomy (NCBI): domain Eukaryota; kingdom Metazoa; phylum Arthropoda; class Malacostraca; order Decapoda; family Coenobitidae; genus Coenobita; species Coenobita brevimanus. The sequence goes on from NC_136959.1 coordinate 15,725,428, forward strand.
GTGTGAAGAAAGTTCAAAAAAAAAAAAAAAAAAAAGGAAAGCAAGAGAGCATCTGGGCTGGGAGAATAATCAGGTCAGTACCAACATACATTCCACTAGGTAAAAACGTTTTTAAGGGCGGATGATAAAATAGATATCGTTGTTAAAAAGCTAAAAGTTTGGCTGCATTCCACAACAATCAGGATATTTCTCCAGATCAGTTTGCTCTTCGCCATAAATACAATCAAGCCATCAGGACAAACACATGATCCACCTGTTGTACTGCCAAGAGGAGTACGCCCCTCTAACGATGAATTTCTTGCTCAGTCTCAGTATTTTATTATAGTTTAACAGAAATTATTGATGAATCATCGACAATATCTTTAAAGACAGTATTCATATGTTAACCCATTTCAAACACAGTACCACTTAAAGGATATGAAGCTTTTATCAGTCAATGAAACACCCCCACTTCTCTTCAATAAAAGCCTTCCAACACGAATGAAAACAGGTTGCCCAGGAACTGTCGGATCTGTGTGGACTTGCATGAGTAGCTGTGATGACAGAGGCACACAGGCTTTGACAAATTTACGGCTGCTTTCACCATATTACACGCAAGTACATACACTGTAGCGTAACGCAGGTTGTGTGGTGAAACATTTTTTGTATATAAAATATGTTTATTTGTCTTGCCTGTGCCTTCCTCTTCAATTCGGTTAGTCTCTTTTCGATTCTCATCAGCCTATATACTACATTTATTACCAACTACTTAATCCATTAGATCTGCCACTACGCTCCCTCGTCCCCCTTCCCCTCCAGGGTTAATCACCACGGCCACACGACTGTAGATTGCGCAACACCTGGGCAGGTTATTCCCACCTTGACCACTCAGGTGTTACTAGATACTTTATTGCTCTGGTTGGGGTTAATCAGTGAATGGCCACTTAGTAAAGTCAAGGTCCCAGGGTTATATATGATGTTCCACCCCTTTGACCAGCGGGTTGTTGCAGATATTGTGCCCTCACAGTGCGCATTCTTGTCTGTTATTGTATTTCTCCGTACTTTCACCTTCCATTGTATTGTCTTGGTTTTACTTCTTTGCCATATTCTTTTCGTGTGTTCCTTTTTCTAAATCTCTTTTCACATCTACTTTTCTCCATCTTTACTTTTTCCCGCCCCCCAGCCTAATGTCCTCAGTTATCTTCTCTTTTCTTGCATTCTAGTCTTTTGTCTTTTAATATTTGATTCCTGTTTCTTTCTATTGATTCTCTATGACAAGGAGAGTATGTTTTTACCCCTGTTTGTTTGTTATTTTTTCTGTTAGCAGGATTACTCAAAACTAAAAGAGAGATTTGGACCAAATTTGTGGGTAAACAGCCCATGTCCCAGGGAACAATCGATTAACTTTTGGTACTCTGGATCCGTAAAACACATTTTTCGAAACTCCAATCAGTGATGAGAAAACCTAACTCATTATGCAGAGTGGTTTGGAAATTACGTTGCCCTTGTCGGAGAGATGTGCTCCACAGAGTGTCCCTCTAATTGTGTAATGTTTTCTTGTATTTTGAGCCCAATGCCCATCGATATTTCTTCCGCGTTCCCTAATAAGATTCTCTTCTTACATTCGTGCACGGGAAGACTTTCTGTGTGTGTGTGTGTGTGTGTGTGTGTGTGTGTGTGTGAGCAAAATAACTCGCAGTTTTGATTCGATTTAAATCCGACATAATGGAAGGATTTAAGGTAAGTAAAGGAGTTGAGCTTTCCTTTTTTAAACCAAAGAATAAAAGTCAGTCTTATCCAGCAAGGTCAACTTAAACATTTTTTATCTGATTATTCCAAACTTTGTCCAAGGGTAGCTGATAAGGCAGTAGTGAATGGAATCAGTTCTCGAGTCAGTCAGCGGTCAGAGCCAGAGGACAAAGTCAAATTTCGATCAGTAAATCTGCCTGCCAGCAAATTAAATAAAGGACTTTTGATTTGACTAGAAACGAGATTGGTATAAATTTTTTGGGGGTCAATTAGAAGCTGACCTAGTTTTTAGATGAATACGCCAAAGGTCAAAGTCATATAGCAAGGTCAAATTTGCCAGATTTTATCCGATTCACAACACTCTTTGTTGAAAAGTTGATGGTAAGGCGAGAATAAACAAGTGTGACTTTGAGAACAACCAATTACAAATCAAGATCACAGGGCAAGGTTGGAGGTCAGGGTTATATGGCAATCAATTTAATCGGTTTCCATTCGATTTACGCCAAGCATTGTAAGGTTGTTCAGCGTAAAACAAGGTTAAAGAGATTCGCTTTTGAGGCAGTCTAGAGAAGGAGAAGGTCAGATGTTCGACCTTATTAATCGAAGTTTTGATTTGCTGTGGATGAAACTTGCCAGAATGACTGATGATGAACCAAAAAAAAAAAAGGTATACAATCTTTAGAACAATAAGATGATGACGAAGGTAACAGGACAAGGTCATCTCAAACGCATAGTGGAAGTGTTAGGGGTTAGGGAAATGTGATATGCTTTGACACTGAGAGTAATTGCCCGAGGTGCAAAGTCACAGTAGAAAGTCAAATGCTCAGCCCCTAGACTAGCTGATGGTGAGGGTGTTACACTCTGAATGCTCCTTCATTTTCTTCTCTCAGTCACACTTTTCGAACCGTTTCTGATTAAAACCGATTTTGTAATTTATTTCTCACTCTATTCTCTCTTTTCTCTCTCATTGTCCTCCCTTTCTTTCATTCTCTTTCTCCCCCTGTCATGTCACATAACCCTCATTACATATCCCTCTCCCATCATCTCAAGTTCCATCTTCTCTCTCTCTCTCTCTCTCTCTCTCTCAGTTATTATAGACTTCCCTTGCTACTTTCTTATAGATCTGTTTCATCTCTCCTTACCTCGTTCCCTCTCTCGTCTCTCCTTTCCTCCACTTCTCCCTTCTAATTACCAACACCCACAAGTGCCAACAAGAACAACTCTCCACCCAAGTGTGCAGCCCAAGTTGGCAAGTGGATGGTCCGGAGTGGTGAGACGTGGTGGAGGAGAGAAGACAGCGGAGGACCCACGGTGGTAAGGAGAGAAACGGTGGAAGAGAGAGGAATGGAGGAGCACTGAGAGGAGGGAGAGAGGGGAAAGTTTGAGGGAGAGAAGGAGGGAGGAATGGAGGTAGACAAAGTGGGGGGAGAGAGAGGGGAAAGAATGAGTAATGAAGGGAAAACTTGTGAGTGGAAGATATAATGGAAAGGGAGAGAGAAGGAAACAGACAAGAAGAGATGATAAATGCATGGATGGTGGAATGGTGGCAATGTGAATAACGAGAGCCGTTCAGGAGGCTTTGGTGGTAAGATTACAAAGGAGTACAAAGGAAAGCAAACAGCGCCAGACTGTGGGTCCTTTCGCTGCTGTACGGTATAGGGAACGTTATTAGTACCAATACTACTCTATGAGTTAAAGACAAGGATAGAAAAGCAGGAAGGCTCCTCCTCACCCACCAACCCTTAAGCCGAAGCCGGCAGGAAATAGTGAGAAGGACCACCAAGCAGCATACAAAGCTGCCATGGAAATTTCATAGGAAAGAGGGAAAGGAAATCTTATTCTGAACTATCTATCCAAAACGGAGAGTAACACTAGGTCAACAATATTTATCAGTGTTGTTCTGCAGGTTGTATCATCCAGGCTCTGAAAAAGGAAATAAAAGTTATATACACCATAAATATGTAGTGTATATAGAACAGGACCCACTACTGAGCCCTGTGGCACTCCACTTGTAACAACTTTCCCGTCTGACATTTTTCCATTTTTTGACTTTCTGTTTACGTCCCAGGCTAATTATCTATCCACCCAAGCACATTGCCTCAGTTTCTGAAGTAGTCTTCTATGGGAAACTTCAACTGCCTTTTGGAAATCGAGATAGATAAAGCCAACAGATGTGGTCTCATCGTAAATGTTGAGTATATCATAGAAGAAATCCAAGAGATCTATAAGGCAAGAGCAATTATTCAAAAAACAGCTTTGTGAATCTTTGATGATATTATTTATTTGTAAGTGCTTGACAAACTTGTCTCTGATATTAGTTTCAGACAACTTGCTTGTCACTGAGGTTGAGCTTATTGGTCGATAATTTTGTGGTGGAGATTTGATGCTTTTTTTTTTTTTTTTTTTTTTTGGACTTTTATTTGCTAGTTTCCACTCATGAGGAACCTTACTATTTCCCTGTGATTTATTGAACAGATCAGTTAGTGGCTTAAATATTTCATTGCTTCCTTCAGAATGCACGGAGATATTTTATCTGGCCCTGGTGTTTTATTACTCCGGGGCGGCGACGGGTAATAAAACACCAGGGCCACCCACACCACACTGTTCCCTCCACACTGTTCCTTTCACACTGTTCCCAAACGTTCCAAGCATCAAACTCCTCCAATGTGCCAACTGTGAGGATGGGTGTTAATTTTCTTAGTAGCTTTGTACAACTTCTCAAGGTTATGGCAGAGTTAGCACATCTTCCAAACAAAAGAGCTGTCGGTGAAAAAAGATCTGGTGAAACTATCAAAGCAGGATTTGCGCGTGATGTTTCAGATTATTTTGAAATTTGGGGGTTACTGAAAATTCATATGAAAAAATAAATATATCAATAAATATTCTAAGATAAAACTACTCTTAAAATAAAAATGATATTATTAAGTAAGTTAGCTTATTAGTACCACGAAACGAAAATTTTGTTCGTTACAGTACGTTTTTTGCTAGTAATAGGTGAGGATATTACTGTGCTATTATTGGAATGTACGGTAAGTACTGTAGCTACCTGCAACAAGATATATTATTAATTTTGCCTTCTGATGGTGCAAAGAGTGCAAAGATAACTGAGATCTGGAATGAAATAGAAGTTTAGCATCAACCGAGGAAGAATGACATGGAAAATAATCAATACACAGACATCACAAAATACCTGCAATTTAGGACAGTAAAAAAATACAAACAATTAGTACATGAAGAATACAATATAAACTGCGGCGTATTAGATTCTTCTCTTAACCAGGTGTCAAAAGTGAGAAATTTGTCGCCACGTGGAATGAAGGTACTAAAAATTAGTTAATTCCTGGAATGCAAGGGCACATAATAATACACTAGATAAACAGTACTTCTAAACAAAGAAGAAAAAATTAAAAAAAATAAATAAATGTTACTTATACCTAAAAAGGTGCTATCTGCAATCAAAAATATTTACATATATGATGGACCTTTACAATACATAAACAAGGGGTTATCTTGCAGCAAAGGTGAATAAAATGTTGAGATACGAACTGTCTTTACGAGTAAACCAAGGAGGGAATCTTCCTGCTAAATTATTCTAACTTACACTGTGATTTACAAAAAGTTAGCCAAGTATCCCCAACAAAGGTAGGCTAGTGGCAGGAAAGTGCAATCAAAACAAATGAAACTCCACTAAATAATTGGATACACGGGATATAAACTGTTTTCGTTGGTGAAAACAATGAACAAAATAAACGAAACAGTACTCACTCATGGACATCACTATGCACAAGGGAATGGTTAACGCTAAATAGCCGAGACCATATAATGTACCAAACACTGCAGTTATTTACATCAGTGAACACAAAGGCGTCAGTCATAACTACAAAGAACTGCCACAAACTGCTAAACATAGACCGTTTCCACATAACTGTATTTATACACAGCAACACTATCACTCAAAACTCAGACTCACCTCGAACAAACACGTCAAAACAAAACAAAATCCCACAAAACAACAAGGGCAGCTCGAACAAAACAAGTCAGAGCAAGACAAGGTTCCACTCAGTTCCAAATGCAGACTGTGTTAATTGGTGAAACAAAATGCAGTTAACACTCACCCAGTCCCAGCTCTAAACGCAGGGAAATACTTATCACCTCCACGAGAACAATAACCACTCATCGCCATCACACTTTAAAGCAAAAGACAGACAAGCAGGACAGGGCAAAGCTTTTTACACTTAAAAGCGCACAAAAACTCGAGCACATACACTGGATTGGCAAACCGTACACAGGGATGATACGTCCAAGATGTAAAATTTGCACACGAAATATTCACTAAGATTCACTTAGATAGTAGAAACAACTGATAGGTGGTGAGTGCGAGGACAACAGTTTCTTGTGGGGTTTGCGGAGAGAGAGAGAGAGAGAGAGAGAGAGAGAGAGTCAGGGAATATGTAGAGAGGATGAGTGCATTGTAGGGGGGATGAGGAGGAGGGGAATAGTTTAAGTGTGTGTGTGTGTGTGTGTGTGTGTGTGTGTGTGTGTGTGTGTAGACAACTCGTGCTTCATGTCCCCAAATTTCCCTAAGTGGTTGTGACAGTGACTGGCGGGCGTCATGGAGCGTCGGGGGTTAACTGTCGTGTGTGAGGATGAGAGGAAGTTTGAGAGGGGCGGCAGTGTTGGCCACGATTGAGAGTAACTTGAGTAGGATGCCACGACACCCTCTTCCACACACACACACACACACACACACACACACACACACACACACACACACACACATACCAATGGATTCTTCAAATCAACCCCTTCCCCTTCCGTAACCTACAATCGTGAAATGAAATGCTGTTCGTCATAAACTGTACATTTTGCAAAGACTGAGGTTTATTTTTCTCCTTACAGATTAAAATGTATCTTTTTGTAGTTCTTTCGTACAGAGACCCTTAGCTTGTTCACTGATCAAAGTACAATTTCCTGATAACGTTGTGTGAGTGTTCTGGAGGTACCAGTTATCTGTTTTTCATTCTTAGTTAGAGTCTGGATTGTAGGTAAGAAACGAGTCTCTCTCTGTTTTGTAATCACAAGAGAATGTTACATACTCACGTAATTTTAGGTGCAGCAACAATAGTTAAATAATCTAAACAATAAAATATTCTACTGGTCTACCAGAAGACCCGGCGACATGTAAAAATACCCCAGTTGATACAAATACACCAGTTCTTTATGGGACAGCCCTAACATGTATTCAGTATGGACGGTGAGTGTTAGCGTCGAAGTGGTGACATGTGAACGTGTAGGAGGAAGACTATTGGGCCTTGGGTGTCACGAATCAATTCGCGACATTTCCCTTTTGTGAGAAGCCACGAACTATTAGTGGAAAACTCACTGTGTATCGCTCAGTTAACCGTTTCTCTCTCCATTTCGGAGTATACTTTTCAAAACATTCGTCGCTTTCAAAAGTGACCGATTTAATGCACGTCACTATGTGCTCTACTGAGCGATACAATTGTTTCTTTATCGTTCGCCTCTGCTTGCCTAAACCGTTAGCCACGCCTTCTTCCGGTGGCTTGTGCGTCCTGCCCATACAATGTATTTTGAAGGCAGTCTAGTGTTTGTTGTGACGGAGGAAGGTCCTGCGCTCCAGAAGTGTGAGAGGTCGCTAGCACCCAAGCTCCACTGAGACAGTTAATCCAGTCCTCCCACCCCCCGGGTGATACATAGCATTCATCGACTGGTATTTCCTTTTTGTATAATCCTAGTTTTAAGAGTTTAGTTAAGGTGTTTTTTTCCTAGGCGTAAGTATTTAGCTTTTGTGTGAGTGAGTGAGTGCGTCTCATTGATTTGATTTGAATTGTAACGTTAAATTTAATTTTTTGTAATCAATAAATTTACCAATTCTTTTTCTTGAGCTTAATGTAAAGTAAACTCTTGTTTCATTTCTCCAAATTAAGCTTATTTTCCACATAGCTCCTAGCTTGCATAGACGTTTTGCTATTCATAACTGGTACTTAGACCAGTCTTGTTGTATTAACTTAAAATCCGTTGTGCCACCTAGGAGTTAAGGCATCAGCAAGAACCTGATATTATTATTAGTATTAGTTATTTATTGTCAGGGGTGAAGTAACTTTCTCCAGAGGCTAACAGTACTAATTCAGCATTTGTGAGTAATTAGTCTCTGCTGTGTACTGTTGAGAAAGTTTATAAATTCTCGTTCTTAGAGAATCTTTGCTCGATTTAGCAAGACAATCATTGTCCCTGCTCTTTAATATTATTGAATATTATTATCAATTAAATAATATTTAAGCATTTATTTCAAAATTACCCCGATATTATAAAAACCCCGTGACAATTGGCGACCTCATTCCAGGATATTAACTCCTAGCCCTAAAGCTATTCACGAGATAGTGCTCACTCATTCATATTTAGGTATTTATAATTAAAGTTTATAGGCACAAGTTTACTGGTGTTTACCGTTGATTTAGCAAGTGAAATTTTGCTTTATTAATCAATAGAGTACCTAACTCTAGTTTATTCTTGGTAACGCCAGACGATTTTATTCGCTCCTGGGTAGTCGCTGTACCCATTGTGTTAATTATTGAGTTCTCAGTTATTTGCATTTTTGCTTTAATCTTTGCCAGTTAACTAGATAAGACTGGTCACCACTAGCTTGTGTCTGTATTCTTTACTTGTGTTTATTAGTATTTGTCGCTAAGCAGTCAGTACTCAGTTTCGGTTACTTAGTAAATTGAGCTAGCATCATGGCTACAGCTGTATTTTTACAGGAAGCCAAAGATATGGGTCTTACGGACCCAACTGAAATTAAAGAATACATACTCTCACGGTTCAATTACGAGCAAGAACGTGAGAAAGATGCTCGTGAAGAGTGTAGAATTCAGCGCGAATACGAGCGAGAACAGCGTGAACACGAGCAAAAACAGCGCAAACTCGACTTGGAACACGAGCGAGAACAGCGTGAGGAACGAGAGAAAGAACGAGAACATGAACTTGAAGTGCTGAAGCTCAAGCGAGATTCCTTGGCTTCAGACACGTCTGCTGCAGTTGGTCCAAGCTCCACGAGCGTTCTCCCTGCACATGTCCTGGCGACCCCACGCATCAAGCTTCCTTCATACAAGGAAAGCGAGCGAATCGAGCCGTACATAGCTCATTTTGAGGACATGGCAGACTTATATCAACTGGATGAGGCAGCTAAGCGGCTTCAGTTTCTTAGCCTATTTGAGGGCCCTGCCCTCGATATTCTCCACAGAATTCGTGGAGACAATCAAACATATGAGATGATGAAAGCTGCACTCATTAAGGCGTATGGTCTCACAGTAGACGACGCCAAAGTTCAGTTCATGCGAGCTCGTCTCCAAGACAAGGAGACAGCTGTTCAGTTCCTTGATCGTCTCACAGCTTACTTAAATGAGTGGATGGAGAAAGATGAAACTCCTTCCACGCGTGAGGGGATAATTGACCTTATGCTGCGTACACAGCTAGAGAGGTCGTGGCCTGCTGAGCTCATAGCACAGCTTAAGATCTGCCAGGTGAAAGATGCCAGCCAAATGGCAGAGAAGGCTGACGCATTCTTTACTGCATACGGGTATCAAACTCGTAAGCAAAACACCTGGAGCAGAAAAGATACTGCCAAGTCTGGGAAGCCGTCTCAGACTGAATCCCAGCAACAAGGCCATTCTCAGAATAATGGCCAAGGTCCAAAACCGCAGTGGAAAGACCAGGGGCAAAACACTCAGAAACCTGAGTGGAAGAGGTACAACAGGTACCCTAATCAGCAGCAGTATCAGCCACGCAACCGACCGTCGGGACAAACTTTTTCACCACCAGCTCAAAAGAGGCAGGAAGCAAATGCAGCCTTCATTCCTCAGCAGCAGCACGATGGTCACGTCCCTACCAGTATGGGTACTTCCCCACAGTTCACTAGTCCCTCAGTGACAGTGAACCCCCCTCCACAGATGGCCAATGTTCCATCTTCTTCACAAGGCACAATGTTTGCCACATCAATTCAGCAGCCTCATGAGTGGCTGGCTGCTTCCTCCACAGGCCCTCCCACAGGTGACAGTACCTTCCTTGTTCAGCCAGGGTTTGTGGGAGGCATTCCTGTGAAGGTCCTGAGAGATAATGGTTCCTCAGGTTGCTCTGTCAAGCAGAGTCTAGTTCGGCCTGAGCAGTATACAGGTCGACAGATCCATGCAAAGCTTATTGATGGATCAGTAAGATTGTTCCCTGAGGCATGTATCCAGGTGGCATCTCCATTTTATACTGGTACGACACTCGCAGTTGTCATGCCAGAGCCTCTATTTGACTTTATAGTAGGCAATATTCAAGGAGCCAAGGATAGTTGCTCCGATGATGATGCTACTCAGACTTCGGCTGCTGCAGTAACACGAGCCATGACTGAGGCTCCAGACTGTGTCACCCCAGTGATCATTGAATTGCCGCAAGATCTGATGTGTAGCCAACTTGTTGTACAAGAACAACATTCTGCCCCGACACTTGCTACCGTGCGGAACAAACAAAAGGGTCGAGTGATTAAGTATTCACGGGAAGTCGAGCCAAGTTCCTTCGTAAGCAAGGACGGCTCTACCGTGAGTCACGAACACCCGAGGGCGAGGTTCGACTGCAGTTTGTCGTTCCCGCCAAGTACTGCCTAGCAGTGTTACAATGAGGTCATTGTTCAGCCTCAGGAGGTCACATGGGCAAAAGGAAGACCCAGGGCCGTATCCGAGCTGACTTTTTCTGGCCAGGGATGGGACGAGACATAGATAGTTTTGTCCGTTCCTGCAGTGTATGTCAAAGTAACACCACTAATCAGGGACATGTCCTTCCTGTGCCATTCATAACCACACCTGTAATCTCTGAGTCAGTTGAGAGACAGGGTAGTGGTGAAGTGGGTGCAGACCTGACGTCTCGCCCATTGGCCCCACAGGACACATTATGTCCAGGGCCTGTACATACATATTATGTACCGTAAGTTAAGGGGGAAGTTGAGAGGCAACTTGAGGCTATGGAAGACCCAAGTTTGCACAAGGATTCTCAGCTCCCCGATACTAATATAAGTACTGTAGGTTAAGGGGGAAGTTCGAGAGAGAACTCCGCAAAGGCGACTTGAGGCTATGGAAGACCCAAGTTTGCACAAGGATTCTCAGCTTCCCGATACTAATATAAGTACTGTAGGTTAAGGGGGAAGTTCGAGAGAGAACTCTGCAGAGGCGACTTGAGGCTATGGAAGACCCAAGTTTGCACAAGGATTCTCAGCTCCCCGATACTAATATAAGTACTGTAGGTTAAGGGGGAAGTGAGAATTCCGCAGAGGCAACTTGAGGCTATGGAAGACCCAAGTTTGCACAAGGATTCTCAGCTTCCCGATATTAATATAAGAACTGTAGGTTAAGGCACAGGTTGAGGACCCGTGTGCGGTTCAAGGCTATGGAAGACCCGAGTTTGCACAGGGATTCTCAACTTGCTGACATAATAGTGTGCTATAATTAATGGCGACCTCGAATGTACGAAGCTTAGGCTGTCACTTGTATTTTTCAGCTAGAGCGTACTTTTCGTAGCATGTACTGATTGCTAGGCAGAGAGAGTAATTGTAACGTAATAAGAAGTTTGTCTCATTGACACTTTTGATGCTCCACCTTAATTGGTTTTCCAGGTTCAGCAATGGGTGTAGCAGTTTTGCTATGCGGACCAGCTGATCGTCTGCCGCACGCTGCCGCCCCTTCTCCTCTGCCTTCGTCGTCGCCATGTTATTATTTACTATGTCATTTTACACATAGGTACAGTTACACTACAACTGTCACACCTACACCGTGTATTACATACACCACGCTACACAACAATTAGTTGTCAGTGTAAATGTAGCGAATTTTTGCTCAGTTTGACCTGAGTACAGGATTTTCACCGTCGTCACGGAGTTTTACCCTCAAGCTTGCTTCTATTAACGTAAATACGAGGTTTTTTCGCTCACTGGCGACTGTGACTTTCTCCTGTAGCAGGATAGCACACACACCACAGTGTGAATCTTGTGTGACTGAGTTAGGATGTGTACATATATATATATATATCCACAAATTTTTTCCCATAAGGAAAAAATTTAATTTTGTAGGGGCGTAATGTCATGAATCAATTAGCGACATTTCCCTTTTGTGAGAAGCCACGAACTATTAGTGGAAAACTCAGTGTATCGCTCAGTTAACCAATTCTCTCTCCATTTCGGAGTATACTTTTCAAAACATTCGTCACTTTCAAAAGTGACCGATTTAATGCACGTCACTCTACTGAGCGATACAATTGTTTCTTTATCGTTCGCCTCTGCTTGCCTAAACCGTTAGCCATGCCTTCTTCCGGTGGCTTGTGCGTCCTGCCCATACAATGTATTTTGAAGGCAGTCTAGTGTTTGTTGTGACGGAGGAAGGTCCTGCGCTCCAGAAGTGTGAGAGGTCGCTAGCACCCAAGCTCCACTGAGACAGTTAATCCAGTCCTCCCATCCCCCGGGTGATACATAGCATTCATCGACTGGTATTTCCTTTTTGTATAATCCTAGTTTTAAGAGTTTAGTTAAGGTGTTTTTTTCCTAGGCGTAAGTATTTAGCTTTTGTGTGAGTGAGTGAGTGCGTCTCATTGATTTGATTTGAATTGTAACGTTAAATTTATTTTTTTGTAATCAATAAATTTAACAATTCTTTTTCTTGAGCTTAATGTAAAGTAAACTCTTGTTTCATTTCTCCAAATTAAGCTTATTTCCCACATAGCTCCTAGCTTGCATAGACGTTTTGCTATTCGTAACTGGTACTTAGACCAGTCTTGTTGTATTAACTTAAAATCCGTTGTGCCACCTAGGAGTTAAGGCATCAGCAAGAACCTGATATTATTATTAGTATTAGTTATTTATTGTCAGGGGTGAAGTAACTTTCTCCAGAGGCTAACAGTACTAATTCAGCATTTGTGAGTAATTAGTCTCTGCTGTGTACTGTTGAGAAAGTTTATAAATTCTCGTTCTTAGAGAATCTTTGCTCGATTTAGCAAGACAATCATTGTCCCTGCTCTTTAATATTATTGAATATTATTATCAATTAAATAATATTTAAGCATTTATTTCAAAATTACCCGGATATTATAAAAACCCCGTGACATTGGGATAGGCCCTGAAACCTTTGCCCAGAGTCGGACATATTAAAAAAATAATAATAAAGAAATAGATAAGTGGGTGCAGGATCCTGCCTAAGAGCAGCGTGTAACTCTGACCTTCCAATTGCCCTTATTTATGTCTGACCTTGAGTAACTGCACTCTAGGTGCTTAGCTAATTAGGTCAACTATAATTACCTACGAGTTTTAAGTCACGCGACTGTCTCTCCTCGCAGCGAGTGTTCAGTCCTCTTGTCCTCCCTCGCTGCTTCCTTCCCCGCCTAGGGGACTTTGATGCATGGTCGTGAGGAGTGCTGACGTGTTTTCCATCTGCTCTCTTCTCTAGCTTTCAGGGCTGCCTCACCGGCAATTAGCATTTTTTTTTTCACCCTTCTGGTGACGTATAGGTTAGCTAGTTATTAACTTTCCACCCCTCCCTATTAGTTTGGAACAGTAGGTGTCTGTTCCTATTTACTGAGATTACCTTTGCTTATCGCCCACGGAAGGTCCCCCCCCACTGATCGCTCTGGGGCATGAATTAACACGGTCGGGCCTCCCTGGAGTGGTTTGAGAGGGCAATTTCAGCCTTAGGTGTGTGGTCCCCGGTTGTTTGTCCCTTGTTCGTTTTTCCTCCTCCAATGGGGGGAAGTGGTCCCTATGGCGGACAACCCTACTGCCTCCTCCCCCTTCAGGGGGGGAGGTGGTCCTGACGATACCCCGACAGATTCACGGACTGACCGCCTGCAGACTGAACGGCCCCAGACACATCTCTTGACCATCCCTGTAAATAATGCCCAAAATGTGACCCTACATGCTCTAGGTTCTACTCCCTTGAGCAGTCTCAATCCTTTCCTCATCAAGAAAGTGATTGATTACTGTGCTGGGGAGGTGGAACAAGTAAAAAAACTTGGTAACGGAGACCTCCTCATCAAAACAGCAAACTCATCCCAGGTAAAAGACTTGATGAAACTGAGTAAATTCCATTCATATGATATTGAGCCGAAGATCCCGCACGCCATGAATTCCTGCAAGGGTGTCATCACCTGCAGGAATCTCATGGTTATGGAAGAGGACGAGATCATATGGGAACTTGCCCAGTAGGACGTAATCGGTGCCCGGTTTATCATTAGATTTTCTGAAGGTGTGAGGACGAAGACTGCCACCATTGTCTTGACCTTTGGAAAAGTGTCACTCCCAGACCATGTTAAAGTTGGATACGAAATTGTTAACGTCAGGCCTTTTATCCCTAATCCACTTCGTTGCTTAAGGTGCCCAATGTATGGGCATGGTGATAAGACTTGTCGGGCTTCCCAGTCAGTATGTGGCAAATGCGGAACACAGGGACATGATGCTGAACGCTGCACATCGGAGACGGTACGTTGTTTTCATTGCAAGGGTGCACACTCCACTTCCTCTAGGGATTGTCCCAAGCGGAAGGAGGAGAAGGAGGTCTGTGCAGTGAAAGCAACTGAGGGCATTTCCTACTACAAAGCTAGGAAAAAGGTGAAGGAGTTGCATGCAACTCCCACGCTGAGTAGGTCCTATGCTTCGGCGGTAATGTCCCGTCCCGTCATGTGCACCGTGGAAACACAGACTGACCCTGAACCTGTTCCTCTTGCCTCACACTCTACCTCTCCATCTGAGCCTCCTGTCCAATCCACCTCTCAAACTGACACTCCTGTTGCACCTTCCTACTCTCAGGTTGCTGCTGCCTCTCAGTCAGTCAAGCCTAAGCCGAAGCCTGACAACTCTAGTAAGAAAAATATGACCACCCTCACCAAGTCACGACCTCATGTTCTTCCTGGTCCTGGCCCAGTGAGGGAGAGAAAAGGGAGCTCTTCCTCGGCGGAATCTGGGACCCTAGTTATTGACCAAAACATGGAGGTTTCCGTCGCCAAGCACCGGGATAGGTTCGCCGATAGTCCCTCGCCTGCTGGCGGGCAGCAAAAAAAGCCTAAGGATACTGGCCCCCAACGTAAATCTTAAACCGCCGCATTCGCTATATTACAGTGGGATTGTAGAGGTATTGGGAATAAATTACAAGATATATCAGTCTGGCTTTCTATACACAGGCCAGACGTTGTTTGTTTACAGGAGACGCACCTGGAGGATCATCCTGATCCTCCACAGTTAAAACACTACCACCCGTATAGAAGATATGAAGGTCACGGAGTAGCCATATACACACACAAATCACACCCACAAACGGAAGTGATTCTAAATTCTTCTCTGGAAGCGGTCGCGTGCAGAGTAAAATTTAATAACACGCATCTGTCTATTTGCTCTCTGTACTGTCCTCCACATGGTCCCATTGATAGTGATGCTTTAAAATTACTTTTTGAACATCTTCCTGGAAATAAGTTAGTGTTGGGCGATTTTAACGCCCATCACTATCAATGGGGTAGCTTGAGGATTGATGGTCGTGGGGAGCAAGTAGCCGACCTAATAATACAATCCAACCGCTGTTTTCTGAACGATGGTAGAGCGACTCGTATAGATGATCGTACTGGTAACTTCTCGGCCATTGACTTATCTTTGGCCTCCCCTGGTATACATCAAGATCTCTCATGGGACCCTTATGACGACTCCTTGGGAAGTGATCATTTACCCATCTGTCTTTCTTATACACGCGACATCATTTCCGACCCTCCACCTCCAAAATTTAACTATAAGAAAGCAGATTGGGGATCCTTCTGAAGGATCGCCAATTTAGATACATCTGGGGAGACCATTGATGTTAAGGTCGAAAATATAACTACTTCCATATTACATGCAGCTGAGGCTGCTATTCCCAAGACTTCTACAGTTCATGCGAAGCATAGAGCACATTGGTGGACGCTGGATTGTCGACAAGCATTAACAAAACACAATAGGAGATACAGGATTTTTGATAGTCAGCCCACTGACATAAATTTTATTGCATACAAACAGGCACGGGCTGAGGCAAGGAGAATAATAAGAAGGGCCAAACGTGACTCCTGGCGGTCCTTCGTGTCCATGGTGACTCGTACTACACCATTATGTAAAGTCTGGTCCACTATAAGAATATTAAATAATAAAGGCCCATACATACCTATCACCACCCTGAAGGTTAATAATAACATCTATGACGAGCCCATGGACATTGCTAACATCCTTGCCAGGAGTTTTTCTCATGTAAGTAGCTCAGCCAATTATGATCCGCGTTTTCAACATCATAAACGCACGGCTGAGCTACAGATATTAGACTTTGCCACAGAAGATGTAGACTCCCCGTTCAACCAAGAGTTTACGCTAGATGAACTGCTCCTTGCCCTTAAATCTTGTAAAGACACCAGCTCTGGATCAGACATCATCACGTACGGTATGATCCAGCATCTTAATCAGGATAACCTGATTAAGATGTTAGCATTGTACAATGAGATTTGGGCGTCTCGAACGTTCCCAAACTCATGGCACTTTGCGCACGTCATACTGATACCCAAAGAGGCTGGTCATCTTATGAATCCCACTTCATTTCGTCCTATTGTGTTGACTTCTTGTCTATGTAAGGTTATGGAATGTATGGTAAACAATAGGCTTCTTTTTGTTTTAGAGTCGGAGAATTTGTTAAATGATCAACAATGTGGCTTCCCTAAATACAGAAGTTCACTAGATCATTTAATGAATTTGGAGCATTGTATTACAGAGGCATTTGCCAATAAAGAAATCATGATAGGGGTGTTCTTGGACATCCATAAAGCCTATGACATGACATGGCGACACAGTATACTAATGAAGTTGTACCCCCTCCACAATATGTCTACCCCTGATGTATATATGTCCCCCCCCAATGCATACATGCCCCCACTAAATTTGCTAGGTCAGCATGCTTTCCCACGCCTGAAGACGGCGTTATTGCATCAGTTGATATCAGGCAGCCAAGAAGGGCAGACTATTTTACTGTGAGCTTGTAATAAACTCCTTATCCAGCTGTTTGTACACAGAGTTTCTATCACCAAAGTATAGCAAGTTACATTTGGTAGCAGCGGTGTTTCGAACCATCAGATTCTGACCGCCTCCTTGGATTTTTAGTGATACAACAAGATACACGACGTCTCGCATCTGCCAGCCTCGCCCCTCCTCTGTGCCTCTAGTGGTGTAACCTGGCTGTGCTTTTCGAGTGTCCAATTTTTCTCACCAGTGCTCACCTCTCAAACAACCGCACCCATACGCCTTGTTCCTGACCGCACGTGTCACCGTCACTGACCTACGCACTTGTCGCACCTGTTCCCAGCACCTGTTCCGAACTCATCATAACTCCTGCCCCCTCGGTGCCACTTATCACTGTCTGCCCACTGCCTGCCCACCACCAGTCTCTGCATTTGCAACTCAACAGCTCTACACCTGCCTTGCACCAACATCTGCCCTCACCACCCACCATCAGCCTCCGCCGTCGCCCGCATCTGGTCTGCATTACGGAGCCTCCTAAGACCGCCACTCCCTGCCGGTGATTCATCGCCGTGTCTCTTCTCCTCTCCGCCCAGCTGTCTCTCCACCGCCGCCCTGCCCCGCCCCGCCCCGCCCCGCCCCGCCCCAGCCCAGCTACGCCCAGCCACCCTGCACGTCATCCATCTCGACACTCCCGTTTCTACTGTGTAACTATAGTATATCTTTCCTTTCTATAGAGATTATCCTCGATTTTCTCTACAGATTGGTTATTGTAAATATTCCATCTCATTTTCATTACCCCGTTTTCATCTTCACCTATGTTATTTATACTCCATCTCATCCTTCGCATTTTATTTAAACCATCCATGCCCGCACCTTCATTCATTTTCACACCTAGTGTATTCCCTTCTCTCTTTGTTATTTATACATTTCCACCTACGTATCCATCTTCATCCTTTCATCTTCCATTGTCGAATTAAATGTCATACTTTCCACGTCACCCGCTTACCACCAGCCCTCTCGACCCGGAAACATCACCTGCTCATACCACGTCTGCCGACTCTAACACAATCACTCATTTACGAAGTGGCAAAAAGTACCACCGCCCTGTACCTGAGACTTCCGTTCCACTTCCCGCAGAATCACTTACTACCCGTCCTACCCTCGTAAATGCAGATACCTCCTCCTCTACTCCTGCCTCCCTTCATACCCCGTCTTGCTCGCCCTTAACTGCCACTACCTTCTCTCTCTCCCACACCTCTCCTGCCGCCACTTCTACACTTCCAGCCACGGCCAACCCTCCACAGTCTATCTATCTCGACGATGCCAATCGTCCCAAATTTACCGGCCAGGACCCAACTTGGTCTGTCTATGATTTCCTCAGAGAAGTCGACACAGAAATAAACAATAGACAAATAACCGAGGAATCGCTCAAAGTAGCCTACCTCCTCGGTCATTGCACCACAGTAAATCGGACATCGGATCCGCGATCCGTGCAGGACATTTCGATAGCATTCGTACCTTTGCTGATTTTCGTACGGAACTCATCAGCCTTTGTTGCCAGCATTCAAATACCTCGTCTCTCATGGGATTCATTAATCTCCTAAACCAACTATAGTCTGACAAATCTAAACGTAGGGTTTTGGTGGAGTCACCCCCTCCCTGCACTGTTGCCACGTTTCCGAGCTGACTCTCCATCAGCGATGACCTTGACACTGTTTCCCTCTTGTGATCTCCGTTTTTCTAATACCCCCTGTTCCCCTGCCACCAACACCCCCTATACCCCTACCCCCAACAACACCCCCATCAACAACACCCGCTATACCTCCACCACCAACACCTCCTATAAATATAGACCCCCACCATCAACACCTGTATAATAATTAGCCGTTGATAATTGCTATACTTTTATTGAGAGCATACATTCTACCCTATTGCTCAAACTCCCTAATCTTACAATACCATCTGTCTTAATCCTTCCCACTGCCTTCGTTCCTAAATCCCCTAATTGATCTATTTTTAACCTAAGTGTCCCCACACCTTTTAAACCATTTACCTCTCTGTCACTATTCTCCACCATATGTATCAACTTGTATTATATTGTGTATAGAACTTTCATACTGTATGCTGTACTACTGTATAATGTATAAGAATACCCACTGTTTAGTGGAAATAAAGTTTTATTATTATTTCTCTCTCTCTCTCTCTCTCTCTCTCTCTCTCTCTCTCTCTCTCTCTCGATTTTGTTATGTGTCATCCATGGTTTTTTACTTCCATTTTTATGTATGGATTATAATTTTGACTTTATTTCCGCACCACCCTTGAGGTAAAAGTCACGGCGCGTTTTTTTTATAGAGGTTTCCCCAATAGGCCTAAATCCTGTAGGGGGTTGGTGACCTCCCATAGCGTACACACAAACACGTGTCGCGTGAGTGCTGCCACCCCAGAGCTGTTTGATATATTTATTTTAATTATGAAAGGATCGCCTCTTCCCACTTTTATCCCTTCAAATTTTCTTGCAATTATACTTGCTAAATTAATGAGCAATGTTAGAAGTGTTGGGGAAGTAAATAATAATTAGAATATTTTTAGAGCAACACTGCCAAATTTTTATGCCACGTTTCTCTATTATCGTATAATATAGTATGCAGAATAGTTTTATTCTTCCTTGATACATGTCAGCACTTTCATTACAGTTATATTAGTATGAGTTATGTTTATGTATCATTCCTACTACACAAACCACAGGCGTTATACATCGTAGGGTTAGGAAACATGGCAATAGTGTAGGGAGGGGTGACTCCACCCAAACCCTATGTTTAGATTTGTCAGACTATAGATGAGGACTTGCGCGTCCCAGCGCAATATGCCAAGCTCCGCGAAGCTGCCGCCGCCATGAAAGCAACTAGTAGCGAGATGCTCCAATTACTGGTAGGCACGAAATGGTTAGAAGACAAGAATGGCGTTCCAATGCTTTCACTCACCAACTTTGCTGACTTAATTGGTTACCTCAGATTCCTTCACTGGCTTACTCCTAAACAGCGAGAGCTAGCCTTGGAAATCGGTTTCATTCCAGGAGATAAAATTATTCAGGTCACTAAAGCCATTCATGAAAGAACAGGTTCGAACTACACGCGTCAGGGCACCACCCAACCCTTGGCCTCCTCAGTCAGTCACACCTCCACTACCCCAGACCAATCTCGCTCCCGTCCCACCACACGCGGCAGACCTGCCACACATCGCTCTCCTACCACAGGTCGTGATCAATCTAGCGCCCGACGGAACAGACAATCTTCGATTCTTTGCTGGTACTGTGGTCATCCTGGACATCGAGCATCCAGTTGTGACCGTACATATAGACGTCCTCACTCCCAAACCAGACAGCGTACGCCTTCCCGCTCACGTCGTTCACACTGCAAATACCACAAATCAAGCACGACTCACACCACTGAGGAATGTCGTTATCTCAACCGCCAACAGTCGGGGAAAGCGCCGTGCCCGTATCGGACCAATATCACGTAGAACCAGAAACCCAACTCCCCATCCGCCATGTAGGTCCCATAACATCCTCGGGTTTAGTCATTCTCGGAAGCAGTCATGACATACCAACGTCATTCTTCTTGGACACAGGATCTATAGTAAATCTCATCTCCGAAAATTCCTTACAATTTATTCATCGCCATCACAGCCACATCAGTTTCCTAGAACCACCAGACATTCGCCTATGTGGTGTTAACGGCTCAGAGTTTAAGGTTAAGGGAAGAGTCACCCTTGAAGTCAAACTCCACAGAGATTTGCCCCCTATCCTCATTGAATTTCATGTCACTAATGACTTGCAGTATCCCGCAGATGCCCTTATTGGTTTCTCCACCATGGCACAACATTCCATTGCATTATTACCTGCTTGTGGTAGTATAGACATTTCTGGATTCCTGGTTTCCACTATGGAATGTCCCCATCCTGTTCTTACGATCAAATCAGTCCTTCAGTTACCTCTGTCCCTATCACTAACAAAAAGTCCAACCCAGCCCAAACCACCACTATCATCATCTGAGAATACAGAAATCATTCCTTTACTGACTGCGAGCAAGGACATAAATTCCTCAATGTCTCCTGATACATCATCTCAGCCTTCGAACATGGCCCTTACATCCTCTCCCGACAACACTATCTCTGACTCAGACATGTCTCAGTTACCTACCTCACACAGTCTGCATGATCTTCTCCAACACGCAGAGACGAAACGTGCAGTAACGAATACATGCACAATTTTGTTACCGCATGAGTTCACCAAAGTCTCTGTTTGTGTTGCCGGTGCGAAAAGAAGGAGTGGATGTACTAACCCTACCTGAGACGTGTTGTGTGAATGGCTTGACTTATGAGTCAGCGTGGTGTACAGTCTTAGAGGACAGTTTATGCTACCTGTACTTGCTCAATGTCACAAATGCTCCACTAAAACTTAAAAGTGGTGTAAAGATTGGAGACTTCCTAGTATACCCAGCGGCCTTAAAGGTGTGCCAGGATTCCTCAATTCCTACTATTCAGACTGATGATACGCCAATCGGTGTATGTACTATTAACTCTACGGGATCTGCGCCGACGCATTCACCCGATATGCTCTCACATCTCACTTGCACAGATTTCCCAGAAAATACGCCTCAACTCCTCGACCTTCTGACCTTGTACAGAAACGTGGTTGCCTTACCCAGTGAACTGATGGGTAGAACAGACCTTGTCAAACATATGATTGAACTACTACCAGGAACTCAGCCGATTTACATACCAGCGTATCGATTTCCTCACAGCCAGAGAAAGCAGACAGATCAAATGGTACAGAACATGTTAGACCAGGACAGTATTGAACCCTCCGTCAGTCCATGGAATAGCCCACTTTTTTTAGTAACAAAGAAGGACGGCAACTTTAGACCAGTAGTCAACTATCATAAGGTCAATTCTGTCACCGTTCCAGACCGTTTCCCGTTACCTGTCCTCACTGATTTGCTAGAATCCCTTGGTGAAAATAACGTAGTCTTTTCATCTTTAGACCTCCTCAGCGGGTACTGGCAGGTCGAAATGGAAGAGTCCTCTCGCCCAGTCACAGCCTTTAGCACCCCTTCCGGACATTTTCAGTTTAAGAGACTTCCTTTTGGTCTGAGAAATGCTCCTTCTGTGTTCATGCGACTTATCCATTCAGTCTTCAGCGGTATGATGGGACACTCTCTTTTTGCTTACCTAGATGATATCATTGTTGTGAGTAAATCCATCCCTGATCATTTTACCAAACTCCAGCAAGTCTTTGAACGCCTCCAGCTCGCAGGCCTGAAAATCAATCTCAGTAAATGCGACTTCCTGCGAAAGAAAATCAAATTCCTAGGCCATGTCGTAGATGCAAATGGCATTCATACTTATGATGATAAATCTAAGGCGATCTTTAGCTTCCCAGTAGCTACCACTACTGAAGCTGTACGTAGTTTCCTGGGGCTCTGTGGCTATTATCGTCGCTTGATCCGGAATTTTGCACAGATCGCCGCTCCTCTGACCCACCTACTCCAAGCAGAATGTGCCCTATGTTTGGACTAACGACCAGTCACAGGCTTTCCAAAAGCTAAAGACAGCTCTTGTAAATGCCCCTGTTCTAGCATTCCCTGATTATACCACACCCTTCCTTCTCTGCACAGACGCCTCAGGCACTGGACTTGGTGCCGTTTGATGCAACTCGATGAAGCATCAAGGAAGCGCGTAATAGCGTATGCTAGTCGCACCCTTACAACCGCTGAACGTCACTACAGTGTCACAGATCTCGAAGCGCTAGCGGTAATCTGGTCCTTGAAACATTTCAGAGATATAGTCTATGGTTATCCAGTGCATATCCAAACAGACCACCTTCCACTATGTGATTTGTTCAAGAATCGCAACCTAACAGGTAGACTAGCTAGATGATCTGTCATCATCCAGGACTTTAATCCCACTTTTCAATATGTACCAGGCAAGTTGAATGTAGTCGCAGACACACTCTCACGTCACGTAGCAGCAGCTATAACATCACTGCAGCCTGAAGTAACTGCAAACACTACACTAACTTCAGAAGTTGTTTGAAACTTTCAGCGCCAAGACCCCATGTGGTCCAAAGTCATTTATTTCCTAGAATCTGGCGATGCCTCGACCTTACCTACTCTGCCAGTATCACTAGATGAGTTCATGCTAGATGATGATCTCTTGTACAGGAAAACACTGTTAACAGGCAAAGATATGCCCAATCGCGAAGTACGCCAACTTGTTGTCCCCACTGCCTTGATACCAAAGGTTCTTCATATTGTTCATAATACTCCTCAAGCTTCCCATCCAGGTAAAGACCGATGCTTGCGCCAAGCACGTCTCAAATACTATTGGCCAACCATGCGCCGCGATATCAATGCCCACTGTGACTCTTGCCTCTCCTGCCACTGCCACAAAGGATCAACCGGCTTACCAGCACCTCTCTTACAATACCCAGTCCCATCACGACCATGGGAAACTGTCTCAATCGATCTCTTAAAACTACCTCTCACAGAATCTGGCACTGAGTACTTGTTCGTAGAGGTCGACCACTTCTCCCACTACTGTGTCCTCGTACACCTCTCCGACAAGACCGCGAAGAGCGTTGCCTGTACCTTTGTAGATCACGTAATTTGCCCATTCAGTACCCCTCATACCATTCTTACTGACAACGGTACAGAATTCAACAATAGCCTTCTCGATGAGATCTGTCGCCACTTTCATATCAGTAAGTGCAATGTCGTGCCTAACCATCCGGCTTCCAATGGCCTTGTAGAACGCCACAACCGAAAAATCTTAGAGTGCCTCAGACATCTAGGCTCCCATAGTTCGTCCTGGGATGACTGGATTCCCCAAGTGGCATCCTCCATCAATAGTTCCATCAATGCATCCGTTGCTGAATCTCCCTTCTTCGTCCTCTTTGGCTTTGACAAGGACCTCCCATATTCTCTCTTATCCTCAAAGCCAGAACCCATCTACAACATGGATGATTATGTTAAATTAAAATTGGCCAACTTCCAGACAATCCACCACTATGTCCAATCCACTTTGGCTTCCTCTCAGGAGGACATGCTGCAGCGCCAACATAAGTCCGCCTCTCCTATCACTATCAATGTAGGCGATCTTGTCTTTGCTCATTCCCATACGTGTTCCTCTAAGTTGGATGACAAATTTACAGGGCCCCACCGCGTCCTCACTCAACAAGGCAACAAATTTCACCTCCAGGACCTGTCCACTAGGGACACCAGATGGGTCCACGTCGATGACTTAAAGCGAGCACCCCGTGGCCTCGTGTTGGAAGAGTCACTTCCACAACCTCCTGCCCCCTCTTCCCCTCCTCCCATCCCTCAGTCTACCTTGTCTCCACCTATCCCTCAGTCTCCTTCATCTCCATCTCCACCTGCTCATTCATCAACCAATCAATATCGGTCCAAACTGCGCTCTGCCCATCAACCTCTTCACGACCTCCCCCATTAACTCTACCCTGATTTTCTAGGTACGATGTTAGCGATCTCCCTGCTGGCAGTGCTGACCCTCCTGGGGTCTGGGTCAGGTCAGGACGATGGTGGAGTACGTCCCGGGGCCTTGGTTGGCTCAGGAGGTGAGGCCTCTTTGCACTACGATCTTGCGCCCCTGGCCGACATAGCCATTGCCCTACCTGCCTACGCGCACCAGCTCCGTGGAATCAGGAACCATCTCACGGCCCTCATGGGGACACACAACCCGAATGAGTATCTCTATAACCTTTTCCTCCCACTCTCCTGGCAATTGCAATACATAAGTAACAGATTCACTGAGCTCAATGACACATTTTCCATTCAGACACCCGTGGGTCGTTCTCGTGTGAAACGAGGTATCTTCGACTTCGGCGGTGAGATTCTGAGTGGCTTGTTTGGTGTTGCTACAGCCCGTGACATTTCTGGCTTCAAATCTGATCGCACTCATTTAGCTTCAGCCCTAGAATCACAACGCCGAGTCATTAAAATCCAACACACTATGTTACAGAAACTCACAACCCAACTCAATGAAGTCACGTCCACTCTAAACAATTTCACTGATATCTTACAATGCCACCTTTCAGATCTCAACGTTATCTCTCAGTTCTTCTACCTCAAACTCAACATGGATAATCTCCAACTGGCCGTTGACTCTCTCCTGTCTCAAGTCTCTACCTTGGTTCGTATCCTGGTCGATGCTATCAATGGATGTGTCACTGCCGACTTAGTACCTGTCTCAGCTCTCCGTTCTGTCCTGGAATGGGCTCACTCCACCTTCGGTCTCTCCCCAGTCCTCCCTTACTCCTCCCTTGATTATTATTATCCTGTTCTCGAAGCCACTCTTCTCACTACATACGTCGTCATCCATATTCCTCTCCGTTCTGCCATAACCTTTAACCTTTTCCACATCATTCCCTTCCCTTTCCGCCTCAACAACTCCTTGTTACAGGTATCTGTTCCTTCAGAATATTTCCTCCTCTCCCATGATCATCTTTCCGTTGCCTTCCTTTCTTCCACAGACCTCCAGCAATGTTCCTCCCTTACTCCGACCTCTCGTCTCTGTGCTGCCCACCTTTTCGCTATTTTCCCTAGCAGTGCTACACCCTGTGAGTCTGCTTTAGTTCGCAACCATTCCATCTACTTGGCCTGTTCTTTTGTCCCAGCTCCTGACCTCCCGGTCCACCATGCTCACCTCAACCATGTCCAGTACTTCTTCTTTGCTGTTCCCATCTCTGTCACAATCATGTGTCCTGGTTCTTCCGTTCGCTCCGTCCCCGGTAGTGGTCTTTACAAAGCACCTGACTATTATACCGTCAAATCAGAGTCCGTCATCATTTACGCCACTCGCCATCACCAGGCTGTTCGTAATCACTCCTATGACATCTTTCAACCACTCGACATGCCTTCTACCCTACCATCTGCCAACATTACCATCACCTCCCCTAACTTGCGCATGCTAACCTTCCTCAGTGACAGTGATTTCATTATGGATCAATTTTCTCTGGCCTTCAGCCGTTCATGGGTTCATCCAACAGTTGTATTTCCCCCTGTGGTTATCGCTTTCATAGGTTTTCTACTCATCATCTGTGCAGTGCATTGTTGTGTCAGAAAAATGGAACGTCGACTCCAGGAAATCAGAGTCGCTACAGGCATAGTACGCCCTACACACGACGTAGAAACTCCCCGTACTTAGTGCCCTCACATTCCGTGACTACCATTGCCATCTAACAATTAACCAAACTGTGAACAGCACTCTACCTACTAGAAAATGATGGTATTTCTTTCACGCATTACTGAGTGACAGTGTATCCTACAGAAAATACAAAAAAAAAAAAATGAAGGAAGAACAACAATAGAACTCTCATATCTACTCCTTGTTTATCATGTATCAAACTATTATTGTGTAATTCCCATTATGTTTATATATACCTTCGACCCTTACTGAATTTGTAGCTATTAATCCTTGTATATTTTATCTGTATATATCGTTCTAATTCCCTCCCCTCAACATGGCCATGTCTCCCCTACTGCCCCTGTATCATACTTATCCCTTGTACAAACCTCCCGGTCCTGCCTTCCTACTATCATCAAACACCATTTAACTCCCGGTGTCAGGAGACACCATCTCAGCTACCCGGGGGAGTAGTGTACCCCCTCCACAATATGTCTACCCCCGATGTATATATGTCCCCCCCCAATGCATACATGCCCCCACTAAATTTGCTAGGTCAGCATGCTTTCCCACGCCTGAAGACGGCGTTATTGCATCAGTTGATATCAGGCAGCCGAGAAGGGCAGACTATTTTACTGTGAGCTTGTAATAAACTCCTTATCTAGCTGTTTGTATACAGAGTTTCTATCACCAAAGTATAGCAAGTTACAAAGCTCTATGCTTATGGTTTAAGAGGAAATTTGCCTATTTTTATTTCAAATTTCTAAAGGGACAGAACTTTCTCTGTCAAATTGCCCCGTAACATAACATCAGATATATTTATTCAGGAAAACGGGGTGCCACAGGGAAGTGTGCTTAGTCCTACTTTATTTAGTATTATGATCAATGATATTCTGTCATTAGCTCCCATCCCGAGGAATCTTAAATACTCGCTCTACGCTGACGATTGTGCAATATGGCACTTTTCCCATAATGCACAATTTTCGGCTGGGCGGATTCAAGCAGCCCTTGACTCCGTCCACCAATGGGCCTTGCAGTGGGGATTTAAATTTTCCGTCCGTAAGTGTGCTGCTGTAGTCTTCACTAATCGTAATGTACCTAATTTGTGCTTAACTTTGGATAATCAGGCGGTACCTTTTCAAAATTCTGTAAAATTTTTAGGAATACATTTTGATCGTAGAATGAATTTTAAACTTCAAGTAATACTTTGCTTGCTCGTTGTGATAAACCGTTAAATGTCCTCAAGTACCTAGTGGGTACTACCTGGGGTGCCAACAGAAAATCTTTATTAATGGTGTA
This sequence comes from Coenobita brevimanus, assembly GCF_032717465.1. NCBI lineage: Eukaryota > Metazoa > Arthropoda > Malacostraca > Decapoda > Coenobitidae > Coenobita > Coenobita brevimanus. Next base: position 15,752,708 of record NC_136959.1, read on the forward strand.
TAAGTCCCTTATTCGATCAAAGCTAGACTATGGCGCACAGGTGTATGGCTCGGCATCCGATGCCACTCTGAAAGGATTGGATGTGCTACAGAATAAATGTTTGCGAATGTGTCTTGGAGCCGTCCGGTGCACCCGTGTGGCTCGTATGGAAGTGGAGGCGAATGTGCCTCCCCTCCGTATTCGCCGTGACCACCTGGCCTTGTCCAACGGTGTAAGGACAATTAGGAAAAGTAATATCGGCAATGTGGCCTGTATCCCCCTGCGTCAATACCACCACCTTCTGCGGGGGGTGCGTCGACCACTTGCCGCTCGCCTCCACTTACTGACTCAGGAGCTTGGTGTGGACCCCAGTGACTGTGACAAGTTGGTGCTTAAAAATATATCGCATTGTGAGCCACCTGGCTTTACAGTGGATAGTACATGGCTCCCAGCACCAAAGGCCAAATCGCCGGAGGTGGAGGTCCACCACTTGTTTCGTAACATCATTGTTCGTCACTTGGGGTCCCATCAGTTGTACACCGACGGCTCCAAGTCGAGTGAATCTGTGGGTGCAAGTGTGTGGTCGACTGAATGTGCCCTCAGGTATCGGTTGCCGACTCATACATCTGTGTTTAATTCAGAACTTTTTGCTATTGACAAAGCCATACTCTATGCTCTCAATTCTAAGCATAACTCATTTGTCATATTTTCAGATTCAAAATCAGCCCTTCAGGCAATTGCATCTTGCACTACGGACTCTCACGAGATCCAGGGCCGCATCGTTAATAAGTTGCATTCATGCAACAAGTCATTCACGCTGATCTGGGTGCCTGGTCATTGTCGTATCTACTGCAATGAGCAGGCTGACTTACTTGCAAATTCGGCTGTAGAGCTCGAGGAGACTTGGGACGTGCCTCGTGATCTACGGTCGAGTCTCTCTCTCGGAAAGAAATCAATAAATCTTCTGTGGCAAGGTCAGTGGACCAGACTAAATATTCCAACCTGTAAGCCGTACCTGGGCGACTGGGACACTATCAACCGTCCCAGTCGCCTAGAAGAAAAAGTGTTGGCACGGTTACGGCTCAGTGCCACCATTTTAACCCACATGAAACCATATATGGAAAGACGCTTCCCACCGCACTGTGACATCTGTAATGCTGTGTTATCTATCAGTCATATCATCCTGCGCTGTCGGCGATTTATTCGTGAACGTGCTTCACTTATAAATTACTCCGACGCAGTAGACGTCCCCTTCACCCTTTCCACCATCATGGGTGATGGGGACATTGTTATGACTGATAAATTGATGGCTTTCTTGAGAGAGACCGGACTGATCAGAGTGATGTGACTTTTTTACTGTGTGGTTATGGTTTTTATCAACGGTTACTATGTATATATTGTAATATTAATTAGGGTTGACAGTTGACATATTTTAAATAGTTCCTCCTCCCACCGATCTATTTCTAATATAGATGTCCCCTACATTAAGCCAAGTTCCTCGCCTGACAGTCACCAGCTGATGAGTGCAAGTGTGCAATATAGGAAGGTATTGGGCACTTGCAGTCGATGGTGGTCTGCTGGGCGAGGTTCTTCTACTTTTTGTATAAATTATGTAAATTCATTATACTATCTTGCTTAAGTTATTCTAATTAGGGACGACAGCTGACGTATATGGAAATGTTCCTGACTCGTCTGGTTCCCTTTCATATATTGATGTCCCCTTATATTAGGTTGTGCCTCGACTGACAGTCACCAGGTGATGAGTGCAGGTATGTAATGTAGCAAGGCATTACATATCTGCAGTTGATGGTGTTCTCTTTGGACGAGGCTTTGTTACCATTAGTGTAGGTCTAGTTATTTGTCTCTTAGGATTTAGTATAGGTGAGCGATTTATCTGTTAGGTGATTAGTTTTAGGGTATTTAGATTAGGTATTTTTGATTATAAGTAATATAAGGTTAGAAATATAAAAAACTAAATAAAAATAATAAAAATAAAACTGAAAAAAATAATAAAATAAAAATTATTATATATATATATGTACGTGTGCATGAAAGTGTGTATGTTCATATGCATGGATGTGTGTATGTATGTATGTATGTATATATATATATGTTCGTATATATATATATATATATATATTTATATATATATATTTGCCTTAATGGCCAGAGGCTCCGGCCTCAATGGTCGATAGGCAAAAAAAAGAAAAAAAAGAAAAACGCCTAGGCTCCGGCTGTGATGGTGTAGTGTTCAAATGTCTACTTCCTGTTGTTGGCCACCTGGGCCCACCATGAGTCTGATGTCATTTGTTAGGGTGGTCAGGGCATAAGGACAGTCCATGAGGCTGTCTGGCTAAGTAGGGTTAGGGACAAGCTTAAGTTAACCTTGTCTAAATATGCAATGTTCAGTGTAAAATATAACATTCTGTAGTATGTAGTAAATAATAATATGCATTTGCAAAGTATACTCCCAGCCTTTCGTTCCATATCATGTTTAAATAATCTATATCTATCTATCTATTGCCAGACGCCTCAATCCCGTTTGGGGTGGCCACAAACAAATCGCCTCCAAGTCGCCCTGTCCCCCGCCATTTCACTGCCCTGCTCCCAACTCACACCCCCCCCTCTCATATACCTCTCCACCCCATCTCTCCATCTCATCCTCGGCCTCCCCCTCCCTCTTTCCCCCTCCACCTCACTCACATACACTCTCTTCGTCAGTCTTTCTCCCTTCATCCTCTCCACATGGCCAAACCACCTCAGTGTGTTCCTCATAACGCTTCCTATCACATCCACATCAACACCACAACGCTCCCTTTATATCCTCATTCGTCAGCCTGTCTCTCCATGTGACTCCACAGGCTCCTCTTAAATAATGTGACGTGAAATATGTTAGTATGGACACCCAAACTGTTTTAGGCAATCAAGTCAAGATGAGACGAAGTGGTAATGCTAATTTACTCTATTTGGTAGTTGGACTGTTCAGATAAGTGGAAGCTGAAAAGAAGATTGGAATGATGGCAGGAAGGAGGATTTCACAAAAGTGGACGAAAAAATCTGGGAGAGGAAATAAACAATGCTGGAAAGGCTGAGCAACAAAGTGCAAAGGCATTGCTTTAAAAAATGGATACGGGTGTGGACTGGGTAACGTGGAGAGTCTGGAGAGTGAGGGAGCTATTTAATAACGAAGAGGTGGAGGAGAGAGGAAGGGGTCAATTGTGAATGTGGAAGAGGGTAGAGTGAGGGGGTAAAGATGGAGTGACAGGGGTAGGAATGGATTGAAAGGGCAGGTGATTAAACAGAGGAGAGTTGAATGAGACAGGAGGAGGGAAGGTATGAGTGAGAGGGAGGAAAGGGCAGTAGAATGACGGGGTGAGAGAGAGAGAGAATGGAGGAGGGGGGGGGAAGAAAGCGACAGAAGAGAAGGAAGGGCAGGGGTGGAGTGAGAGAAGAAATGTGAGTAATTTATAAAAGATAAGAGACGAGCTAAGGGATGGGTGAAAGTTTAAGTAATGTGCGATCTTACGCAACAGAATCAAGGGCAGGATACGTAAGTTGGAAAATAGTCTAACACAACTTGGCGGAAAAGTCAGGTTATTTTGTATGAAGTGTACGAGGTTGGTAGATGGTAGGGAGCTTAATATAGTTTTGAATGGTGAGTTGCTTGAGAAGGTAGTGTGTTTTAAATATTTAGGGTCACATGTTGCTGTGGATGGAAGAATAGATGCAGAAGTGAAGTTTAGAATGAATGAAGTAGGAAAGGTGCTGGGAGGAGTGAAAAGGGTGTTTAGATGTTGTTCGCTTAGAATGGAAGTAAAAAGAAGGCTGTATGAGAGTGTTGTGGTACTGACTGCGTTATATGGGGCTGAAACATGGAATATGGGTGTAGCAGAGAGGAAAAGTTTGAATGTAAATGAGATGAGGTGTCTGAGGAGTATGTGTGGAGTGACGCGTATGGATCGAGTGCGAAATGATGAAGTGCGAAGGAGAACTGGAGTTGTTCGGGAGATGGCTGATAGAGTTGAGCAGAGGGTGTTGCGATGGTTTGGGCATATGGAGAGAATGGATAATGAGCGATTGGTGAAAAAGATAACTAGATCTGATGTGAGAGGTGTAAGACTGAGAGGGAGACCACGAATAGGATGGATGGACAATGTGAAGAGAGTGCTAGATGTGGGAGGGATGTCTGCTGAGCAAGGAAGAGTGGCTGTGCGTGACAGAAATAAATGGAGAGAAATTGTGAATGAATTAATGATGACACAGCCCTGAGGGGATATTCTCCCCGCATTTCGTCTGATCAGCTTGTCAGGTCAGGTGCGGGTAAGGGGATGGGCCTACTATGATGTGGCAGGGGTAAACCAGCTCTGCTGTCGGGCCCTGCTGCGGATGTCACTGATTGCACTGCTCAGTTGATCCTTGTGCGGTGTGGTGCGGTGAGGATCTGTCCCTTCTGCGAATGAATGTGTTTGAATGGATGAGTAAATGGGGAGTGTGTCGTCCTGTCTCGGCTACCTCCCTTTCCTTGGGGGAAGCAGCCTAGGTATATAGATGGATAGATAGCTTCTACTAGATTGATTTTTTTTTTTTTTTCAAAGAGACGAGAATGCAGGAGATGAAATGGTGTATGAAGCCTTTATCTAATTCCTCTGTTGAGAATGTTATCCTAAAACTTAATAATTTGAAGTTTAGGAAGGGCAGAATAGTTATGTCTCCTTCGAGCCGAAAGAGTTAAAGTGATATGCGATTTGGCTTCATAAATTTCGAGTGGCGAGATGCACAAAGAGGTGCGTGGTTGGACGGGACAATTAAATGCATCACAGGACCATGCACAGTAATGGCCAGTAACACCGCCAGCTCTCATGAAGGAGGCTCTTGATGGGTCGTTATGCTCAGGAAACGAGGTGCGATTTCACACAGTTGCCGAGGTGTGGGGTGAAGTTGGTGGCAGAACGAGGGGAGGATGACCGAGAATGAGATGCATAATAGTCAAGAATATGAGAATGAAGTTGAAGATAGTGGCGGTTTGTGATAAATCTGGAGATGTTTTTACACTCTCACCTTCGAGCTCGTCAGTCCTCACACACACTTCTTCAAATCGTTTCACATTGGAAGTTTCTACCGTTGGTACAATGGTTTTCTTAGGAAACAAAGACACTGGGAATTATTGCGTTGTCCGGAGAAATCAGGTTCAAATCACCCTGTTTAAAGTGTTGAGTCTGCGAAAAGAAATGTAATGTAGAGAAGGCTGGGAACCTTTTGGCAGGGAAAGGGATAATTTTTTCAGCTTTTCCCACTCCATTGCTTGTGCCAAGAGTAGACTAGGCGCGGTTTTTCTCGAGGTTTAAGAGGAGGATTTTTGAGGCAATGATAAAGTTACAAGCATCTTTAGGACAACCTGTGGCACTACTTTGTCATCTCTCTCTCTCTCTCTCTCTCTCTCTCTCTCTCTCTCTCTCTCTCTCCTAAACTGTTGAACATCTATTTGAAGGCAGTGATGGTTGAAGTATTTTCAGAGTTTAACGAAGAAGTAATACTAGGAAAGAAGTATGTCAAGCCACTAAGATTTGCTGACGACAGTGCAGCTGTATGTTAAAATCGAAGAGTGACTGCAAAGGCTCTGTAACACACTGAATATAACTGCAAAATTAACATCTCCAACGAAAGTACACAAAACGAAGACAACACGTATGACGATTGCAAGAACGAACATAAGCCAAATGAAAGCGAAGAGAGGGCACAATCTGCCTGAAGAAGTGAAACATTTTAAACATCTACGTAAAGGAGAATGCAGCAGGGAAGTTTGATGTTGAAGAATATTGGAGAATTTGCATTGGGAAGGCAAAAAGTGTAATGACAGGAGATGAATTTCAAATTAAAAGAAAAGATCATGTAATAAGAGCAAAATCTGAGTGGAGAAATATACAGAATGGAAACCCAAATTTTGAGAATGGCCAAGAGAAAATTTCCGGAAGCCCTCGAGATCAAGGTCTGAAGAAGAAATCTGAACATGAGATAAAAACGGCAGTGGTGACGTACTGGAATGTGTAGAAGAGGAACGAAGTTTGATTAGAGCTGCAAGGTCATAACTCCCTCTGAGTAAGCAGCATCTGATCCAGAGCCAATGACTGCAACCATGTATTGTTACCAGCCGCGATAACAAAGTTGGTATTCTTTTCAATTTGTCTGCCTGTCCGTGTGTGTATCTGTTAGCACGATAACTTCGCAGCCGCTTAAAATCTCATCACAAATTTTTACAGGTGTGTAGTAGGGATGAAATCTCCTACGAGTTCGTAATTGGTGAAAGTAGGTCAAGGCCTGTGTGTCTGTTAGCACGATAACTTCGCAACCGCTCCAGATATCATCGCAAAACTTTACAAGTGTGTAGTAGGGATGAAAATCTCTTACGGGTTCGAAATTGAGTGAAAGTAGGTCAGGGCCAAGGCCATATTCCGAGCCGTGCTAGATATGTATCGGCTCGCGGCTGGTCTGATTCCCCCTTTGGGTGGGCCTTAGTTTCATTTAAGATTAATGCAAAGGCATGTTATGTAGAAGCCTTGACCAGAATATTTCGCCCTCAACCCTCTCATTTACTTTTTTTTACTAGCCACCCTACCGGGTGGTCTTTGGCCTCTCATGTCCTTGGTGATTGGTTTTACTGTTATTCTTATGGAATAATAAGTGAAATGTACATATTCCCAAGTACAGGAGATCCCCAGAGGCTGGGCATCCACATGCAATGCACAGGGACAATTTTATCATGAACTTATTCTTCTATTTGATGTATGTTAAAATACCTCCTCGGCGTGGGCGTGACGGGAATTTAAACTGCACACCTTCACCCATCTATCCCGTATATTTATTAATATATGACCCATCCAGTTCCTAATTCCTGCAGATATTAAAAGATGTCATTCATAATGGTGGCCCAAAGGGAAACTTAGGAATAAAATGGACGCCCCTATCCCACAGTACTTCTCTTCGCCTCGATGAATGATGATTCGAAGCTGACGGTATCGTATCTGTCGATTTGTCAAACTCGGAGGATTCGAAGCAGGATATGAACTTGGTGATGAGGGATTCGAACAGACGGTATTAACTCCCTCATTGCGATTATTCATTTTGACATAATTTTGCTATCTCCGGACGACATTCTGAACTGTGTGCATTAGTCAGGTTTTCATCTATAGTCAGACGCCTTAATCCCGTAAGGGGCTGCCACAAACAAATTGCCTCCGTGTAACCTTGTCCCCTGCCATATCGCTGCTCTCCCCACGCTCACACACCCCTCTCGTATACCTCTCCACTCCATACCTCAGTCTCATCCTCAGTCTCCCTCTCCCTCTCCCCTCTTCCACCTCACATACACTGTCCTCGTTAGTCTCTCGCTATCCATACTCTCCACATAGCCTAACCACCTCATTGTAATTCTCCTGAAGTTTGCTATCACATCCACATTCACACCAAAACGATCCTTTACTTCCTCATCTGCCAGGCTCTCTCTCCATATAACTCCACATGCTCCTCTCAAATAACTGATTTCCACTGTTTTCACTCTTGACTTGTGGTCTTCCAACAAAGTCCAAGCTTCGCTTCCATACGTTAGAGTTGGTATCAATCAGAGAATTCAGTTACACTTTTGCTTCCATTCCCACTTTCCTATTTCTTATCACTGCTTTCATAGAACCAGCAGCCATTCTTCCTTGTTGTACTCTTTCACTCACTTAATCCTCTAAACTTCCATCCTTCCTCATTGCAGTACCCAAGTACTTAAATGCACTCACATTTTCCATCTCCTCACCATCCAGCCTCACTGTGCATTCAGTGTCTTCATCTCTCTCGACTACCACAACTTTACTCATTCCCACATTCATCTTTAGATTCCGTTTCCTACAAGCTCTCCCAAACTCATTCACCAAGCCTTGCAGTTCCCATTCTTCTTCACTCAACAATATAGTATCATTTGCAAACAACAGAACAGGAAGTTTCCAAACGCTACCCTCCCTCATTAGGGCCACTCCAACATCCACTGCCCTACTTTGTATCTCTTTTACAGTATAACTCCATCCATATACAGACTGAACACATATGGAGACATGGCACATCCCTGTTTCAATCCAACATTCAGATAGAAAAATTCACTCAATTCACCATACACACCCTCTGCAACCTTAATGCTTTCATATATACTCTTCACGGCATTCAACAGCTTCCCATTTACTCCATTTACAGGTTTTCAAACTCATAAAAAATAAGATGCATTTCATAAATTGAACAGATGCGTTTGCATGGTGAATTCAACAGCAGTGGGATCGAACAACTAATATTTACACCATTGTGATGACTTTGTCCGATATTTTATCCCGTATTTTATTCTCATTACATCCAGATTACTTTATATCAGTCAGATGAGGGTATTTCGAACTGGAAGGATATATAATACAGCCTTCATTAATCCCTCCAACACGAGAGGCCTTTCTTGAGAAGTATTCAGTCGTCTGTAGATCGAGGAGTTAAGCAAATTCATCCGCAGTTCAGTAGTTGCCTTGTGTAGTGTGACTTTTGGTCGTATTTAAACATTACACCGCTAAGTGGAATGCAAGCTCCCTGTTTTTGACAATGCATTCTAAAGCTAGCGAGTCAGATGGAACGTCCCAAGCCTTCCTATATTGTTGGTGACTTTCTGATATGAGATGCTGGCTGACCAAACGTAATAACCACACTCTTTGCCGTAACTGACCGTCAGAAATCAGGATCTTACACCCCAAATTCCAGTTCCTTGTTTATGCATACGACATTTGGATGCACTGATTTTACTTGACCGCTCATATATAGAGGCACTGATTTTAAAACGGTCAATGGGACATTCTTTGTGAAACTCCAATTAGTATGAGAATAAAGAAATGACAGTAGGATGCCACGAGGAAGAAAGAGGAAATTAGTATTAGATGAATTTAAGTCAGGAAAGTTGTTAAAAAATGAAAGGTTTATCTCAAAAGAGAAGAATGTGGAAACTGACTGACACATAATAAACTTCGCTGAAAACTGAACACTGAGCTAGTTGATACGTGTGCCCAATTGCACGCCTGGGAAACTTTAGTTTCCAAGTTAATACGATTGAATAATTTGGTCGGATACACCTGAGAGGTTGGAACTGGTTCTCGCATGCTGTTTCCACCCATTGGCTCAGACTCTGATTCTCTCTCTCTCTCTCTCTCTCATATGCCGGCCATGTATGATCTCCAACGATAATATAACCAGAAAGCGCTCACAGAGGGCATGCCTCCACCAATGCCATTGCCGGATCCGGCAATGGCATTGGTGAATCTGGATCCGTAAATATAGTATCCGTTCATAACTTTTTGAGTAATCTTGCCAACAGGCAAACAGACAAACAAAACAACGCAGGTTAAAAAATAACCTCCTTCGCGGAGATGATAATAATAATAATAATAATAATTTATTGAACACCATAAAATTGTCCAAGGAGAATTTTGATCTGAAAAAAAAAATCAAACAGCCATTGCCTGCTAGAAGCCGAGCTATAAAGCGACCTTGAGGTCAAGGTCACTGATCTTGTGCATGTCACCTTAGGTCATCACACTTTACAAGTTCACCAAGTTTGGTGAGTTAAGCTATAATCCTTCATGGAAAATTAGGTGACATTGTAATTTTTTGACCCCAGGCGATCTCAGAGAATAATCAACCGATTGTAACTATGCTCCTTTCTGCAATGCAGCCGCCTTACAGCTATATTGGATTAATATTTAAGCTTGATACCTTAAGGGGATTTTGAGATAGCGTTCCGGAGTCCGTTTTTATACATTCTGAATAATATCCGGTGATCCGGTTGATGGACTGCAATCACACTTGGCCAGAAGAAGCCGCCGGGTAGGCGATTACTCTGACGAAGCCTGAAGGCTATACGCCAAAGAGCCTCAGAGTATTGACCATTTACTTTTTCAGCAGAAAGAATAATAAGAATATTAACAAAAACAAAAAAAACTTCCCTCGGGGATGTAGGAAGTTTTAATAACTATCACATCCATCATAAATAATACGTTACTCCATTCATAGCACCAGAATATTGCAGTCGCGCCAAAATGCGATATTCTGTACAAAGAAATTATGAAGTATTTTCTTTGAATCTCCACGTTCACTTACCAACCCACTCAGAAGCTAATGTTTGTTGCTGAGGGGTGATAGGTGAGGGTCTATGGAGGTATTTCTAACAGTTTAGGGACATATATGATAGGTTCCTATGGATGACAGTGCTTTTTCAAGATATACCTATGTATTAGGTTTAATGGTCAAAGTTTAACAGTGTGAAGAAATAAGATGAAAAAGAAGGGACGCAACAAGGCTTTAAAATAAAGTGGAGCAGTAGATAGTTGCATCAGCTGAACGGTACTCTGAGTAAAAACGATAAGTATCTCAAAAGCGACCAAAATTAAAAAAAAAAAAAAAATGGAAAGCATAGAAAAGGAAGAAAGTAGTAATGGACGTCGAGATAGAACTTCAGAAACTGAATATTTGCCTAGGCTGTATGTGCAAGAGAATTAGAATCGTAAAAAATAAATAAATATAAATAAGGTATAAAGTTAACAGACGTAGTATTAACTCTAAGACATGCGAATTCCAAGGTAATTTATTACGTAGTTCATATAGAAGACCACAGTAGACTCATCCTAAACTGTATTACCAGTATCATCATACAAGTTAGGTGAAATATTAGACATTACTAAAGTGATAACTCTATGTAATGTATAACCTAGCAGTATTACCATTGCACAATTATATGCGTACGTCTGTTGTACATGCACGTCTTACAAAGTGTTATACAACAACCATTGCATTTATTCAAATATGTATACAACTTGTACTATATTATATGTATACAATATTCATACAATTATGTTACTTTTACAATATTATGTATTTCACTTAATTAGCTTATAAGTTCATTATAATGTGTATATAGTATGTATTAATATGTTAGGATGGTACGCCTTTTTCTACGTGGCCGAGCAGTATGTGGGACTACATATTATAATTGCAAATCATAATAGATAGATAGATAAATAGATAGATAGAGAGACAGATAGAAGCAGGGAGTCAGATGATGAGAAGGTATTGTGTCTGCAAGTTACACTGAGGAAAGCTGACGACAGCGGCCAGTAAGGAGATGATGCAGTTAGCTGTCAGCAGTCCTCTTGTGAACAAAGACCTAGTCCATCCACGAGGAACACACGTGACACCCCTGCTACACCAGAATTTAGGAAAGAGAGAGGCAGACGGAGGTTAGCTATAGAACAGAGAGGTCGAAGGGGACAAGCTGATCCTAGAGACAGGTCACGGGAGAAGGGCTTGGCAATTTGAGAGAGAGACAGATAGCGAGACAGGGAGGTAGCTACCCGGGACTTATACTTCGTTCCGTGTGAGAGACTTGTTAATATTTCCAAGACAAATAAAAATAGTCCCATACTATTCTTTACCTCTCCTGTCACTACATGACAAATGGAAGCTACTACAAGATATAAAAGCCGCTCGACCACAAGTCCTAAAATATATATATAACTCAACTACAACTCAACCACAAAAGAACCCCAAGGTATTTTATGACACAAAGTCATTTATGATACTGGTAATACCGCTGCCACCAAATGTCATAAATGACTTTGTGTCATAAAATACCTTGTGGTTCTTTTGTGGTTGAGTTGTAGTTGAGTTATATATATATTTAAGACTGTGGTCGAGCGGCTTTTATATCTTGTAGTAGCTTCCCCATTTGTCATGTAGTGACAGGAGAGGTAAAGCATAGTATGGGACTATTTTTATTTGTCTTGGAAATATTAACAAGTCTCTCACACGGAACGAAGTATAAGTCCCGGGTAGCTACCTCCCTGTCTCGCTATCTGTCTCTCTCTCTCAAATTGCCAAGCTCCTCCCGTGACCTGTCTCTAGGATCGCTTGTCCCCTTCTCGACCTCTCTGTTCTATAGCTAACCTCCGTCTGCCTCTCTTTCCTAAATTCTGGTGTAGCAGGGGTGTGTCACGTGTGTTCCTCGTGGATGGACTAGGTCTTTGTTCACGAGAGGACTGCTGACAGCTAACTGCATCATCTCATTGGCTGCTGTCGTCAGCTTTCCTCAGTGTAACTTGCAGACACAATACCTTCTCATCATCTGACTCCCTGCTTCTATCTGTCTCTCTATCTATCTATTTATCTATCTATCTATTATGATTTGCAATTATAATATGTAGTCCCACACTCTCAGGCTCTAAAAGCTCTTTACATCAAAGGAGCGGCATCATCTGCCAAAGCATTTTTTTTTTTTTTAAATGTAATGCAAACTCATAACAGGATTTTGTTTTTAATGGCTTTTCGGCCAATAAAATGTATTTCTTAACGTCCGTAATCAAGCAATCTGCCACAGAAAGAGAAGTATTAACTATGCGTTTTTCCAGTTAACTAACACCGAATTTAAAAAAAAGGAAAAAAAAAAAAACAGCGATTTACAATCCACCCCATGCTACCAGCAGTATTATCAATGTGAGAATTTTCACAGGTTTCTCTAACCGATAGACATTCCATTCTTCCTTCGGCAATCCTTAAGGAGGTCTAAGACCACCTCTTAACATTACGAAAACTTTTCACCTAGCTTTGAACTGATTCAATGACTATGTAAAGGTGTACAGTACAGAAAGACCTTTTCGTGTATGAAGAACAGAAGTGCCTCTTCGAGTATGAAGAAGATCCATCAATCAACAAGGAAAAGTAATCCCGATGGAGACATACTGTAGGATCACCTAATTTTGCAGTTCTCCTGTTTTTTTTTTTTTTTTTTTCCCCTCTTCTATTGTATGCTATTCATGGAATTCTTTAAGAATTTTCTCACTGTGTTTTGTTATTTCTTTTATAAGTAATGAAAAGCACTTAAAAAGTGGTTTTTGTTTTCAGAAGAGCGCCGTCTTGTGGTGAGCGAAGACAGACGGACGCCTCTTAGAAAGCCATTTTGTAAAGAAATTAACCTTCTCAGTGCCTGTTTTTGCAAACCTAACCTAAATCTTTGTAACTTAACCCAACCATATTTATCCTAACCTTACCAATCTATTTTATGTTGACCAATTTTATGCTAACCTAATCAAACACTCTAACCTAACCTAACCTAATAGTCTGGCAAGCAGATGGTTGAAGTAGGATTTGGAATACATACAAAATTTTATTGTTTTTTCTGGTAGGTGGGAGCCTCTAGACCTCAAAACCACTTGCTGCAACTCACATATTTGGGATTTTTGTTTTTTTAGGCAAATATCAAAACGGGTCCTATCCTACACTATCGAAATCTTAAAACGTCGATATTTATGTTAATACTTGGTCTGTGAAGCTAAATTTGGTGACAAAATGTGCATTTTTTAGGTCAAAGAGTTCAAGTACACCACTAAATTTATGACTGGTGCATTCCAAATGCAATATCTAGCAAATACTTAGAAATTAGTTTATGTTTTTCCATTTGTTTCTCAATATTCAAGTTCTTACTTTAGATTCAATTACTAGTTTCTTTTGACACACACACAAAAAAATCTTTAATTTGGTTAATTTCACTTTTACAAAATATATATTTCCATGAATAAAACGAATATGATATCAAGTTTTATCTAGTTCTCACACAAACATCAATTTTTCATAAATAAACGTTCCAGATCTATTCAAACTAATCATCCTCTTCATCCAAAGCAAGTACAAGCCTAGTTTGTTCATTGTGACGGCTTGAGTGATGTATGGCATTCACAAAACACAGAACAAGAGATCCTGGCAGCTGAACAAAGCTACTCCTACTGGTGAAACATGGAGTGTTTCAGCTTCACATCCGCGAACGTATCATTTTCAGCACATCAAGTGGGGCTGGTGAGACATCCCGGTGGGAGAGTTTTTAGGCAGCAGCATACCTGGAGATAACCTCTCATGGTCCATCCATAACATATGGGATCAAGCTTTGGTGACTCAGGATCTAGAGCAGCTCAGCCATAATGCACATTGAGAGATGAGCTCGGAGGACATTCTCTTGAATGCCTCGGCAGTAGGGGTCAGGTGCTGAGTTCAACTTTGTATTACCAATCTTTGTCAAATGCCGGGATCCAGTCTTATGAAGGTGATTGACTGCAGGAAACTGAGTAGATCGATAGATAGCAACATGTATTGATCCCCTTCAAGTAGAAACTCACGCAGATGGATTGATCAGTATTGTTTCCAGGAAAGGTTGTCTGCCCCCGGTTCAGTGAATGTTGATCAGTCCGTCAGCATAGGCGCTTACGACAAATGGAGCAGTTCCAGTCAGGATGGCCAAAAAGCTTCCACCAACATCTTGCAAGGCAAGTCACTGTCAATGTCAGTTACAAGAAAACAGATAAAGAAGTAGTGGACAGTCATCTGTGTATGCAGACACCAAGCTTATTTTCTCCTAGGGTCCTCGGCCTTCGGAAAGCACTTGCTTGATGCCATAGACCTTTCTTGTGTCCAGATACGTATGAACTGGCTCCCAGTTCCGGCATCTATGCTTGAAGATACTGGTGATGTGCGCATCACTAAATCCAAGTCTGTACTCAAAAAGCAGTTGGAAGTTGAGGGTTTCAGAATGACTCTGTCCTGCACCTGATGCATTTATCTTGGATAGATGTGTCATTCTTTGGGTTATAACTATGGCCTACCTCAGGGACAGATTGAAGACTTCATCCAAAAAGCTTGATAGAGTATATCACATCGTCAAATGAGAAAAGCAGATACCTATTTAGTGCTGGATTGCTACTACCATGATTGCATTAAGAACGTTACGAGAAGTACCAGAACAGGTTCTGAAGGCAGCCGTAAACACCAAACTAGGTATCCACAATACCTCTTCCACCACAGAAGGTCATCCTAACTGTGACAGAAAATGAGGTGCAACTTATCAACCTAATCTGCGATTATATCCATGACCATCCAGATTTACTTCCAGCACATACAAGAATAGTTTTGACAGGACAAAAGCCAATGCTCATGCGCAATATCACAATGGCACTATCCAAGGCAGGAATGATCTACGAAAAGAAGGCATGAAGAAGCTGATATAATTATTGCTCAGCAAATGGTTCATCTAGCATTTCAAGGAGATAGTCATGCATTACTCGTCCTTTCTGATGACACCCTGATGTGTTCATACTTCTCATTACATTTTCTATAAGCAGAGAAACCTTACGTGTAACTTGATAATAAGTGACACTAGTCGAGACCAGGTCGTCCACGGTCATCAAAGAGCTACATCTGAACAACAATCTGTCATTGTACCCATACTTACTACCAGCCTATGTATTGACAGGATGCTTGACACTGTGGCCTTCTTCTGGGGCATTGGTAGAGGGTAAAGCCCTCAAGGTATTGAGACCTGGCCAACAGCTAAACCACCTTGGTAAACTTGCTGTCCTATCTTCGGATATTCTGGAAGAAAGCTACAAGATTCTATGCTACTTGTTATGGACTCCAAAGGAAACTGGTAATGTGTCAGCTATACGGTATGATATCTGGGAGATAAAGATTGGTAATACAAAGTTGAACTCGGCACCTGAACTTAGAGGCACTTCCCCCCCGACTAATACCGAGGCATTCAAGGAGAATGTCCTCCGAGCTCATCTTCAATGTGCATTATGACGAGCTGCTCTAGATCCTTGAGTCACCAAAGCTTGATCCCATATGTTACAGTGGATGGACATGAGAGGTTACTCCAGGTATGCTGCTGCCTAGAAACTCTCCCACCGGATGTCCTGTTCACCTTAGCCCCACTTGATGTGCTTGAAAATGGCAAATCACGTTGCGGATGTAGCTGAAACACTCCATAAGTTTTACTGAAGTAGGAGTAGCTGTTCAGCTGCCGAGATCTCTTGTTCTGTGTTTTAGACGTTATACATCACTCAGAACGTCTTAGTGAATAAACTAGGCTTGTATTTGCTTTGGATGAAAGAGGGATGATTAGTTTGAATAGTCTGAACGTTTACTTATGAAAAATTGATGTTTTAGTGAACTAGATACAAACTTGATATCATATTCCGTTTTTTTCATGGAAATACATATTTTTGTAAAAGTGAACAACAAATTAAAGATTTTTTTTTTCTTTTTGTCAAAAGAAACTAGTAATTGAATCTAGGGCAAGAACTAGTCATTGAGAAACAAATGGAAAAACATAAACACTAATTTCTAAGTATTTGCTAGATATTGCATTTGGAATGCACCAGTCATAAATTTAGTGGTGTACTTGGAACTCTTTGACCTAAAAAATGTAAGATATTTTGTCACCAAATTTAGCTTTCACAGACCAAATATTAACATAAATATCGAAGTTTTAAGATTTCGATAGTGTAGATATAGTAATCTGCTTTGATATTTGCCTAAAAAAACAAAAATCCCAAATATGTGAGTTGCAGCAAGTGCTTTTGAGGCCCAGGAGGCTCCAACCTACCAGAAAAAAAACAACATAAGTCGTTGTATGTAATTCAAATCCTATTTTAGCCCAAAACTCCGTTCTCACTCCGGACTATAACATATCTCTATGGTAACTATATTTTCCCTGTTTATTGATGGATTCTCTTGACACTCCAAAACGTACTTGTGTACAAAAACTCTTAAACAAAGTCACTGAATGAAATGAAAGGAAGGTAAAACAAGCAAAATTTTTAAGAGGTGGTCCCATGTCTCCTCAAGAATTACTCCATCTTGTATTTAACTTCCTTTAGTTTGATCTCCAGTTCATATTAAAGTTTTTCCTCCAGTGTGGAGAAGGTTATGTGTCATACACATTGCTCAACAAATAAAATCATCAACAACTATATTTTGGACAAAAATATTACATCAGCCTTAACTATAATTTTTTTAACTTTAAGTATATATATTTTCTATAATTCCATTATGTAAGCCTATTAAATAATAATAATAGATAATAATAATAATAATAATAATTATTATTATTATTATTATTGTTGTTATCAATAATAAT
>NC_136959.1:15769806-15924799 GCF_032717465.1 Coenobita brevimanus
TGGCGTTAGCTGCAATTGTTACTAGAGTTTTTCCGGTCATTAGGGGTTAACGATAACAGTAATAACACACCAAGACTAATATGACTCACTCTCACCTGAATAACATCGACTGAAATTACTTGGACAAAATACCAGAGTTATCCCCACGATGAGAGGTTTAAGCATCATCATCATCATCCAGCATCCTTCCACTGCATGACGCAGATCTGTGCCCAGCTTTTTCTCCACTCTGACCCATGTTTGTTGTTAGGATATGTTAGTGTGGTTGTGTTCCCTGGGTGGCTGTGGGTGGTTATGTGTGGGAGAAGGAGGAGAGGAAGTCTGAGAACGAGGTAATTGTGGTATTCGAAAGTAGAAAATGTGTGTTAATAGGATTTAAGTGAGTTTCTTTTGAGTGAATGTGGGGTGTGTATGGCAAGGTGCTTGTGGAGGGAGTGCATTGTTGGTGTGTGTTTGTGCTTGTGTGTGTGTGTGTGTGTGTGTGTGTGTGTGTGTGTGTGTGTGTGTGTGTGTGTGTGTGTGTGTGTGTGTTAATCTATCTGCTTATCTATTAGTCAGTGGGTCTGGCCATCCTCTTCAGGCCACACCTCCAATGGCAGAGCTTCATCCAGGGTGTGTGTGTGTGTGTGTGTGTGTGTGTGTGTGTGTGTGTGTATCTATCTATTTATCTATTAGTCAGTGGGTCTGGCCATTCCCTCAGGCCACACCCAATGGCAGGCTTCATCCAGGGTGGCCATCAACAAAACGCCTTTAACCCTTTGCCTGCCAATTACCTACTTCTGCAGTTTATTTCCAAGGACGTCACACGATTTTACTATGATGAAGTAGAGAAATATGGCCCACCAAAAATGTTAAAACTATCACATTGAACGTTTTGCCCCAGGATATACAACTTGCTGTTTTTTTATTACGGCTTACCACCCACCATTTTGTTACACTCATTCACACAGCAGATATAAAGAAAATATACGACTAGCAAACGCAGACCAGACAATAAAAGAGAGACCAAGTAACCAATAATATGTTGAAATTTGAAACACACACACACACACACACATTACTGGTCACACACACACAGATACACCTACCCCGTGCTGGTTTGATCTCCGGGCCTGACTAACCACATCCTGATGTTTGGACTTCCTGTGTTGGCTGTAGTGTTTTTCTATTTATCTTCTTGAACATTAATCAATTTTCGCTGTCTGTTTACCAGCTTATATACTTGTCCATCTGTGGCTGTCAATTTCTTTACCCGCCGTTTGTAACCAACCATCCATTCATCCATTCATCCTTCCATCGCCCTGATTTGTTATTTGTCCATCCTTCCACCCACCAGTGTATTTGTTGTGTATCCAGTTTAAGTCACAGATTTAATCCCTGATGGGTATTATTTCCTCGTGTCTTAACATCATAGCCTTCTATGACTCACTCTCAGATGAATAAAAGTGTCTGGCGTTAGTTAGAATAGAGTACCAGTGCTGTGCCTGCCGTTAGAGAGTTAGTTGTGATTGCATTGGCACTCTCAGGCTCCTGCGACTCACTCTCAGCTAAATAAAATAAACTGGCATTAGGTGGAATATCATAGTAACAAGTTATTGCCTACTTTGAGAGGGTTAATGGCAAAATTATTAACCCATTAGCTCCCAGGGTTCCTGTCTGCGAATGATTTTGGTGGAAGGGTACTAGGCGTACCTCCACTCCACCTGTCGGCTCATAGTCGCAAAGCTAATAGGTCCCTATCCCAGGGGTTCCCTTCTTTACTAACTCTGTGAAAATGCTCCAACTCCTGTCCTATACTGAGGACGCTGGGTGGAAATGGGTTAACACTGTGGTGTATGCATGGTGGACTATGGATGAAGGAGTGCGTGAAAAGAACTGTTTAAGATATACGACCCATTGCTTTGCACTTACATACACAAGAGAGAGAGAGAGAGAGAGAGAGAGAGAGAGAGAGAGAGAGAGATGGTTAAACAAGATAGTAGATCATGCACCGAACTTAGTAAGATATACATTAAAAAGAAGCCTTATGTACTATTCTGGTTTGATCCCGGACCGTCACTATCCAGACCCAGTTATCTACCAGTGTTGGCCGGTGTGGCTTCTGTCCCTCATATGTAACCATAATGTATTTGTCTCTCTGTCTACATATGAATTTAATGCATTACAACTATTTACTCCTGAAATTTTCAATTAATCATCATCCTAAAAATTAATTCGATCTTACATTTAATTATCATCACCATCATCATTATCATTTTCATCATCATCATCTTCGTGGTAGTCAACATTATTATCGTCATAGTCATTGTCAGTATCCATCATCATCATCATCATCATCTTAGTAGTCATCGTCATCGTTACCACCACCATCATCATCATCATCATCATCCGGATCATACTTGCCACTGATAAATGGCATGAGTAAACAACAGTAGTAAATGTAATAATTAGCGAATAGATAAGATAAAGAAGGTAAATATGAATGAGGGAGATATGGTTGTGTGTGAGAAGAGTATTTTTGTGTTGTTGTTGGTGGGGCGAGAGGATTATATTGGGCAGAGGAGAGCAGCCTAGTAGTGAAGGTGGTTAAGGAAGGCTGCAGCAAACCCGTCTACTTCACAAAGTCTCTCCTGAGCTGAGTAAAATACTGTGTGGATAGCAAGAATACAGTGAAGAAGACCTCACCGTACTGAAGGGGTTATGGACACAGTTGGCTACATGGCATGAGGACTGGCAGAGAGAGAGAGAGAGAGAGAGAGAGAGAGAGAGAGAGAGAGAGAGAGAGAGCGTATCATTACACTGACATGCGCACATCAGTTGTAAGAAATGCAAAAACGAACACAATTCTGAAACCCCACCTGATATAGAAAAAGAAACTCGTCAATGGGTTCGATCCTGAGCCCTCCCAGTCCCTACGCAGACATCCACCTGTGTTGGTTATTGACTTTCTGCCAGATATATGTGCGGATAATACTCTATGAAATAATCAGTTCATTCTATCCATCTGTCTTATTATATCTAGATCTATTTATCTATCTATCTATCGGTGTATCTGGCACTAAAAACCTGTTAGTCCGTCTGTCAGGCCTTCATTGATAGAACCCACTGTTTCTGTCTCAGTTATCATCATTTCCTGATCGGATTGTTTGTATGTCAATCCGTCAACCTATGTATTAGTCCATCTGTGAATGTTTATCTGTATATCGTACTGTATATTCCTGTTTATCATTCTTAGTCGTTTAATCATTCTGTTACCAAGCAGTGTGAATGGGGGTTGTGTGTGTGTGTGTGTGTGTGTGTGTGTGTGTGTGTGTGTGTGTGTGTGTGTGTGTGTGTGTGTGTGTGTGTCTATTTATTTATTAGTGTGATTGGCCATCCTTCAGGCCACACCCAATGGCAGGGTTCATCCAGGGTGCGTGTGTGTGTGTGTGTGTGTGTGTGTGTGTGTGTGTGTGTGTGTATCTATCTATTTATCTATTAGTCAGTGTGTCTGGTCGTCCCTCAGGCCACACCCAATGGCAGGCTTCATCCAAGGTGTGTGTGTGTGTGTGTGTGTGTGTGTGTGTGTGTGTGTGTGTGTCGACAGGGACCAAAAATGGATTTAAATTAATAAAAATGAAAAGAAAGAAACCGGAAACTCGAACTTGGGCCTCACTAACCACACCCAGTTATCTACCAGTGTTGGCTGTCGTGGTTTGTGTCTGACTTCTTGGATATTAATCTATTTTCTCTGTCCTTTTCTCAGCGTATATATTTGTCCGTGAATTTCTCTTCATTTGTTGATTCATTGTTCACCCAGCAATCCATCCATCCACCTGTTTTATTGTGTCCATCTTTCCAGCCACCAATGTATCCATCCGTCTATCTATCTGTGCATCTGTTTAAGTCTCAGAGTTAATCCCGGGTGGGTATTATTTCTCGTGTCTTAACATCTGCTCCTATGACTCACTCTCAGATGAATAAAATTGTCTGGCGTTAGTTGGAATAGAGTACTAGAGTTGTGCCCACATGAGAGGGTTAGTTGTGATTGGATAAGCACTCAGGCTCCTATAACTCACTCTCAGATGAATAAAATCATCTGGCGTTTGATGGAATAGCACAAAAGAGTTGTGCCTACTGTGAGAGGGTTAATGGTAACAGTATTAACACTGGTGGGTGCGTGGTGGAATATGGATGAAGGAGTGCGTGAACGGAGAGGAAGACAGTGTAGGATATAAGACCCATTGCTGGTGCACTTACATACACGAGAGAGAGAGAGAGAGAGAGAGAGAGAGAGAGAGAGAGAGAGAGAGAGAGAGAGAGAGAGAGAGAGAATCCTAGGGCCATAGGCAAGAAGAAGCGTCGGGCATCTCACCGTCACCCAGACATATAGATGCTGCACACAAAAAGTATCTTTTAATACATGTGTTTGTGTGTGTGAGGAAATGGGGACGTTAGTGAACGTTTTCCTATAGAAAACGTTCACTGTATGTCTAGCCTAACCTTCCAAAAGTTCTATTTATCTATCTATTGCCAGACGCCTCAATCCCGTTCAGAGTGGCCACAAACAAATCGCCTCCAAGTCGCCCTGTCCCTCGCCATTTCACTGCCCTGCTCCCTACTCACCCCCCTCTCTCATATACCTCTCCACCCCATCCCTCCATCTCATCCTCAGCCTCCCCCTCCCTTTCCTCCCCTCCACTTCACTCACATACACTCTCTTCGTCAGTCTTTCACCTTCCATCCTCTCCACATGGCCAAACCACCTCAGTGTATTCCTCCTAACGCTTCTTATCACATCCACATCCACACCACAACGCTCCTTTATATCCTCATTTGTCAGCCTGTCTCTCCATGTGACTCCACAGGCTCCTCTCAAATAACTCATTTCCACTGCTCTCACTCTTGACTTGTGTCCTTCCAACAACGTCCAAGCTTCACTTCCATACGTTAGAGTTCGTATCATAATACTGTCATGCAGTAACTTTTTCACTTCCATGGCCACTTCCCTGTTTCTTATCACTGCTTTCAAGGAACCAGCAACTTTTCTTCCCTGCTGTACCCTTTCAAGCACTTCACCCTCCAAACCTCCAGCCTTACTCATCAAACTACCCAAGTACTTAAACGTACTCACATTTTCCAATTCCTCACCATCCAACCTCGCTGTACATTCACTGACTTTACCCCTCTCAAAGACCATCACTTTACTCTTCCCTACATTCACCTTTAGATTCCGTTTCTTACACACTCTCCCAAACTCATCCACCAAGCCCTCCAGCTCCCCTTCGTCTTCACTCAACAACACAGTATCATCTGCAAACAACAGTACAGGGAGTTTCCAAACATTACCCTCTCTCACTAGGGCCACTCCAAGATCCACTACCCTACCTTGTACCTCTTTTATTACCCCATCCATGTACAGATTGAACAACCATGGAGACATGACACATCCCTGTTTCAACCCAACCTTCAAAGAGAAAAATTCACTCAGTTCACCATCCACACGCACTGCAGCCTTAGCACCATCATACATACTCTTCACAGTATTCAACAGCTTCCCATCTGCTCCATATATTCTTAATACTTTCCACAATCCTTGTCTATCCACCCTGTCATATGCTTTCTCCAAATCCATGAAAGCCGCAGAAAGTTACTCTTAAGAATTAGGTATATACGTAATAAGTAGATAAAATAAGCTGATATTAGCGGGCCCCCCTTTCTTGCTTGGCCTCCCCGGAATAGCCGTCTATGGCGCCGCTTTCATGCTTGCCCCCCCCCCCGGAATAGCCGTCTATGGCGCCGCTTTCATGCTTGCCCCCCCCCCCCGGAATAGCCGTCTGTGGCGCCCATTTCTTGCTTGTCCCCCCCCCCCCCAGAATAGCCACCTAGATCCTCCTATGCTTGTGAGTGTAATTGTAATGTTGGAGTGGCTTTGGATGTGTGTGTAGTCTGTGAACCAAGTGTAATCTGCCCACCTTAAGCCGACTGGGTGCAAGCACACTAGTAGGCGACACTGATTCAACCAGAGCACCCCTTATGTCTGCCAGAGCGAGTAGAGTGGCTCGGTGAATGCTTCCTAAAGCTTCTACAACTCTTGCTTGAGGCGAACCCGCGTCCACCAGCGTGCGAGATGCACACTCTACCACCACCACAGAGGCTCATATATATATATATATATATATATATATATATATATATATATATATATATATATATATATATTCAAGGTGGTGTTCTATCGCCTTTACTATTTATATTGGTCATTGATTACATTATGAAACGCGTTGGAACAGAAACCGGTGCAGGTATACTTTGGGGAGAGAACAGGAAACTTTTGGATTTAGATTATGCAGATGATATAGTTTTGATTTGTGATGGGCCAGAAGAGATGCAGAGAGTGTTGGACTGTTTGGTGAGTGAAGGTCGCAAGGTGGGTTTGGTTATTAATTGTGGAAAAACGGAAATAATCAATATGAATATGGAAAATGCGCAGGAATGTGTAATTGGAGGTATGGTTGTAAAGCAAGTTGATAGGTTTAAATATTTAGGTACTTATTTAGCCAAGGATGGTTCTTTGAACTTTGAATTCGAGGAAAGGTTAAAGAAGGCTAATCAGGCAATGGGAATGCTTAAAAATATTTGGAATAATAACTCATTCTATGCATACAAAAAATCAAACTTTATAAGGTAATGGTTAGGAGTATCTTAATTTATGGACACGAGTCTTGGTACAGCACAGTGACTATGGAAAATAAATTCTTGGTGTTTGAAAGAAAAGCACTTAGAAGAATATTAGGAGTTAAGTGGTGGGAAAGGATACCAAATAGTAGAATTAGAGAAATAACGGGAGTGCAGCCGGTCGATGAATATGTTAGATTCTCACGATGGAAGTGGCTAGGACATGTGTATAGGAGACAGGGAATAGTACGAGGTACACCAGGGTGGGTGGCACTTGGTAGGAGAGGTAGAGGAAGGCCAAAAGAGACGTGGGTGAGGACAATGAGACGGGAAGCTGGAGATGAGTGTTGGGGAGATCTTGAGGAGTTAGCACAAGATAGGATGTGGTGGTGTGAGTTCATCGAGGCCCTATGCATCCCCGAGGGTGCCACAGGAAATGATTGATTGATATATATATATATATATATATATATATATATATATATACGAAGGAAAAGAAATAAAGAAAAAAGGAATGTGAGATTACATCGCCATGGAGAAAAAAATAAAAAAAAAGGGGATTCGGAAGACGACAAAAAGAGGAGAACGGAATGGATAGAAACAAAAGAGAGGAAGAGAAATTAGAGTCTATAAATCCTCAGTACACCTGTTCCACCACACCCTATAGCTTGTGCTGCGGCTGTGAAATGGTGGGAGAAAGAAGGAGTGAAAAGTAGAGGGAAAGCACTCTAGCCAGAGAACGCTTGTGTGTACACTGTACAGGAAGAAAATGGACAGAAGAACAACAATGAGAGAGAGAGAGAGAGAGAGATGCATAGAATGAGTTATTTATTCTGCATTCGCATTCGCAGCAAAAAAAAAAAAAAAAGTGAGTGTACAGAAGTGAAGCAGATGGAGAAAAAAGCAGAGAGGTGATCTAGAATGAAGTGTACAGTACGAGTAAAAATGAAGTGTGAATGGCTTGGGATGGAGGGAGAATGTGCTGATGTGGTGAAATAACAGGACTTGGGTGGTGGATTTGTCACAGCCGACCTGGTTAAATTCATGGACTGGGAGGCTGCCAGTTGTGAGGAAAACGTTGATGGAATTCCTGTAGAATTTGAAGATGAATTTAACAACATTGAGTTAGCTCTCCATTTCTGATTTTATTGTATAACTTGCACAGGTAAGAGGATCATAAAGATCTATAATGTACTCTACACAAATTCTTAAATATTGTACTGAACTGCACAGTCCATCCCAGTGCCATATTTTTTGTAGCCTATATCGAAACAAAGGCATAACGTTGCCTTGGAACTGACAGCTATGAAGTCCCATACTAGGCCCTGAACAAAATTCTTATTTGATATCATATGCAATGTTTTCATTTGTGACTCACTGCGATCCATCTGTCAGCATTCTTCTGTCCGATCCTTTTTATGTAAATCCATATTCCAGGAAATATTGGGTTTTATACAAATAACTCAGTTATTCATTTTCAGCTACAGAATCTCAACCTGAAATTCATTTCAGACCACATTAGGCCGTTGTCAAAAAGACTGGTTATCAAGACATGGTCCACTGTTGACACACAGCGTTTTGTCATCCCAGCCATCAGAGCCAAAAATCAGCTCAATTCTCACCTTCGCTCATGGCTGTCTTCAAAGGGCTGTGCCTTAGTACGAGTATTTAAGTTTAGTACATTGATACAGTTTCTTCTTATAAGTTATAAGTTTATGGCAGTATTACTAGTGCTTTTCCTAAAAGATGTCCTCCATACGATTTTTCCTGAATGTACTTCGTTTCTCCAATAAGCAGCACAATAAGGAAGACATTGTCTGCACTACGAGGATAAGAACGGGCACATGTGTGTGAGGCGGAGTGTTATGTTGCCGTGGTTATTCATCTTGCAAACGTAACGTATTTTTGTTCTGGTTGGTGCACTTGGCTCGGTTTTTTAAACTGATATCAGATTATTGTCAGCTGGGGGATTTTCTAGCCGTCGAGGGCTGTCAAATTTTTCAAGAGTGGCTCTTTCTCTACTGCTGATATCCCTCATGCTCACCAAATCCCACCTCCTGCCTACTGTATGCCACTCCAGCTCAACCTACCACCTGATGCCTGGCTTATCCCTTTATAATAATTTATCCTTCCATCCCAGTTCCTCTTGTACTTAATGTACATCGTCAATCTCCAAATGTTTTCGCTGTGGCTCTTATCTTAAATGCAGTCATTATTCCATACGAATTTCCTCATTGCTAATATGTTCACATCATATGTCGTCATCCTTCTTCCTATGCTTTATGATTCTGTGCTGGTCTTATATGCAAACTCATCCAACGGCACTAATAATTGTATGGTCTATAGTCCATCCCCTCTCACGGCTGCCTCCACTACCAATTTACATAACGTCCAACTTTGCTGTGGCATAAACTTTACGTAGCATTTTTATCATCAATATACTAATATTGACTGGAATCCTTTGCTTCCCAAACATAAACTTCGCCTGTCAGTGCAAAGTAACCTCTCGATCTACCTGTCAATCAACCTACCTTCCTATAACCTTTCTCTGATTTATCATGTATTATTTTATCATCCACAAAAATCATGAAGAGTTGCTCACACGCTAGACACAAGATCGTTCTTCTCACAGTGGAACTGAGAGGCAAGAAGTTGTGTGGACCTATATGTAGCCAATGGAGCCGATTTGGATCCCACAGACAAAAGCTGAACTGACGAAAAGATTCTCTGGAAAACTTAAGTATGTTGACTTATCCCGGAATCAGAGCAAGCTAAATGCTATTTTTTTTTTTTTTTTAATAAAGTATCGTAATGACTTCTGTTGATTTTTTTTTTCCACCTTCGACTCTGAAACTCTTAATATTCTCAATTTCACACATGAACTTTGCTCATTATTCAGCTCTGATTATTTAAATATAGCCTCTCTCTCTCTCTCTCTCTCTCTCTCTCTCTCTCTCTCTCTCTCTCTTTCCCGTGTTTACCCCATCAGCCGCGACAATCAGGCTTATAATGGCCTCCATTCAATCCTTTACCGCAAAACACACTGACTCACCTGCCCTTTTCTTTACCCAGTCTTTTTCCTCACTCTCCATCACTATAAACACCACTTATCCTCACATTTCCTGTTAAATGACCAAGTATTTTCAAAATCATTCTTATTTTGACTCCAAATGTAGAGTGTGTTAATTTATGACGAATGTTTTTATTACCATATGTGATTTTATATAATATCTACCTATCTATCTATCTATCTTTCAATCTACTTATATATATATATATATATATATTTGAGGGGGTGCTTACCATCCACTCGATGTAGTGCTGCTCTTGGGTGGCTGCCCTATCCTCTCTTCCTTCCTTCTTTCCGTCCTTTTCTGTCTTTCCTTCATTCTTTCCTCTTCCTTATGCCAACGTGTGACCACACTCCCCTCTTCTCTCTTTTTTTCCATTATACTTTTCTCTTCTTTCGGCCTCTGGGTGACTCTACACTGAATAACAAGCCAAATGGTTTCCTGTACACCAGGAAACCATTTACTACACTGGGTGGTAACCATATAACCAAATAATAATGCCTGGTGGTTTAGTCGATAATTAAAGCGCGCCAGGCGAATGTAGCCTGTGCAGGTTTATATACATGGGTGGCTAGGGTTTATTGCTCAAGTAATTCTTCTCAGGGATGAGCGAGGCTGGTCACTCTCATCTTAAATGTCAGGACCAACTTGCCTAGCCCCGGGCTGCAACGCTCTTCATGGGGCAACACAGGATTAGGTGACGGTGATATATATATATATATATATATATATATATATATATATATATATATATATAAATATATTGTTACGGAACAGAGAAAGATAATGTACACTTTAAGTGAGAATACTAAAAATCACTACTGTCCCGTAAAGTTCCAGGTTCAAAACAAAGAGTTAGGTAAAATTACAAGTTAAAATTTAATGGTCAAACTAACAACAAAACATTCAGGACTCATAAGGATAATATAATGGCAAAAAACAGGTTAAATATATGACTAACTGCAATAGCCTCTATTAACACGAAATTAGCATGAGTAAATTTATCTAAGTCAGCCCTGATAAAATGAAAATACACTGGGTAATGCTCAGTTAATGCAAGATAAATTATTACAGATACAAAATATTATTAATGATGGCTGACAATAAGAACCTTACATGAATTACAAAAATCTCACTAGGCCTACAAATTAACAACTTATGCTATACAGCACAAGAACAAAATGCAACAACACTCATACTCAAATTACACAGTTGCTAGATGGTTGGAGACTTCCTGTGCACTCACAATAATAACTGTACAGGGGAGGACAGAGATGTGAACAAAATGAGGAGTAGATCTAAGTGGCAATAATGTAGAGACTGAGCTCATTATATAGGGGCCGGCAGAGCTTGATACAACTTGTAAGAAGGACGCGCAAATGAAGCCATGGGGACAAAGAGTTGACAATCCCGCTCTGAACAACAGAAAGAACGACTTTACTAAAACGGTAGAAGGGGGGGAGTGAGGTAGAACACGCTCGTGATCAAACAGGCAGCACACTGTACGTTAGAATTACACAAAGGATGATGAAATCATAGGCTATGTAACACCTCCCCACAAAGAAAAAGAAATTTACAAAGGAAATTTCTTATTACTCTAAAACAATCTGTCTAAAGTCTAGATAAGCAATCTGCAATAACATTTTCTTTCCCCTTGACATGTTGTATGTCTAATGAATACTCCTGAAGAAGTAAACTCCATCTTGTCAATCTCTGATTTTTATCTTTAAACTTACTAAGGAATTTCAGTGGGTTATGATCGGTATAAATGACTATGGGGTTAAAACCAGAACACAAATAAAATGAAAAATGCTGTAAACCCAAAATCAAGGCCAAAAGCTCTTTCTCAATAGTTGAGTAGTTCTTTTGAGGTGGACTGAACTTCTTACTGTAATAAGATACAGGGTGTTCAATACCCTGATCATCCTCTTGCAGCAAAACAGCCCCAGCTCCTGTATCACTTGCATCAACAGCCATCTTAAAAGGCTTAGCAAAATTTGGAGTAGCGAGCACTGGCTAACTTAATAGGATAGCTTTAAGTTTGTTGAAAGAGGATTCACAGTTATCGGTCCAGACAAATTTAACTCCCTTTTTCAGTAGGTCTGTAAGTGGTGATACAAGAATTGAAAAGTTAAGAACAAATCTCCTGTAATAACCTACCATTCCCAAAAATCTTTGTAGCTCTTTCCTACTTTTAGGTCTGGGAAGATCACTTATAACCTGAACCTTAACTGCTGGTGGTGCAACATGTCCATCACCAATTACGCACCCAAGGTACTTAACTTTAGCTTGACCAAACTCACACTTTGATAAATTAGCTACAAGATTAGCCTGAACCAAACGCTCAAGAAATTTACTGACATGGCATAGGTGATCTTTCCAGTTGTCACTGAAGATTAATACATCATCAATATAAACAACACACCCTGCCAAACCCTCTGTTACAACATTCATGAGCTTCTGAAATGTGGCTGGTGCATTCTTCATACCATATGGCATTACAGAACATGCAAGTCTTTCCTAGTGTTACAAAACATGAGATCTCCCTAGCATGTTCAGTCATAGGTACTTGCCAGTATCCCTTTAACAGATCAAACTTACTTATGTACCTAGCCTTTCCTATCTTGTCTATGCAATCTTCCATGCGAGGGAGAGGGTGTCTGTTTTGGTTATCTGATTAACACGTCTGTAGTCGATGCAAAGCCGCTGTGACCCACCTGACTTAGGGACTAGAGTGACAGGAGAACTCCACTCGCTCTGACATGGCTCAATCATCTTGTGGTCCAACAGGTAGCCAAGCTCCTTCTGGATGAGAGGAACTTTCACTGGGTTCACACGGTAAGGAGGCAGTTTAATTGGCTTTGCGTCTCCAACATCGACATCATGCATCAACACAGTGGTTCTTCCTGGAGTGGCACGGAACACTTGCGGGTACTCCTGCAGTAATGCCGAAAACTCCTGCCTTTCCTCGGGAGGTAGATGAGAAAGCTTAGTCTGGAGATCATTCATGATATCAGGATTCTTCCCCAAACTATCACTCAGGCTCATACTGCATGGGAGAGCTTCACTTGCAGACTCGGGTGGAACAGCTACAGTGCAGACTGGATTATTTTCGTCCCGCCTGTGATATAACTTTACCATGTTGATGTGACATAGTTGCTTGTTCTTTCTACGATCTGGTGTGGCGATGACATAGTTGACATCACTGAGTTTCTTCTCCACGAAATAAGGACCACTAAACTTGGCTTGAAGAGGTTACCCATGCACCGGTAGCAGAATCAAAACCTGATCTCCTGGCTGAAAGTGGCGTAACCCGGACTTCTTATCATACCAAGTCTTCATCTTCTCCTGAGCAGCTCCTAAATTCTCTCGCGCCAGTTGTAAAGCAGTGGACAGCCGTTCTTTGAACTTCATCACATACTCCAGCAGGTTGACGTTATCTTCCTCCGACAGGCAGCATTCCTTGAGTAACTTAAGGGGTCCTCTTACTTCATGGCCAAACAGTAGTTCAAAAGGTGAGAAGCCCAGTGATTCATTTGGAGATTCTCTTGCGGCAAATACAACGAATGGAAGACCTTTATCCCAGTCTTTCTGATGTTCCAAACAGTATTTCTTGAGCATCGATTTGAGTGTTTGATGATATCTCTCCAACGCTCCTTGGGTCTGGGGATGGTAAGCTGAAGACGTGATCTGGGTGATGCCCAACTCTTTAAGAGACTGCTTGAAAACATTTGACATGAAATTACTTCCCGGTCTGACTGTACCTCCTTGGGCAGACCAAACTTTGTGAAGAACCCTAGCATTTCCTTAACCACGTTCTTTGCAGAGATATTTCTAAGTGGAATGGCTTCAGGATAACGAGTAGCCATATCAATCAGGGTCAACACATAAGAAAATCCTGAAGAAGTCTTAGGAAGAGAGCCCCCAATATCCACCAACACACGGGTGAATGGCGCCTCAAAAGGAGGAATGGGAGCTAGAGGTGCAACCTTTTCGGTCTGATTACACTTCCCCACAACTTGACAGGTGTGACAAGACTTACAATACCAGGAAACATCTCTGAAGATACCTGGCCAGTAGAAGTGTTTCAAAATGCGTGCCACAGTCTTCCTCACTCCAAGGTGTCCTGCCAAACTGGAATCATGAGCCACTCTAATGATATCCTGCCTACAAACACGAGGGATGACAACTTGATGTACAACCTCCCATTCACAGTCGGCTGATGCTCTTGGGGGTCTCCACTTTCTCATAAGTACTCCTGACTTTACATAATAACAAGTAGAAGCACCGGCTGACTCTTCTTCACTGTAAGCAGAGTTAGCTAGACCTTTCAACTCAGGGTCAGCAACCTGCAACTCAACCAACTCTTGACGAGACAAATTATCAACACTACGGGGTACTGCCTCATCTGGTGAGTGGTCCAAATTAGCAAGAAAAGTGTCAGCTAGGATAACATCATCATCATCATTATCCTCTAAGTCACCAGTAACTTTAGATTTAGCCCTAGTGACAGCACATGCAGAGAACACATCAGGGACATCACAATCCTGGGCCGCAGCCACTACCTCACTAGACAACTGAGGAGCTGGACACACTTTACTTCCACCAATATCATTTCCAAGTAAGAAAGTTACACTTGACATTGGGAGTGTCTCCACCAACCCAACCATAACGGAACCATTAACAAAACCAGACTCTAAATTCGCTCTGCACAGAGGGACAGAGAAGGAATTATTCCCTACACCTTGTAAGATTACAGTTTCATCAGATGAATTAACATTAGAGCCTAGAACACTGGTCAGCATAAGGGATTGGCAAGCACCTGTATCACGATATATTTTAACTGATTTCCTGTCATTATTGTCCAGAGGACTGACAAAACCATCAGACAGGAAATTAGCACATGAACTCTTGAGAGTGTCACCCACGTTACTGCTCAAAAGAGGAGCTTCATCATGAGGATTTAATTTACCCCTCAAAGCAGGTTCAGTTAACTCAGTTAAAGAAATCTGGGAACTCTCAAGGGTGGACACTAGACCAATTGACTGAATATTTAAAGACTCCTTTTTGTTCACATCACGCTGTCTTCTGAAACATTTCTCCGTAGTATGACCAAGCTTACTACAATAAGTACATTTACTTTTCTGAAATCTAGAGGTGGAGCTGGTATTTACTTCCTGAGAGACATCATCTTTATTCTCTTTCCTGTTACCTGTACTCTGAGTAGAGGCAACGTACTTACTCTCAGCTTTCCCTTTTTCTTTAGAATATCTCTTGTGAGTGAGAACATATTCATCAGCTAAAACTGCAGCATCAGACAAATTATCTATTCTTCTCTCATCAAGATATAGGCTTACATCTTTATAAATACACCTCTTGAAGTCCTCCAGCAAAATCATGTGCCTAAATTTACCAAAATCAGAATCCACATTCTTGGAATTTAACCACTGCTCTAACAGATCTTCTTTGATTTTTACATACTCAACATGGGATTGCTTATCTTGCTTGTAAGTTGTCCTAAATTTTACTCTATAGGCTTCAGGAACAAGCTCATAGGCCTTAAGAATCAAGCTCTTAACTACATCATAATAATCAGATTGATACTGAGGCAAAGATGCATAAGTTACTTGAGCTTTACCGGTGAGAACAGTTTGAAATAGTACTGGCCAATACTTTTTGGGCCAATTAAAACCTGTAGCTACCCTCTCAAAGAACTGAAAATACTTTGTTAAATCAGATTCATTAAAAGGAGGGACAAGTTTAACATTTTTAGCCACATCAAAATCATCAGAGCTAGATGATCCAGTTCCACCTTGTTTCATGCGATACTCATGGTCTGCCTGAATCCTAGCAATTTCAACTTGTGCCTCAGCCTCCTTAACACGAGCCTGAAACTCTGCCTCCTTAGCATGAGTCTCCGCCTCCTTAGCCTGAGACTCCGCCTCCTTAGCACGTGCTTGAAATTCAGCCTCCTTAACAGGAGCCTCCTGCAGGGCCAACTGTAACTTAGCTAATTCAATCTGCGTTTGCTCATTTGGAGAAGTTACATTAAACAAGCTTTTATTAATCATGCCAACAATTTGATCTTTAGAATGATGAGAGTTAACTGCAATTCCCAAATGTTGAGCAACAAGCTTAAGTTCATTCTTTGTTCTGTTTTCTACATCAAACTCTGTTTCCACATTTGACAAAAAATCTTTGGCTTCATCAAGCGTAGTAATAGTAGACATCATGAATAAATCACAGTCACAAAATATCAAGCAATATCCTTATGATAATATCCTGAATATCCTGATATGAGGTCGCCAAATTTATGTTACGGAACAGAGAAAGATAATGTACACTTTAAGTGAGAATACTAAAAATCACTACTGTCCCGTAAAGTTCCAGGTTCAAAACAAAGAGTTAGGTAAAATTGCAAGTTAAAGTTTAATGCTCAAACTAACAACAAAACATTTAGGACTCATAAGGATAATGTAATGGCAAAAAACAGGATAAATATATGGTTAACTGCAATAGCCTCTATTATCTAAGTCAGCCCTGATAAAATGAAAATACACTGGGTAATGCTCAGTTAATGCAAGATAAATTATTACAGATACAATATATTATTAATGATGGCTGACAATAAGAACCTTATATGAATTACAAAAATCTCATTAGGCCTACAAATTAACAACTTATGCCATACAGTACAAGAACAAAATGCAACAACACTCATACTCAAATTACACAGCTGCTAGATGGTTGGAGACTTCCTGTGCACTCACAATAATAACTGTACAGGGGAGGACAGAGATGTGAACAAAATGAGGAGTAGATCTAAGTGGCAATAATGTAGAGACTGAGCTCATTATATAGGGGCCGGCAGAGCTTGATACAACTTGTAAGAAGGACGCGCAAATGAAGCCATGGGGACAAAGAGTTGACAATCCCGCTCTGAACAACAGAAAGAACGACTTTACTATAACGGTAGAAAGGGGGGAGTGAGGTAGAACACGCTCGTGATCAAACAGGCAACACACTGTACGTTAGAATTACACAAAGGATAATGAAATCATAGGCTATGTAACAATATATATATATATATATATATATATATATATATATATATATTTTTTCTATACTCTCTCTCTCTCTCTCTCTCTCTCTCTCTCTCTCTCTCTCCCTCTCCCTCTCTCTCTCTCTCTCTCTCTCTCTCTCTCTCTCTCTCTCTCTCTCTCTCTCTCTCTCTCTCTCTCTCTCTCTCTCTCTCTCTCTCTCTCTCTATATATATATATATATATATATATGTATATAGGTAGATAGATAGATAGATAGATAGATAGATATAATGATCAGGGGCATAATGTTTGCTTGCATAAGACGGGCAGAACGTTCTTTGCACGAAGAACGGACCCTGAACGATGCTTAGATGAAGACGAAAATGTCGGGCTGTAGGAGAACGTTGTATATATATATATATATATATATATATATATATATTTCTCTCTCTTTTTTCTTCATTCCTAACGTCTGTTCCTTCTTTTTTTTTTTTTTTTTTCGTTTCTTGTCGCTTTTTTCCTTACTCTCTTCCTTGCTCTGTCCCTCCCTATCACTTCCATGTCCTTCATTATCGTTGTCCCTTTACCTTCTTCCTTTTCTTCTGTGTCTTGTATTTTATGAGGTGGTTCTTTCTTCTTCACACCAGCCAGCCAAGGTCTTTGTTCCTCTCTGCCGGTAATACCAGAGCCACTTAAATACCTTAGTGTTACATATTCTACGCTTACCATTGCGCGTCTTTCCCCTATTATTATTATTAGTTATTATTATTATTTTTTTTGTTTTCCTATCCTATTTTATGACGCATATCCCACTCTTTCCAGCTGTTGTCTTTACTTCCACCTCTTCCTGGGTCAACTGATGCAGTCTTATCGAGCCACCATTCTCTCTCTGAGGCAGTTTATAAGTTTTAGTGTTCATTTCAGTACCTATATCACTCTCCTGCAGCTTGTCCTATCATGCAAGTACAGTATATTTTTCCTTGAAGCCACATCCAGGACCGTGTGTTTGTAGGCTGAAACCAAATCTCCCTTGACCCGGACCTATGCTTCCCAGAACAGTTCAGTGGCGCCAAACATTCATGCACTCAGTCTGGGACACGACCGAAGTTCAAGAGGGAGAGTCCACACTACGGCGTCTGGAGAGCTGTCTGTACTTTGAAGGGGTTTTTGGAATACATTTCCTTGACGAGGGCGGAGAGAGAGAGAGAGAGAGAGAGAGAGAGAGAGAGAGAGACAGACAGACAGACAGAGACAGACAGACAGACAGAGACAGAGACAGACAGACAGACAGATTGACATACAGACAGAGACAGAAATGATCCTGGCTTAATTTCGGTAAATACTTGTTTACCTTTCTAGGTGAGGAAAAAAAAAAAAAAAAAGCGGAAGGCTGTCCATCCGACAGGGCACTGAGTCCCATATTTTCCCCTCCATTCCTGTCATAAGGACTTCTCGTATTTTCACAGACTTCCGTTTCATTACGAAATCCGCAAGTAATGATGGATAAGAAATTGGAACAGTATTGCGAATCATGCCAATTAAGCACTGAAATTGGCGAGATAATACTGAATATAAAGAATGAGCAACAAGAAGAATAAAGAAAATTATAAAATGAAACAAAAACATCGAGGGCCGAATGCTAGTTACCCGCCAATATAATGACAATAATACCATCAAATCAGATTTGAGGAAATTCGCAAAACTCTTCGGAATTAAGTCACTACGTTTCGCTAAAAGCCAAGCCATACTAAAAAATATTAGAAAGTGTTCACAGAGCGCAGACCTCCGCCAATGCATTGCCATAAAAAAGGATCCGGATCCGGATCCGTGGATATAGGAGCCGGATCCGCCTCAAAATTTAATCATTTTTATTTTGTCCATGGTCCACCTTTCTACAAAATTTCACTGGAATTCATTGAGAACTTTTCGAGATATTGTGCCGAATACTCCTATGCCGGATCCGGATCCGCCTCAGAATTCGATCATTTCCTCATTGGCCCATGGCTCACCCTTCCACAAAATTTCATCAGAATACGTTCATAACGTGTTGAGTAATCCCCCTTACAAACAAACAAACAAACACATAAACAAACGCGGGGTAAGACATAACCTCCTTGCCGGAGGTAATAAGGCGGCTGGCATTCTGTCGTCTTTGATCAAATCCTCAGCAATAATAGTAGGCCTCTGCACATCCACATAGTTTCTATTTACTGAAGATTTGGTGAAAATTCGTCCACAACTTTTCGAGATATTTTGGCATCAGACACACCCGCACCCACCCACCCACCCACACACACACACACACACACACACACACACACACACACACACACAAACCGACAAAAACTATATTGTCTCGCCTTGCTAAAGGCGGGCGATAAAAAGTAGCGACAGCATAAAACAAAATAGTCACACCAAATACTTGGCAAACAGTGCCTGCGTTAGGCTCATTATATCTTTGATATAAAATGCTTACGTGTTTTGCTAATTATATCTCTGGCCAAACTGATATCATTCGGACCAGTGATTCGATCACCACCTGCAAAGCGATACATCATTGACATGTATGAGGAACGTAAAATCAAAGCCTTGGTTCAGTGCTTGTTACAGAAACTCAGAATTGGTTAGAAAATTCTGAAGTAATCTGCCTGGAGTGAAAACCAGCAGCATAGAAACTAAATACCCACATTGTTCTGTCGCTGAAAATAAATACAGTTAGAAACGTAAACTTCCTTCCACTAAAACAAAACCGATGAAATTTATAAATTTTACCTATCCATCAACCTTCCTTCGAACTTTTCCAACCCAGTATAGCTAGCCGTAACTCTCTAAAATAGTGCCGTGGCCCTCTTTGGCGTCACGACCCAAGTTAAAGCAGAAATTCTTTAAACCTTCTAACAACAAGACATGCAGTATCATGAAATGAGGAGGAAAAGAATCTTGTATATATTTACCGTTCCATAAAATATGTGGGGAGAGTTGTGTCATTATCAAGAAGCGACGCAGATCCTCTCATCCAGTATGTAAGAGAGGTTGGTCAGTGTGTATGCTGGAGGGTGTCAACACATCCCAGAATAGTAGACTTGGCTAGGGAGGTGAGGAAAGGGTACACGCAGAAAAGGTTAGAGTGGCTGTAGAGAAAAGAGGGAGGGAACAGCTGAAAGAATAAGAGAGGAGGGAACATTACAGGAAAAGACGAAAGGCGGAAAGTGATTGGGGAGAGAGAGAGAGAGAGAGAGAGAGAGAGAGAGAGAGAGAGAGAGGGGTTTATTTTTCATGTCAGAGGGGTCACCACACCACCCTCGACAGCCCAGCCAGCACCAGTGACCAAGTGGACGCTGAAAGACCCACACAGGTTGACAGCCAAGATATCCAGAGGCATTGAGCGAGAAAGAAAATTCTCTCTCTCTCTCTCACACACACACACACACACACACAACAATACCGTATTGACGGTTGGAACGTGTACTCCTCGGCTTTCATTACGTCATAATTGAATGTGTACAACTGATATAAAATGATAACTGGTAAGAGACGAATGGCCTGAAATTTATAGCGCTGATATCCGACCCTGGTTAACCATATATATATATATATATATATATATATATATATATATATATATATATATATATATACTGTATATATACAGATCAATAACAGGCGTCGAAAATGGTATCCGAGCGCGATAAGAGCAAGACCACGTTAGTGACTCGTTGCCATCATACAGCCCATTAAACTGAAGGACAGTTGCTGAATGGATGCCTGCATAGGCCTACCATCATCGGTGGTGTGGTGGTGGTGGTCTGTGGTTGTTCTGATGATCCTCACAGCAAGGGGTAGTGAGTGTGTTAAGGACAAGTGAAATGAATGGGACGAAAAATTTGTCACAGTTACAGAGTCTTGATGTTAAGGAAATGCTCAATAAAAATTAAATGATGAAGTGTACTGTACATCTCTCTCTCTCTCTCTCTCTCTCTCTCTACAGCATATATATATATATATATATATATATATATATATATATATATATATATAAAAGAGCCGCGATGTCTTTGTTTGTTTGTCCTTCAGTCATGCCCAAACTACTGTACAGTCAGCATCAATTGACGTGTTGTAAACAAAAACAACACACGCCACGTGATTTCTAT
The DNA here is from genome assembly GCF_032717465.1 of Coenobita brevimanus. Lineage (NCBI taxonomy): Eukaryota > Metazoa > Arthropoda > Malacostraca > Decapoda > Coenobitidae > Coenobita > Coenobita brevimanus. The sequence goes on from NC_136959.1 coordinate 15,790,729, forward strand.
TATTAATAATAATGAAACAAATAGATAGAATGCAACAATTTTATATCTTAAGCTTTGTTTACTAACCTTCTATTTGGGTATAGGTTGACCTTTGCGTTTTCGCACGTCTGCGAGGCGGCCAGGCACTGAATCTGCAAGTTTTTGCAGAGTTGATGGTGGTATGGTGGTCCCGATGAAGTGCATCCTCTAATTTTACCAGTGTGGAGATGTCTTCTTCTCTTATTTTCACTTTTAGAATGGCCCAGAGGTTCTCAATGGGTGATATGTCAGGGCTGTTTGGTGGCCAGTCAGGTATCATCTCGATCTCGCTGTCCCTGCGCCAGTTCTTTACCACCTGGGCGGTGTGGCATGGTGCGCAGTCCTGTTGCAAGATCTCTGCACCTGTCGCCCCAAATCAATCTGCCAGTTTCCCATCTAAAAGGCGCAGGTACACGTCTTTGGTGACAGACTGACCCTTGGGGAAGATGTGCATATCAGCCAAGCCTCTATCTCTATATATATACCTAGGCTGCTTCCCCCAAGGAAAGGGAGGTAGCCGAGACAGGACGACTCACTCTCCATTTACTCATCCATTCAAACACATTCATTCGCATCTTAGCCCCAAAGGGGAGAATGGACAGATCCTCACCGCACCACACCGCACAAGGGTCAACTGCGCAATGCAATCAGTGACATCCGCAGCAGGGCCCAACAGCAGAACTGGTTTACCCCTGCCACATCATAATAGACCCATCCCCTTACCCGCACCTGACCTGACTAGCTGATCAGACCAAATGCGGGAGAATATCCCCTCAGGGCTGCGTCATCACTTATTCATTCACAATTTCTCTCCATTTATTTCTGTCACGCACAGCCACTCTTCCTTGCTCAACAGACATCCCTCTCGCATCCAGCGCTCTCTTCACACTGTCCATCCATCCTATTCGTGGTCTTCCTCTCAGCCTTACACCTCTCACATCAGATCTAGTTATCTTTTTCACCAATCGCTCATTATCCATTCTCTCCATATGCCCAAACCATTGCAACACCCTCTGCTCAACTCTACCAGCCATCTCCCGAACAACTCCAGTTCTCCTTCGCACTTCATCATTTCGCACTCGATCCATACGCGTCCTCCACACATACTCCTCAGACATCTCATCTCCATTACATTCAAACTTTTCCTCTCTGCTACACCCATATTCCATGTTTCAGCCCCATATAATGCAGTCAGTACCACAACACCCTCATACAGCCTTCTCTTTACATCCATTCTAAGCGAACGACATTTAAACACTTTTGTCATTCCTCCCAGCACCTTTCCTACTTCATTTATTCTAAACTTCACTTCTGCATCTATTCTTCCATCCACAGCAACATGTGACCCTAGATATTTAAAACACTCTACCTCCTCAAGCAACTCACCATTCAAAACTATATTCATCCCCCTACCATCTATCAACCTCGTACACTTCATCACTTTACTCTTATTCTCATTTACTTTCAATTTCCTCCTTTCACACACCCTTCCAAACTCCTCTACCAACTGTCTCAATCTCTCCTCTGAATCAGTCACCAGTGCAGTATCATCTGCAAACAGCAGCTGCTTCAGATTCCACTCTCCTCCATCAACATTTACCAGACTCAGACCACCTAAAACTCTTGCATTCACCTCCTTTACAACACCATCCATGTAAATATTAAACAACCAAGGCGACATCACACATCCCTGTTGCAGCCCCACTCTCATTGGAAACCAATCACTCACAGCATTTCCCACTCTTACACTGGCTCTACTATTTACATAAAAACTTTTCACCCCTTTTAGTAACCTACCATCATGTCCATACAATCTTAAAACAGTCCACAAAGCCTCCCTATCAATTCTATCATACGCTTTCTCTAAATCCATAAATGCCCAAAACACATCCTTGCCTTTCGCTAAATACTTTTCACACACTTGTCTCACAGCAAACACCTGATCAACGCATCCCCTCCCTCTCCTAAAGCCACACTGCTCATCACTAATCACTCCCTCTGTACCCTCTCTAACTCTCATAATTAACACTCTACCATACACCTTACCTACAACACTCAACAGACTTATACCCCTAAAGCTAGTACATTCATACTTATCACCCTTGCCTTTATACAACGGGACCACACAAGCACTTGCCCAGTCAATTGGCACCATACCTTTCTCAAAGCACACATTCAACAATTTTACTAACCAGTCAACAATAGTCACTCCACCACCCTTCAGGCATTCCACAGCACACCCATCCATACCTGCAGCTTTCCCTGTTTTCATCTCCTTTACTGCCTTCTCCACTTCCTCCTTCGTGATCAAAGAATCATTCAACTCTCCCAACACATTTATTCCTTGCACCCTTCCATCCGCCACAATCTCAGCCACCCTTTCCTCCTCTACATTTAATAATCTTTCAAAATACTCTCCCCATCTCTTCCTTACTGCATCCATCTCAATCAACATCCTTCCATCCTCTGCTTTTACTCGTTCTTCCTTCCCAGACTCTCCCTTTCGCACCCTTTTCACCTCCTTCCAAAACATTTTCTTATTCTGTTGAAAATTCTCTGTCAGCCGCCTACCCCACCTCTCATCTGCTGCCACTTTAGCATCACGCACAGCCCTTCTCGCTCTATTCCTCTTTTCCTTATACCTTTCATATGACATCTCATCCTTCCTCTGCAGCCCCACTTCATATGCACGTCTCTTCTCAGCCACAGCCATACTTACTTCCTCGCACCACCATTCACTTCCTTTTCTTACACCACCACCCACACGTCTCACACCACACACCTCTTCTGCATGCCCCACCACAGCACTCTTAAACAACTGCCATTCCTCCTCCACGCTGCCATTTTCCCGATCTTTCACTGCGTTCCACTCATCTTTCAATTTCTCCTGATACTCTATCTTTTTCTCTCTTTTATCCAACTCACTCACTTTCAAAACCTCCCTGCCACACCTAACCCTCCTAGCTCTCACCCATCTCTTACCTACTCTTAACTTTCCCTCCACCAGGTAGTGGTCAGACATACCTCCACCCTCCCCTCTCAGAACTCTCACATCCAACAATCTTCCTATTACATTCCTAGACACAACCACATAGTCCATCAAGGCTCTATCAACAACCCTTCCACCCTCCTGTCTCACCCATGTATACTTATAAATATCTTTCTTCTCAAACAGCGTATTCCCAATCACCATCTCTCACTCAACACACATCGCTATCATTCGTTCCCCATTTTCATTTCTTCCAGGCACACCATGTATACCAACTACACCTTCAACTGCTACATTTCCCACTCTAGCATTCAGATCTCCCATCATTACCACATTCACATTCGCTCCAAAACTCTGCAGACACTCATCAACATCATTCCAGAAAGACTCCCTCTCTTGTTCATCCCTTTCACTACCAGGCCCATATGCACTCACAAACACCCACAACTCACTTTCAAATTTCGCTTTCACCCACATCAGTCTCGATGACACCTCCTTCCATTCAATCACACATTGCTGTACTTCCGGACTCACTAACAAGGCCACACTTTCTCTTGCCCTTCCTCTATCAACACCTGACAATCTTCCATTCACACTTCCAAACATAGATTCCCCCTTCCCTTTCATCTTCGTTTCACTCAAAGCTAACACATCCAACTTTCTTCTCACAAACATTCTCCCAATCTCCTCCCTTTTAGCCTCAATCGTACTACATCCACGCACATTCATAGACCCAATCTTCAGGGTACGGGGATAACTCCATCCCCCATCCCTTTCTTTGGCCTGTCTCTTTTTAGGAACTAAAAAACAGAGGAGGGGGTCCCTAGTCCCCTCACCCCGCCCCTTTTAGTCGCCTTTTACGACACGCAGGGAATACGGTGGCAGTATTCTTCCTAACACAACCTGGCCGCAGAGTAGTAGTACCACCCCATAGTGCGGCCAGGTTGTGTCCCCCCCGCCCCAGGGTTGTGTCCCCACACCATAAGAGAGGGAGGATGTTTTAAGGTCTTGGCGGTATAGTGGGGGTCACACAGGTCCGAGCCCTTGCGGCGCCACACCTTTATGCCTTTCGTATCACTAACACGAAAAACTGATTCGTCTGTCCACAAGACCTTTCTCTAATCTTCTTGAGTCCATGAAGAATATTTTTCGGCAAAGGCAAGCCTCTTCATCCACTGAGTCTCTGTCACCATAGGCTTACTTCTGTTCTTTATTTTGCTGTATTTCAGTTTATTTCGGATGATTCTCTGTAGAGTTCGTACAGCTGTTCCCTGTAGTAGATCTTTGTTCTTTTCCTCAATTTGTTTTGCTGTAATTGTTGGATTTTTTTCTAACTCCCACCTGATAATTGCTAATGTCATGTCTCCAACGTTGGAAGGCCTTCCCCCACCATATCTGTGATGGGGTGTATCACGCTTGCCACTCACCTTAAATTTAGACACTTGTCGTTGCACTGTACGTAGGTTTACTCCTGTTTCTTGGCGGATTTCTCGGCAGTTAAGGCCTAACTTATGACACTGCACTATTTTTACTAAGTTATCCTGGCTTGTATACTTTTTTGACATTGTTCACGATTTGCACGAGCAATTTTGCAATGGTCGGTAACGCCTCGCGCAAGGTTTTGGGAAAAGGGCACAAAAAATCTCCGAGATCAATCCCCTACAAAAGCATAATTAAAACTGACCGTTATATCTTTAAAAACTCTGAACGGCAACACCTCTGAGTTGCCAAGTAGTTAATTTTTCCTGGGGCATTTTTTCTCGGGCGTTAGGAGACGATATATCACAAACATAATATATAGGTCTAGCGAGGCCTGCAACGACACGTCAATTGACGCTGACTGTAATGGTCAGAGGCCCCCAGACCCATATATATTCTGAATCAAGGTGACCAATCATGGTTTTAGGGGGGGTCAAAATTCAGATCTGAGTCATTTGAGGTCACCAGTAGTGTTCGCCTTTTTGTCCCAAGCAACGCCGGGTACCCCTGCAGCACATTTTTTGGCATGGAGACTCACATGACCTCTAGTTCAGACATAGGCTATGTGAGGTTGACATCCGAGGTCATTTAAGGTCACAGGTAATAGTTAACAAGTGACCTTAAATACTGAGCGTTAGTCTGCGAAAGCTGAAATAGAAAGTTCTTGGACCGTTAATAATTCCCACTCAGTAGCTTAAGAGGTACATTGTCTTTCTGGAGTAGAAAGAAAGACTGAACTAGAACAAATAGGATTAGTGTTTGTCTTTTTGGCCCGGCATCGCCGGGTACCCCTGACAGTATTATACGTTGTTAAACTGGTTTGTCCTCTTGATTTCATACAAGACGATTCATTTTTTTTTTTATTACTGCAAAAATATATCGTAGCTCTTTGTTATCCATCTTTCTGTCTGCCTGTGTATTCATCATACATCAGTATTCTAAGCCACTGCTTTAAGAATCTACAGGTGTTTCTTTAGCAGCCAACACGTATTCCTGATCGCCCTGGAGAGAGACCAAAGATAATTGAACGTTTTCCTACAACTAATCCTTCTGTTGACTATTTCAGTCTTACCTCAACTGTGGACCTCTGATTACAATCTTATCTCGGTAACCTCTTCAAGCCTTCGGGTCCTCTCAGGAAGTTCCGTCCGTGGCAGTTTGTCACAGTGGCCTGGGATTCCCTCAGGTGCATTTTCTTTTTTCTCTGGAAGGACTATTGCTTCAATAGCCGAGAACCATCCAGGATTGCTTTGGACATTACAGAGTTTATTCTCTCTGGCATAGAAACGATGGGAGACTATTCTCCTTTCTCAAAATAATAAAAGAAACACCTTGACTCAGTCACGCTTGCTCTGATGCTGTTCCCAAGAAGGCAGCTTTCAAAACGTACCCTGAATATTGTTAGTTTAATGTATTTCTGACAGAAATAATCCAAACCTGCTGCTTGTCTGATTTAGTTCATTTATATGCTCCAAGTTCTTCAACTCATATTCTTTCCGATCCTTCTGGCACTTTGTCAAAAAAAAAAAAAAAACTTCCTATTTCCTTCCTCTTCTCCACTCTGATGATTCCGTAACGTTTTCTTCTAAGTCACAAAGCTGAACTTTTTCCTTTTAAAGTTCTCATTAAACTTCACTCTGGATGATTCTGGTGCCTTCCTTACTTATCCTCCTCCATCTAATTACAGTATTCATACCTGACACTAAAATTTCTCTAAGATATATATTTTTTGTGCCTATTGGCCTCAGTACTGTTAAGAAGTGCTCTATGGCTATGGTTCTGTTGGGATCCCGTTTGTTGTTCATAACAACTGTGCTTCCATGCAAACATCCTGCTCAGGGAAACTCTTTTGTATTTGGCTGTCAACTCGCACCCATCCCTCTTGCTGGAAGCTTCTTCGTATTCTGGCTGTCCTGAAGATGGACTTTTTTTTTTTTTTATGTGACCAACTCTGGTCATAGGCTTCACAGCCTGCTTTCAAGGTCCAGTAGTCCTTCTACACACCATACACCTCTACATGTCACCACTTCGGCGCTAACACCCACCGTCCATATTGAATACATGCTAGGGCTGTCTCATACAGGACTGGTGTATTGGTATTAGCGGGGGTATTTTTGCGACATGTCGGAGGTTCTTCTGGTAGATCAGTAAAGTCTGATATTTATGAAATTCAAATCCTTAAACTGTTCCCTGACCCAGCCACCACCTCCTCAACATTCTAAATATCGTGAATTTTTATATCTATCCTTAGCATGGAGATTATCACGTGATATTCCTCTCGTAACCCCTTTTCTGTCCGTCGGTGTGGATTCTGCCGGGTCCTCTCCACGTACAGTCTTCTCGCCTTCCTCCCTGATTCATGGTCATCCTGCTTTTCGGACTGGTAAAAATCATTGCTATTGCACTTTGCATCTCAAAGACTTTCGACTCGGCCTGGCATTATATATGTCATTTCTAAGCTGCCTTTTTTTTTTCCCCTCATTCTATCCGTGCTCTGATTTATAGCATCTTTCTTCGTCGTTTTTTAGCTGTTTTTATAGAAAGCCACAGTTCCTCTTCTAAAGCTATCGGTAGTGATGTATCTCAGGGTTCTGTCCTGTCACTAACTACTGTACTGTACCTTCCCTCTTTTCATCAATTGCCCTCTGAGTTGCATAACTATCCTATCCACTCATAAAATATTGATTCCATTTATCACATTTCCCCTCACTTGCCTCACTCTCCATCACGGCAGTTGTTTCACTATCACGGGATAGAGCTATGGCACACTTAATTTCTAATTTAGCTATCGTTTCTGATCCTGGGAAAGAAGACCTTCCTGATTTCAGGCATCAAAAAATCTGTTTTATATTTTCCAACATGTGAGCATCTTTCATCTTTCACAGGAATATCCTATAATATTCAGAATCACACTGCTCGGCTCTCCGCGATCTCTGAAAATGGGTGAGGTGTCATTTTCTCTCAGGACTTATCGTAGAATGATCATAATTATATATCTCATGCAAAATCCGCCTCCAAGATATTGGCATGCTAAGCTGACTCTATGCTTTATTTACTTTTGTGCTGGTGCTGACTTTGTCCAGAGGTCTTGTTCGCCCCATGAAGGCGTAGAAGATGTCAGGCGAGGCCTTCTCACATGCAACTATTCCATACAGGTGGAGTTAAGTCTTTTGGTCTCATCAGTTACCCTTCTGCTACTGACTCTCTTCAGTTTCTCTCTCTTCACTGCACTGTTGCATCATTCTCCCTTTAGACTTTTCTATTGCAGTCTCAGTGGCACTGCTCTTCTAAATCATCCGTGTTCATGCCCCCTTCATTATGGCTTATGCTCAGTGGCCGTCTGGCAGTGCATACTCGCCATTTTTCTATCCAACTCTCTCAGGAGAGATTATTACAATGTTTGCGGCAGGTCAGCATAGGAACTGTTTTCTTCAGTCTGTGTTTCTCTCGTTTTGTAATCTCTAATAATGTAACTGCTACGTGTCCAGGTATCTTGAAGCGAATAGGTTTTACCTTTGGCTCTCTTTTGTTCAGTTTTCATGAAAAGAGCATCCTTTACTTACGATTTTAACATTTGCAACTTTCTTCTTTGCATAAGGCCGGGCGCACATTGAGACGCATGGGCAGCGTACCCAGCAGGGCAGACACTGGGCAGGGCAGTGCAGGGCAACACAGGGCAGCATAGGCTTGGTGCGCACATTGAGAAGCAATCTGTCGTCCTGTGCGGGTACTGTGGTCATGGCTGTCGCTCAAGATTACTTAAGAAACCTTAGTTCAGAGTCCGACGCAGAAAATGAATTCGAGAAAGTTATGTTATTATATGACATTTGTAAAGGAAAGCGGTCACTGTGGAGTGAATGCATGGAAAAGAGGAATACCCATGGTGCATTTGCTTTAACCTCTGAGCTGCCTTATGCAAGATACAAGAACTATTTCAGATTAAGCCGAGAGCAGTTTGAAGAAGTGCATAATATGATACAAAGTGACATATCCTCTGAAGGATGCAACGCCCCAAACCAATCCGGAGTAAAGATAAACTGGCTGTGTTTCTAAGGCCAGTTTATATTTCTTCACATCTGTCTTTAAGGAATATAGAGACAGAGGAAATAGTCTTCTGATAAACAATTCCCCTTTTCTTTTGGTCCGTAATACTGTCTCCATAATTTTATTTTAATGGATTATTGTAAAAAAAAGAAAAATAACAGGAATAAATGTTTTAATAAGCATAGTTTCAGAGAGAGAGAGAGAGAGAGAGAGAGAGAGAGAGAGAGAGAGAGATGTGCAATGGAGCTCAGGGTTTGAAAGAAGGTAGGAATGGAGAGAGAGAGAGAGAGAGAGAGAGAGAGAGACTCATCACAGGTTAACAAAATAATCAGACATATGGAAAGCCTATATCTCAGTCGTATACGTATGCAAGTTCATGATATTATTTTTCATACAGCAATATACTCACCATCTTTAAACTGTAGAGTGCATGGAATCGCAGCCCATATCTCGTCTTTATAAGATCCCTTCATGTACTCAGGATGAGTAATGTCATACATCACTCTTTGTTGGCGGACAGCCTCTATAAGTTCCTCGTTGGACGACATCGTGAGTACTGTCCAAAATGAACTACTGTGCCGCACGTGTGCAGGAAACTGCGTTTCAAAGACTGCGTGGCGCAGGCCGACACAGGTCGCACCTACACGGTGCTGCCCTGCGTGCCCACGTGCGCGCTTACATTTAAAATAGTGAGATGCAGTTTTCTGCCCTGCTCTGTGCTGCGTCGCCTGTGTCGCCTGCGTCTCAATGAGCGCCCGGCCTGAGCAGACCTATATCGGCCTGCGCTACGCAGTCTTTGAAACGCAGTTTCCTGCACACGTGCGGCACAGCTGTTCATTTTGACAGTACTCACGATGTCGTCCATCGAGGAACTTACAGAGGCTGTCCGCCAACAAAGAGTGCTGTGTGACACTACTCATCTTGAGTACATGAAGGCATCTTATAAAGACGAGATATGGGCTGCGATTGCATGCACAATTCAGTTTAAAGATGGTGAGTATATTATGAAAAATATCATGAACTTGCATACGTATACGACTGAGATATAGGCTTTCCGTTGATGTGTGCCTTTGCATCTTGTGTGTGTGTGTGTGTGTGTGTGTGTGTGTGTGTGTGTGTGTGTGTGTGTGTGTGTGTGTGTGTGTGGAGAGAGAGAGAGAGAGAGAGATGGTACCACTGAATTGTAAATAATGAAACTAGCTCTTGGGATATTAGATTTATTGTAGTTAGTAAATACCAAGTAATTCTATGAAAACTATTATATGATGCAAATTGTATAACACAACGAAATTTATCAAAAATAATAACATGCCTACAGCCTGTATCCTCATTATTTTTTCCGTCATCATTACTTCCCTTATCCACTTATTCCTTCCTCTCCTCTTCTAAGGTTTCTTAAGTAATCTTGAGCGACAGCCATGACCACAGTACCCGCACAGGACGACAGACTATTTCTCAATGTGCACACCACGCCTATGCTGTCCTGTGTTGCCCTGCCCTGCCCTGTCCTGTGCCTGCCCTGCTCTGCGCTGCCCTGCGTCTTAATGTGCGCCCGTTGGGGTGATGTGACAATAGAAACTGTAAAGGATCGACTACAGTATTCATTGTGTTTCACGTCATCCATTCATATATATTCTTTTTCTCTTTGGAAGTTTATGTCATTCGTACTCCTGCATGAGAATCCTCTCTTCGCGCACACACACACACACACACACACACACACACACACACACACACACACGCGCGCGCGCGCGCGCGCGCGTTTGAAATTCATCCCCCCATTTCGTTTGTTGTCGTCGACTCCTCCCGTCAACATTACTATTTTTCTTGTTTTTTTTTTTTTTTTTACTGTTACATGCGTCACTTTATTTCATGTCAGGGCCGTAATGTTTTTTTTTTTTTTTTTTGGGTGCAAATTTTACTTTATTTTTCTTATGACAATTTCCATTTTTCTAGAGATTATATTACATTCCCCCCCCCAAAAAAAAAATAGTGATATGAACCGGGACGTGACATCCTTTGGACCAGACAAATGGGTTACTGAGACTATATACAGGCATTCTTTGAACAGTTTTTCATAACTGAAAACTACCTTGGACATCCTTGTAAAACTGATAGAAAATGGAAAAACCACTTAAATATGTAAAACCTAACCGCATCTAAAAGTGAAAGAATATTCTACAGATCTAACGCTGACTTATTTCACACCTATCCATTCCATCCTTCAGAATAAGCTGGATATTCTTTGAAACTACCTTTGACCATTTTTATTTTCATTTCTTCTCAACGACCTTTTCCTCTCCTTCCTCGTGCCGTTCAAAAGACCAAAGATCATGTTTCAGATCTCCTCCCTCCAGGTGTGCCTGTGAAGCAGTGTTCTGTTGGCCTATAATGGTGTGATGAGTTTAATCGTCTGTCAGCCCTCTGACATGTTTTGATGATTTACAAGCACAACCGTCATCTTATCGAACCATTGTTATAAAACAATATATAGTTTTCCCTTAGAATACTGCACCTATTCCTGATGCTCTATATAAAAGAATAGATTTACAGTGCAGTGTGTACACTGTTGCAATATGTACGAGCAACACAAAAAGACAATTGTGCTGTGGCGGGAAAGTGCAATCACCGGTATGTTTTCGAGCACAAAAATAATTCACAACCCAGAGGGGTTTTCCAATGCTGTTCATCCATAATGCCCAGTGTAGGTGGGGGAACAACTGAAGTTTCACTCAGTGAATACTGGCATTGCTACAAAGCACTCATTCTTCACTTTAATGTTTTTAGCTTATTAATGATTTAAGACAAACACTGACTATTTCGTTGGTAAAACAGGATTTTTTATTTTTTTCACACTCGTGTGCATTACAGGATGTTGAACAGTAATGAAATTAATGTCAAGTGTGTCGCTAAATTATAGGTAGTATTTAGAGTATTTCTTTTAATTTTCCACAGTTGTAGTTGTTGTTGATCAACCCCAGTCTGTCTGGCCAAGCAGACCCATCAACAGCAAGCAAGCAAGCTACGGCCCCTGCAGGGTCATCCCATGCTGTGAACCGATGATCCCTTACAGTTGACAACGCCTTACCACAGTGAAGCGCGGAGAACAGTGTGGAGGATTGGTTCTTGGATGAATCTGCATTTGCGTCTCCACCCAGTTAACAGAGGTACCATAGCAGGCTCCATTTCACCCTGCAGTTTGGCTATATGGTTACTACTCAGCGTTGTATATTGTTTCCTGGGTAACAGGAAACCATTTAGCTTGTCTCTCAATGTAGAGCCACCTAAAGTGGAAAGAAAAGTAATGAAAGTGACAGGAAGGAGTGGGAAAGTAGGGCATCTACTTTATTACAGGACGGCTCACTTACATGGGTGTGTGGCGTGGTAGAATAACTATGGTACGGCGGCGCTGAGAATATGGCATGACATAGAATTAAGTGGGTAAGAAATGAACCCTTTGAGTACGATGGCGTACTTGATATTCCACTACTTCTACAACCAGGTTTCTTATGCAGCTTTGGAGAAAATTTTCAAGCTGGAGGATTTATATAACCTCCGTTAATCCTTTTTTTAAATATTAGAAGTGTGATCTGCCTTGCATAAACCTGTTTGGAAGTAGCGAGATGAAAGTAAGAAAGCACGGCCTGGATTTAATAAGCGAATATGTTCACGTCCACATGAACCTGGGTATAACATCAACTCACCCTCACTTCCCACAGCTACACATATTCTCGTATAATTCCTCACAGTCATTACACACACAACCCTACCGATATAAGCAACATATGTCACCACTGGATTGTCGGCTTTCAAAGTGCCGCAGTATCTCACACAAACACTACTCCAGCCATTAGTAAACCCACAAAATATCTCCTTCACCCACTGCTACCAGTTAATGACGAATGCTCTGTACCTATTTCTTCTACTGATAAAGCAGATCTCTTCGCTCAGACTTTCTCCTCCAATTCCACCTTAGACGATTCCGGTGCTGTTCCTCCATCACTTCCCCCCTCTGACTTCCTCATGGCTGACATTAAAATTTCGTCAGCTGATGTATTTTCTGCCATAACTGGCCTCAACACTAACAAGGCATATGGGCCTGATGGAGTCCCTCCTGCTGTCCTCAAGAACTGTGCTTCAGTGCTTACATCCTGCCTAGGTAAACACTTTCGCCTTTGCCTGTTAACTTGTACCTTTCCTTCTTGCCGGAAGTTTGCTCTCATTCAGCCAGTCCCAAAGAAGGGTGACCATTCCCAACCCTCTAACTATCGTCCAATTGCTTTAACATCCTGTGTCTCAAAAGTTGTCGAGCCTATTCATAACACAAAAGTTTTAACGCATCTTTCCTATCACAACCTTCTTTCTGATCGTCAGTGTGGGTTCTGTCAGGGACGCTCTGCTGGCGATCTTCTCACCTACTTTTCAGACTCCTGGTCATCCTCCTTTCAGGACTTTGGTGAAAGCTTTGCCATTGAGCTTGACATCTCAAAGGCTTTCGATCGAGTCTGGCATAAATCTTTAATTTCCAAACTGCCCTCTTACGGTTTCTATCCTTCTATCTGTGACTTCATCTATAGCTTCCTTTCTGGTCGTTCTATACCCGCTGTTGTAGACGGCCATCGTTCTTCTAGATTTGTCAACAGTGGTGTTCCTCAGGGTTCTGTCCTATCACCAACTCTCTTTCTTTTATTCACTGATGATCTTCTAAGCTGTACATCTAACCCAATCCACTCGTACGCTGATGATTCCACCCTTCACCTTTCCATTCGGTTCCCGCAACGTCCATCTCAGCTGTTACTTCAACAAACAAGGGATGAGACTATGGCACACCTAATGTCTGACTTGGCTTGTATCTCTGACTGGGGTAAAAATAATCTTGTTTTTAATGCATCAAAAACTCAGTTTTTATGTCATAAATGACTAAATGTCATAAAAGACTTTGTGGTTCCTTTTGGTTGAGTTATATATATATTAGACTTATGGACGAGCGGTTTTTATATCTTGGAGTAGCTTCCCATGCTAAGCCCTTCTCCCCACTGACCTGCCTGTTATAAGGCTAACCTCCGTCTGACCTCTCTTTCCTAAATTCTGGTGTAGCAGGGGTGTGTCACATGTGTTCCTCGTGGATGGAAAGTTCTAGCAGCCTGTGTGTGAGTATGTGTGTATGTGTGTGTATGGTCACTAGGCGCTGTCGTGTGCCTATCAAGCATTCCTTGAATTAAGAGTGTGTATGCATGTTTAGCATTGCTCGATTCTCGCAGACACAATACCTTCTCATCATCTGACTCCCTGCTTCTATCTCTCTCTCTATCTATCTATTTATCTATCTATCTATTATGATTTGTAATTATAATATGTAGTCCTGACATCTGCTCGGCCGCGCGAAAATGGCGTACCATCGACAGTTAGTAGTCCTAACATATTAATACACATTATATACACATTATAATGAACTTATAAGCTAATTAAGTGAAATACATAATATTGTAAAAGTAACATAATTGTATGAATATTGTATACATATAATATAGTAAATAGTGATTATTCAGTAATATTACATTTTAAACAAGTTGTATACATTTTGTGAGATGTGTATGTATAACAGACATACGCATATAATTGTGCAATGGTAATACTTCTAGGTTATACATTACATAGAGTTATCACTTTAGTAATGTCTAATATTTCACCTAACTTGTATGATGATACTGGTAATACAGAATTGTGCTATAGTTGTATGACTTATAATATTGTACTAACATTGTGGTACTACATAATTGTAATATTTTATGAATTGTTACATAATATTGTGGTAATGCATAATTGTGTTGGCCTTATGATTGTAGTTACATTTTGTTAATGCAACTCTTACATAAGTGTCTTGGCCTTATAATTGTAGTTAAAGTTACATAAAAGTTACACCTTGTTAATGCAACTGTTAATTGGCAAAGTGTAACATAATGCAATCGTTTGTCGTTACATAATTGTTACATATCGTTTGTAGTTACATAATTGTAGTTAAAGTTACATAAAAGTTACATCTTGTTAATGCAACTGTCACAGAAATGGTACATATTGTTTGTAGTTACATAATTGTAATAATTGCAGTCCTAACATATGCTGCGGTCGATGATAGTGATGATGTGTCATGCCACTTGTTTGTGGAGACAACAATTTGCTTTTTTGTTTGTAGTTTATGTGGTATTTTGACTTACACTTACACTTATTTTCATTTGTTTGTTATGTGATCCTACTCTATCTCTCTTTTTTCTTTCTTACTTTTTCTTTCTTTCTTATTTATTTTTATTTTTATTTATTTTTTTTTTGTATGTATTGATTTTCTATAGTTTGTTTTTCTTCGCTTGTGTACGCTTTTTCCATGTTGTTCATGGTTGCATAATTGCTGACTAATTTCCTTGAGATACTTTGTTAAAGTTTAGTTTATATTGCACAGATATTATTGAAAAGGATATTATATAGTCCCATATTTTGTCATTTTATATAAAAAATATATATACATATATACAGTATTAACTATTTACACTGATTTCTTGTTCACATGTACCTATCGTGGGTAATATGTGTGTCAGCACGATTGTGTTGAAGATGTTCACTCTTGCTAACGGCATTTGTGTTGGCCATTTTTTTTTTTCTCTCTAGTTTATCTTGTAACTTAATTTATATGTTTCCACTAGGTAGCTTTAATTAATAAATGTTTAATACAGTTTTAATCGCTCACTGAGTAACTGTGATGGTATATTTTCTTTATCACTTGTAGATGTAATAATGTATAGCTGTATGTATGTAACACGTATTTTATGTAGGTATAAATTGTAACACTCGTTGGTAGTAAATAAATGTTATAATAAATGAATGAATATATACAGTGTAGAATATTTATTGTTGGTGATTATTTAGTGTTTGAGTTATGCAGATAACTGAAGTAAGTATGTATATTTAAACTGTAACTATACAGCACGTTTTATATGTTTGTGCAGAAGCTTATTGTCTATCACTGTGTATTGTAAAAATGAAGTAACTATGTAACTCACTAATTTTTACCGTGGAGGAAATGGTGTGAGTGGTGTTGCACGTGGTGATAGCGTTGTCCTTCGCGGGTTGATTAACGTGTTGTCGTCTCAGCACATGGTGAAGTCGGCTTCCCACACTGGTAGCTGTGGTGAGTGAATAAGTAGCGATGAGTAACTTGAGTGAAGACGAGTGAGTAAGACGAGTTGTGAATATGGACTTGGTGTTTTGCTGCGTGTCTTGACCTCTGGGTCAGCATAGGCGGGAGGGAGTGGTGGGGGCTTGTGTGCTTGTTGCTTCGGTGTTTCCTCTTCTTTACTTCCTTTGTTTTATATTCTTCTTGTTGCTGCTTGAAGTTACGTGAAGATTATAGAGTTGTTTTGTAGACTTGTAGACTATTTGCATTGTAGGTTGTATTTTGTCGGGATTCACTGTAGAACTGAAGCTAATCTTGTAGAGTCTCGCCTGCTTTTGTAGAAATTTGCTTTTAATTGGGAGACGATGTCCATAGATTCGCTGGTTCGTCGTAGAAGTTGCAAGATCGTATCAATATTTTGTTAAACTACTTGCAAGGCGTCGTGTGATCTCTTGACCTCTGCATCAGCATGATGATCGGGGAGATGGAGGGGCTGGTTGGAGAGAAGTGTCAGGAGCTGGTTGTTAGTTGTTGGTTGTGAAAGGTATTCTTTTTGTTTTCAATCTTGATATTTTGTAGGAATTCAATGTTGATTCGTAGACGAGGTTCGTATCCCACCGCTGCCACCAAATGTCATAAATGACTAAATGTCATAAAGACTTTGTGGTTCCTTTTGGTTGAGTTATATATATATTAGACTTATGGACGAGCGGTTTTTATATCTTGGAGTAGCTTCCCATGCTAAGCCCTTCTCCCCACTGACCTGCCTGTTATAAGGCTAACCTCCGTCTGACCTCTCTTTCCTAAATTCTGGTGTAGCAGGGGTGTGTCACGTGTGTTCCTCGTGGATGGAAAGTTCTAGCAGCCTGTGTGTGAGTATGTGTGTATGTGTGTGTATGGTCACTAGGCACTGTCGTGTGCCTATCAATCATTCCTTGAATTAAGAGTGTGTAAGCATGTTTAGAATTGCTCGATTCTCGCAGACACAATACCTTCTCATCATCTGACTCCCTGCTTCTATCTCTCTCTCTGTCTATCTATTTATCTATTATGATTTGTAATTATAATATGTAGTCCTGACATTTACACCTATCAACCCAACACAATCTTCCACAGGAGTACCCTCTAATATTTAATAATATCCAGCTCAATCCTGCATCATCCTTGAATATGCTTGGGGTTTCATTCACAAGGGACTTATCTTGGAAAGATCATGTTGGATCCCTTGTAAAATCTGCTTCCTAGAGATTAGGTGTGCTAAGCCGACTCCGTACCTTCTTTACCCCTGCACAGTTGTTGACTTTATAAACGAGTTTTATTCGCCCCTTTTTCGAATACAACTCCCATGTGTGGCTCCCCACATACAGCTCTTCTCAATAGAGTGGAGTCCAAGGCTTTTCATCTCATCAACTCTCCTTCTCTTACTGGCTCCCTTCAACCTCTGTCTCTTCGCCGCCCTGTTGCATCTTTATCTCTTTTCTGTCACTGCTTCCATGGTCACTGCTCCTCTGAACTGTCTGCTTGCATCCCTTCACCTCTACAACGGGTGCATAGCACCCGTCTAGCAACAAACTCTCGTTCCTTTTCTGTCCAACTCTCTAATACAAGAGTTAACCGTTACTCTCAATCCTTCATTTATGCAGCAGGTTAACTCTGGAATTGTCTCCCTCTGTCTGTATTTCCTACTTCCTATGATCTCCAGTCTTTCAAACGCAGTGTGTCCAGGCATCTCGAAATGAAAGGATCTTGAATTTGGCTCTCTTTTTGTATTGTTTTTGTTTTTTTCTTGGAATGAACGGTTTGCGGGCTCCTGGCTTTTGGTTCCTCCTCTCTTGCATAAAAAGAAAAAAAAGAATACACCTTCCGTATGTATTTAATGCGCGTACAGACTTTAAAATGCAACCGCATAACACTCACACAACACACATTTCTTATTACAGCCACACAGAAGTGCGTTATCAAAATGTTAAGTGTATATTGACTGTATGATATATTCTAAGTATACCCGAATTAGTAGTGGGTCACTTCTTAAATACATAGCAATTCAGATGTGAAACAATGGATTATGCCTTTGTTCGAATTTTAGGAAAAGAGAATAGGTTGATTACATACGACCCTTGGGGAAATAGTAGCCAGATAGACTATTTCCTGGTCCGGAAGGCTTATAGGTGGAGATTGGTGAGGGATGTTAAGGTTATAGGGAGCGATGAGTGTGTGTAGCAACACAAATTACTGATATATGACTTGGTATCTAAGAAGCGGGTGATGAAGAGGATGACCTATGCACCTGCCAAGGAAATATGGAGGTTGAAAAAACAAGCAGTAAGGGATGCCTCCTAGAGCGAGATGAGTAGAATGGTGGCTGAGCAGGGAGCTGTTGACAGAAGTGTTAATGAACATTACAGAGCTCTCAAGAACAATCTCTTGAGAGTTACTGATTCAGTGTGTAGATGGACAATGGGATCCCCGAGCCATAAAGTAACATGGTGGTGGGATAAGGGTGTAGAACCTGCAGCTGAGAAAAAAAAAATGCTTTCCCGGGAATGAGAAAGGGGTGGTAACAAAGAAAAATACTTGGCTGCCAAGCGTAAGGCTAGAAAAGATGTATATATACAAGGCAAATTCTGAGTCTCAGAGACTTTTACTGGATAATCTAAATAGCGTTGAAAGGAAGAAAATGATATTAAAGGTGGCAAATTTAATGAAGAGAGAAAACTGGGATATCACAGGTGAGAAGTGTGTGAAGAATGATGAAGGAATGGTAGTGGCAAACAGTGAGGATACTGGAGATGCCTGGAGAGAACATGATAATCGGTTGCTGAATGAAGAGTTACACTGGAATAGAGAAGGTTTGGAGTCAGCGGATCCAGTGTTTGACTGAATTACGTTGCTACTGTGAGCAGGGCAATAGGCAGGATGTAAGTGGGGAAGGAGACAGGTGTGTCTGGGTTGACTCTGCATTGCTGAAAGCCTCAGGATTTATAGGAGTGGGGTTAGTTACTGATTAGATAAATACGATAATATAAGAGTGTCTTGTCCCAGATGACTGGCTGAAGAGTGTGACCATAAATGTGTTCTGGAAAGAGAAAATTATAGAGGCATAAGTCTTTTGGTCCAGGTAAGGAAAGTCATGGAGAAAGTTGTAGATTGTATGATTAGAGAAAAAGTGAATATTCATGATATATAATTTTCGTTTATGCCAAGCAAACGTACCACTATGCCATAATACAGGAAAGAAGCAGAATCTGTATTTTGTCTTGGCTGATAATGGAGAAGGCCTTCAACAAAGTCCTTAAGGAGGTGTTGAAGTAGGCAATAATAATGCTTGGGATCGAGAAGTGGATGGTTAGGGTGGTTATGGCTATGTGTGTGGGTGCTCGCACCCTGGTGAGAGTGAAAGGAGATTTGAGTTATGAATTTTCTGTGAATGTTGATGTGCATCAGGGTGCAGTCTTGAGCCCCCTGTTGTTTATCATTGTGCTTGAAGCCCTCTCACTTTACTTCACAGACAGACACCCGTGGGAGATGTTGTATGCCGATGAGCTGGTCTTGATTGCAGGGGATGAAAGGGAGACGACGGAAGGATTTAGGAAGTGGAGAGATGGTATGGGGCACAAGGGCTTGAAAATAAATGCAGATAAAACAACGGTGAGGGGTATCTAAGCTTGGTGGCAATAATGTCAAAGAAGAGGGAGAGTGGCCATTTGCGGTTTGACACAGGGGTGTGAAAAGTAACTCCATCTTGAGCAGTGCTTGTGATAAGTGGATGCATAAGAGATATAGTGGTATTAGAGGTAGACTGAAAGATAATATTGATTTCATGTGCGCGGTGTGTCGGCGAGAGCACGTGGAGATTTTTAGGCATGTAGATTAATCTTGCTCATGAGTGTTTGGAAGAGTTTTGTAATGGGAGACATGTTATGTGCTTGAGGTGGTACTGTGGCTAAAGTGAGGAGCGGTTGGAAGATGTTCAGGGAGCTGTTACCTCTCCTGACATTGAGATAGCTCTCCCTCAGAGCTAAGGGATCGTTGTATGTGGCATGTGGTAGGGATGTAATGCTGTATGGCAGTGAGACGTGGGGAGTAACGGAAGAGGATATTCATTGGCTCAAATGTACAGAAATGACAATGATTAGGCGGATGTACAGGGCGTCCTTGAATGCGAGGCCTGGGGGGCTAGGTTATGTGATGGTTGGAGTGTGACGTGGCGTTGTAGACTGTTTTTTCTATATAGACTGAAAACATAATAAAGGCTACTAACTAGGCGCTAGGAGACGACACATTCATTGAAATAATCCTGCTTCTCGGTCAGCAAAATGGACTAATAATTACTAGAAAAAAAGAAATACAACGCGTAGTGGAAAACAGGAACCTTTGAATGACGCATTTCACTTGGTGTCTGTGGGGGAGGGAAGGGAGAAGCAGGGCAAACCAGAGTAAGCAAAGCAAAGTGGAGCACGGTCAGCCAGGGCAGGGCTGGCAAAACAAGATACTGAATCCAGCCAGCAGCTCCACAGCATAAACAATAGAGGACAATAGTGGAAGACAATGAACTCTCTCTCTCTCTCTCTCTCTCTCTCTCTCTCTCTCTCACTCTCTCTCTCAGGTGATGTTTGTTCTAGCAGTGTTTCCATTCCAGTGGGATGTTGTGAAATAATTTACACTCAGCTTGGAACAACAGTGAAGCTGCTCGCGGCCTCTCGCTCAAAGCATAACACCCTCCATCACACAGGGAGTGCCAAGATTGTATCCTCTCCCTTGCACGATTGTATTATGTAGTTTGTATGTATAAACGCGTGTACAGACTTAAGAATCCAGCCGTATACAACTAACACAACACACATTTCATATTAATACTACATAGAAATGTGTCATCAAATATTAAGAATATGTCGACTGCAAAAGATATTCTAAAAATATTCTCGTTTATGTAGTAAATCTCTTAAATACACAGTTATACAGTTGTGAAACAATGGGCTATGTCCTTCAGTGTCCTTAGCATTTACTACAAAATATTCCGAAACACCATCTCTATAAACTGTTTTCGTTCACAGTCCATACTCACTGTTATTTCAACATCAAAAATCATCGTCAGCACCACCAGTTGTGTGGGTTTGTCCCCTGTAACACGAAGACCTCATCCAACATTCTAAACTCTGACATATTCGTTGTTGACATAAACCATCCTAAACCAAATGCAGGTACCGTAAAACCATCTGGTGTTCAACCCAGTTCCTTCACTCCACACATCTGCAGGTTGTTGTTGTCTTTGCCCAAGGCGTTCATTTAATCTTCATGTCGTAGCGGACACCATCATGCATTGGCTCAATTTCATCTAATCACTATTCATTTTGGTGTCATTCTTTATTACTTCACCAAATTCATATCATATTTAGTACAGCTGTTTCTTGGGCAGATACTCCCAGATACCTCCCTTATTTCATAATTTACCCCATTAGATGGTTTTATAGGGTCATCAAAGTGCAGTCCCAATAAACATGCATACTAAATGAACTTGGCTGGTATGAATTCAAAGAGCTTACCATCTTTAAAGCTTCGGATATGTTTGTGGAAACCATTGCGCATACAGTTGGTCAAACCGGTATTTTTTACATCCAAATTCCGAAAGGCTACTTGACTTTACTAATTTTTGCCGTTGTATCGTGGTAATTAATCAACCTTCATCTATCGCTTTGTTCTGCAGTTTCCATATTTTTCTCCACTTCACAAAAAAATAAGTTATCTGAAACAATCAGCTCAAAGTCGTCCTCCATAGCGACTTTGCCTTTGTTGTGTGTGTGCGTGTGTGTGTGTGTGCGTGCGTGTGTGTGTGTGTGTGTGTGTGTGTGTGTGTGTGTGTGTGTGTGTGTGTGTGTGTGTGTGTGTGTGTGTGTGTGCAGCACTTTTCGTAAAGCCTGTCTGTCTCCCTATCCGACACACATACACATACACACACACGCACACCCACCCACACACACACACACACACACACACACACACACACACACACACACACTACAACGCGAGAGGTGAAGGTCATTTCCTCCAAATCAGCACTTAAAATGAAAATTTGTGTTAGGCTTGTACATGCCTAGGACTTCAAGTGATGGTGTGTGTGTGTGTGTGTGTGTGTGTGTGTGTGTGTGTGTGTGTGTGTGTGTGTGTGCTGGTCACTGGTGGTCAGACAGACAATTTTAGTGAATGAAACACAGCTATAAACACACAGACAGGGTTACACTTCAACGTCACTCACACACAAGCGGGAATTGCTGTACTTGCCTTCAATAGAGAGCTGGGGAAAGTAATGAGTCTAACGAAATGCAGTGGGTGAAAGAGGATTAAGGCTGCAAATTGAGAGAGAGAGAGAGAGAGAGAGAGAGAGAGAGAGAGAGAGAGAGTTTGTTTTGGAACGGGAAGCTATCAAGGTGAGTTGGGACTTCGCCGAAGAGTGTTAGGTGGAAGAGGGGACATAAGGGAGAGGTGGCGATGAGAGGCAAAGATCATGGCGATATGGAGAGATGGAATGTGATTAAGGAGAAAGTTGCAGTGTGATGTAGCGTGAGAAGGGGAAGATGATTTGGATAAGGGAGAATGAAGACAGATCCTGAAAAGTGTAAGGTAAAATTGTCTGTTGTGTGTGAGATGGAGTACAACAAAAGTGATAAAGACTGACGTGGCAGAAATATATTATGAGTGTCAGATGTAAGGGTGATAAAGGGTGGAAGTAAAAGGGCCAGGCTGATTTTGTGGAATATAGGAGTAGAAGGAACTGGAATCTTTGTTAGGTTAGGGGTAGAAGAAGCATTATAGCCGGTTATAAACTACTAAACAGCAGAGTAGATTTTGTGGTTAGAACAGTGACTGATATTGGCGGTATGGTTTAAAAGAAAAAAAGAATGGTCTCAGAATGATGCAGTGGTATGTATATAATAGTTACAGGCTGAGACCACTACTTTAAAGTTAATCACCCTCGTCCTGCTGTCCAAGTCCCTTCCCTCCAAAAAATCCTTAAGTTAATTATGTCATTGCACAGTAAGTTGTTATAAATAGAATGGCATCTGAACTCATCTCGTGTCTCTGCCATATCGTTACCAGGCATATAATCCTAGACATGGCACCGTCAGGTTCTTTAGTCTCTCGCTCCGTTCTTCTCACGCCCTAGTGTGATTTAAACTATTTGTAATCAGTTGCCTTTTTTTTTTTCTTGTTTTTCTTCCGTCTCTTCTCGGTTATTTCCTTATGATTTATGCTCTCTCTCTCTCTCTCTCTCTCTCTCTCTCTCTCTATTTGGTGATGTTTTGTTCTGGCAGTGTTCTCATTCCGGTGGGATGTTGTAGAATAAATTACTCTCAGTTTGAAACAACAATGAAGCTGCTCGTGGCCTCTCACTT
This sequence comes from Coenobita brevimanus, assembly GCF_032717465.1. Taxonomy (NCBI): domain Eukaryota; kingdom Metazoa; phylum Arthropoda; class Malacostraca; order Decapoda; family Coenobitidae; genus Coenobita; species Coenobita brevimanus. Next base: position 15,813,815 of record NC_136959.1, read on the forward strand.
ACAACTTAACACCCTCTACCACACATGGGAGTGTCAGTACTGTATCCTCTCCACTGCATGATAGTATTACGCATTTTCCATGTATGAACGCTAGTACAGACTCACGAATCCAGACGTATACAAGTCACACGAAACACATCTCATGTTAATACTACCGTACATAGAAATGCGGCATCATAACGTTAAGTACATGTCGACTGCAAAATATATTCTAAAAATATTCTCGTACATGTAGTAAATAACTTTTTTATACACAGTTGTACAACTGTGAAATAACGGGCTATATCATTCAGTGCCCTTGACATTTACTACAAAACATTCCGAAATACCATCTCTATAAACTGCTTTCGTTTACAGTCCATACTCACCGTTATTTAAACATCAACAGTCATCATCAGCACGACCAGTAATGTGGGCTTGTACCCTGCAAGACGATGACCTCATCCAACATTCTAAACTCCTACATATTCGTTGTTGACATACACCATCCTAACCCAAATGCAGGTACCGTAAAACCATCTGGGGTTCTACCTAATTCCTTCACTCCATACATCTGCAGGTTGTTGTTGTCTTGCCCAAACCGTCCAATTGATCCCCATATTCTAGCGGAGGCCATCATGCCTTGGCTTAGTTTCTTTCATCTTTCTTATGATCAATATTCGCTTAGGCGTCATTCCTTATTACTTTACTAAATTTACATCATATTTAACACAGCTGTGTCTCGGGCAGATACTCCCAGACACCTTCCTCATTTCATAATTTACCCAATTAAATTGTTTTATAAGCCCGTCAAAGTGCAGTCCCAGCAAACATACATACTAAATGAAACTGGCTGGTATGAATTCAAAAAGCTTACCATTTTAAAGCTACGGATATGTTTGTGGAAACCGTTGCACATGCAGTTGGTAAAACAGTTATTTTTTAAATCCAAATTCCTAGAGGCTTTACTAGGCTTTATTTATTTGTGACGTATCTTGGTAATTAAATCGTCGACTTTCCTCCATTCCTTTGTTCTGCAAGTTCCCAGTTAATCTCCACTTCCCCAAAGGTACATCATATCTGAAACAATCGGCTCAAAGTCTTCTTCCACAGCGACGTTGTCGTTATATTGTGTGTGTGTGTGTGTGTGTGTGTGTGTGTGTGTGTGTGTGTGTGTGTGTGTGTGTGTGTGTGTGTATGTGTGTGTGTGCGTGTGTGTGTGTGTGCACTTCCGTAAAGCCCTCTGTCTCTCAAACCGGCACACACACACAGACACACACACACACACACACCCACACACCCCCACACACACACACACACACTACAACGCGAGAGGTGAAGGTCATTCTCCACAAATTAGCATTTACAATGCAAATCTGTGTTAGGCTTGTAAATGCCTAGGGCTTCGAATGATGGAGTGTGTGTGTGTGTGTGTGTGTGTGTGTGTGTGTGTGTGTGTGTGTGTGTGTGTGCGCGCGCTAGTCATTGCTGGTCAGGAAGACAGTAAGACAATTTTAGTGAATGAAACACAGCTATAAACACACAGACAGGGTTACAGTTCTAAGTCAGTCATACACAAGAGGGAATTACTGTACTTGCTTTCAATAGACAGCTGGGGAAGTAATGAGTCTAGCGAAATGTAGTGGGTGAAAGAGGATTAAGGCTGCAAATTGAGCAGGAGAGAGAGAGAGAGAGAGAGAGAGAGAGAGAGAGAGAGAGATTGTTTGGAACGGGAAGCTATCAGGGTGAGATGGGAGGTCGATAAAGAGGGTTAGGCGGAAGAGGGGACATAAAGGTGAGGTGGCGATGAGAAGCAAAGATCATGGCGATATGGAGAGGTGGAATGTGATGAAGGAGAAAGCAGCAGTGTGATGTAGCGTGGCAAGGGGAAGATGATTTGGATAAGGGAGAATGAAGACAGATCCTGAAATGCAGTGAGGTAAAATTGTCATTGGTGAGTTGTGAGGTGGAGTACAACAAAAGTGATAAAGACTGATGTTGCAGAAATATACTATGAGTGTCAGATATAAAGGTGATAAAGGGTGGAAGTAAAAGGGTCAGGCTGCTTTTGTGAATTATAGGAGCAGAAGGAACTTGAATCTTTACTAGCTTAGCGGTAGAAGAAGCATTATAGCCGATTGTATACTACTAAACAGCAAAGTCGATTCTGTGGTTAGAACATTGACTGATACTGATGGTGTAGTTTTGAAGAAAAAAAAAATGATGGTCTGAATGGTACAGTGGTATGTATATAACAGTTACAGGCTGAGACCACTACTTGTAAGTTAATCACCCTCGTCCTGCTATCCAAGTCCCATCCCTCCGAAAAATCCTTAAGTTACTCAAATACATCATTGCATAGTAAGTTGTTATAAATAGAATGGCATATGCACTCATCTCGCTTCTCTGCCATATCGTTACCACTCATATAATGTTAGACATGGCACCTTCAGGTTCCTTTATCTCTCTCTCCTTTCTTCTCATGCCCCTGTGTGATTTGAACCACTTGTGTTCAATTTCTGTCTGTATATTTTATTTTACTTTCCTGTTTTTCTTTTGTCTCTTCTCTGTTGTTCCCTTTTGACTTATGGTCTCTGTCTGTCTGTCTCTGTCTCTGTCTGTCTGTCTGTCTCTCTCTCTCTCTCTCTCTCTCTCTCTCTCTCTCTCTCTCTCTCAGGCCTCTAAACATCAACGAGTAAAGTTTGGTGCAACTTTTCCCATCACCCTCCTCATCTTCCCCTTAGCACTGTTAACTCTCAGGTGTTCTTCCGAAGACGAAGTTGAGAGCCATGTGTCTGCCTTTCTGTTCCTTCACACTCCATAGGCCGCAAATATCGACCTATTTTACCGATTGAGGTGCCATATGAACTCTGTCCAGCTGACCGTGTTAGTGGTAAACAAGCTATGGTTAAATCCAACGTCACAATGACCAGATAATAAAGGGGGAGAGTGAAAGGCGTACAAGCAAAAATCTTTATCTACATGTTCGCTGTAATAATGTTTGTATCAGTGGAAGGGTGTTCATCATGCAGTAACTTATTCATTCATTACACTTTTGATGCAACCCAGAGGCAGCTGGCAAAATGAAAAAAAATAAAATAAATAAATAGATAAATATAAATAATCTCCTGTGTACCTGCCACATCATATAGTGTGAAGAGAGACAAGAAGTGCATATAACTCCTATTTATATACTAAAAAATCACTTTGCACCTTAATATCCACCACTGAAAGGATCATATAGTCTACTCTGACAGTTTGGTTGCAGAACCCGAGATTAGCGCACATTAAAGAATTCACCGTACACGGGAAGAATCCATACAAGGCTTTATCTTTTGAATCCCTTTGCGGTATCACTCTGCTTGCCATGTACTTTACCCTTCATTTGTTTTGCACAGCTGTTCAACACCTTCGCCATCACAGCTTCCCCTTTAATTAACAGCAATTCCACTTCTGAAAGTTTGTATCCTATGTTCTCTTCTTTCGCAAGGTAATCCAGTAGTTTGTCTATCACAGTGAGTTTTGATTCTTAGTTCCTCATACTGACGACCCTTCATTGCTGCACATACTGGGAGAGCAAACCTTCCACTCTGAACGGGCACGCACATCTTGACTATAGAATGTACAATATTCTCATGTTTCTCCACTCGGGCAACCGGCACACCCTTACTTGCATATGATTAATCAGTCAGTCCTGAAACAGCTTCCAACAACAACTTTCCCATGCTGACTACAAACCCTAGTTTTTGTAATACAGATTGTCTAAAACTCGAAAAGGAATTTGTTTTTTGGCTGCCCCTGATTCAATTTCGTTGGCAGCAACGAATTTTGACGAATCTCTGTTTCAGACTAAATCTTTCTCCAATAAAGATTTTCACACGTAACGGTTCGTGCATAGTGTCACTTCCCAAAACTAGCCCTCTAAAGACCTCTGACACTCCTTTGTCCTGTACTTTTACTTTTGACACACACACACACACACACACACGGCGCGCGCGCTGTCCTCCTGCAGTAAGTCACTTCCTCTGCATCCATTGCACTCTCGCCCATTCAAACTGTAGTTATGCTTAGGAGTTCCCTCCACTTACTGACACAGTAGTAGGATATACAAAGGGTAAACGATTGCATAAGCCGCCAGTACCACTGTAGGGCAAAGAAAGAAAATATCCGTAGCTCAATGTATACAGTATGTACCAAATACCAATACGGGACAGTCATTAGTAATGTGTTCACTTACTGGTCCCTTCAGTACAATGCCTTTTTATTTTATTAATTTTCTGATGTGGTTTTAGCAAACTTAGGTTAAACCTCTCGATGTGGAGCCTTGAAAAGGTTATAAAATTATCACCAGCACTGATCCATCCAATAGCCTATTATTCAATTTTAGTGGGCTCTACGAGAAGCCAGGCTGTTTGATTCAGATCTGGGCAGACCTCTCGTAATGAATGGTTACTTGTAAGTTATCAGTCTGTATGTCCATCTATCTATCGGTCTATCTACCTACCTACCTATCTATTTATTTATCGTCCATTTCTATTTGCCAAACTCTCTATCTATCCATCTACTTTTCTATCCATCTGTCTATCTGTCCGTCTACCTATCCGATCCTTTCTGCCCATCACAAGTGTTGGCGCTAGCCTGCTCAGTTCCGACATTATAGGCGAGGGTGACAATCCGCACTTGCCCCAGGGTGATTTTATTTGTGCAGCAAATCCTAACTGGATCTCTGAGTAAACTCATGCAGGCCTCATCCAGCTGTAGCCTCTAAACCCACTAGTCCAATAAGTGTCTGGAGAGAAAAGCAACATTGGAAAATAATTTTAGTAAATCAACAGGTTCTCGATATATTGAGGAATGACATGAGTTATAAGTAATTAATCTGAACTGGAAAAGAGTAATACAATAACATTTGAAAATACAAGGAGTGTTACACATAAGTAAAGCATAAGCACCACCTGAGAGCATGTGTATCTGGAGAATTGATAAACTAGATTCACATGAAAAATCATTTAAATCATTCACCTGTTCATCATATGCAACACAGACTCTCTATCAGTCTGTACATTCTCTCTCTCTCTCTCTCTCTCTCTCTCTCTCTCTCTCTCTCTCTCTCTCTCTCTCTCTCTCTCTCAGAGTTTCCTGTTTTCTTTTCCAGACGTAGATTCATGATTACATGTCGGACAGAGTCAATCCAACGACTTTTAAATTGAAAAAGGGATGCCAGACTATTGGTATCTATTCTCTACAAAACTTATCCATCCAGCCCGATACCTCATCAGTTCCTTTACCTCCCCAAACTCAGTATCTCTCTTTTTCACATACTCGTTTACCATATCTCTGGCCTACCACGCTTCCTCCAACCTTCGAACTCACTCACATATGCCCTTTCACCAACCTATGTCTACCTCTTCTAACCACATAACCCTACCAACTAAGCACACACTCTTAAACTTTGTTTTCCACGGTCTTCCTTACTCAACATCATTCGCAAAACACATTATTACTTATCCACTCTTCACCCTCTCTTTACGTTTGTCAAGAACCCCACCTCCACCACTTCAACCCATAACTTTCAAATTTCATGCCTCACCAGTCTCACACCTATACATTAATGGGAGTATTGTGTTTATCCTTGTTCATTCAATTCCCTGGCAGCTGCGACACTCAGACCTCTGTTTCGTAGTTTCCTTCCCTATGTCACTCGACTTCCAATCGATTTCCACATTTGTCTCTGCTTTCTATTGCTGCAACGAAATGTATAAACCCACTAATTCGTCTCTATCCATACACCACAGCACACAGAGAGTCACCTTCTTCTTCAACAACTATCGCTTTACTCCTGTCTACGGGCGATGACAAAGTACCTACACGTGGTGGCGCTGCGTACTCTGGGTGGAGAAGCTGTGGCGTTCACAAGGGAGCCAAATCTCACCACATTTCCCGCATCTCGCCATAGGAAAATGCCCTGATCCGACCCTGGCGAGGCGCTGTCTTCCACAAGGGAATACTGATTTCCTGCACAATATACTGTCCTGCAATTGTAGGGCGGCCACACAGAAGCAGCTGCATACCTGCAGTCGACAGGTCTGCTCGGCCAGACTGACAAAGGATATGCAAAAACAAAAACAACAACTTTTATTCACATTACTATGAAGGCAAAAAGCTTACAAACATCAACAAAAATCTATGTCTGTTGTGGTACCCCCCCCCCCGTCTCTCTCTCTCTCTCCCTCTTAGACGGATATGCATCTAGTATAACAAACGACGCAGATATCTAGAATTACTTCTAACTCATTTGAACGTCTGACGTAAGGACACAGAAAAGTGAGAGTCACGTATAACGAAGTAAAATATTCGTTAAGTAAAGGAGATGTGGTAGAATTTCCTGTGTTAAATCTTATCTTGATGTTTGGCGATATGAATATTTATATTAACTGAAAAATACACTGTGCCGTTTGTTATACTAGAGGCGTATCCGTCTAAGTGGGAGAGAGAGAGAGAGAGAGAGAGAGAGAGAGAGAGAGAGAGAGAGAGAGAAAGGACGAAAGCAGATAACCGAAATGGATACACACTAAACAAAGATCATATTATGTGAATGGCCAAGTGAAATATACCTATAACATACAGGCATCACTAGCATATAACCCAGACTCCAGTTGAACTCCCTAAATGTCAACCACCCACTAATTTCCCCCCGGGACCCATTGCCTCATGGACCAATTATCCCCCATGAACCTAATATCCCTTCGGACCTATTACTCACCATTGACCCATTTCATCCAGTGGGCCTATTTCTCCAGTTGATATAATTTAACCCATGGATCCATTTACCCCACATGGCCCTATTTAATGCAGTGGACCTAATTTTTCCACTTACCTATTTTCCCTCATGGCCCTAGTCACTCGTGGCCCCAGTTACCCCATAGACCTATTGCCAAGGTACTAATTTCCAACCCCCTGCCCACCCATCTACCAGCCAACCCTCTTACCAGTCCAAACACACACACATACAGAGAGAAACAGACAGACAGACAGACAGAGACAGAGACAGACAGACAGACAGACAGACAGACAGACAGGCAGAGGTGGAGAGGGGGCACTAAAACAAAGAAAAGAACTGGACGTTAATGACAAAATAGGTGGGAAGTAAGCCAGGGACCCAAAGGAAAATAATAATACGAAAAGGTAAAACTATATATCAAATGTGTTGTATATCCTAGTTTAAGTTTTAGATCCCATGGGCAAAGATAGAAAGGGATGTGGAAACCTTAAGGCCAAAGTTTAATCTTAAGAGTTACTGTCCAGAGCGGTGTGAGTGAGAAAATGGTGAGACTGAGAGAGGTGTGAAAGAGAAGAAAGAAAAACAGTGAGACTGAGAGAGAAAGGGGTAACATGCAAAGCAGAATTAGAAAGAGAAGGGGTGGGGGGAGAAGGGTTTAAACCGATGGAAGACATTGTTACCAACTGAACATACATGAGATGGCAAAAAAGGATATAGAGAAATGAGAAAGACTCAGGCATATAAACTACAAATATTTATGACAAAGAAAAGTTGATGGCGTGTAAAAATAATTAGATGTGAAATAATGGAATCTACTCTATTGAAAATAACAGAACAGAAACAAGTGGTGTCAGGCATACAAATTGCGCCCGACAGCAGTCATTTTATTGCTGTTAAATATTGAATCGGTACTGCCATTAATTGTCAGTACACAATAAATCTCCAAGGTAATGGCACACATGTTTTCAACTTACTCCTTCTGAAAATCTATGATCTTGCATTTGACCTTTCAAGGTCACTCAAGGTCAAAGGCCATTGTGCCAAATGAAAGCCCATAAGACTTCCTATATCTTGATAATAGCAAATATCTCTGTCTTCAACGGGATTCGAGTTATAGCCCCCTGATTATCCGTAACCCTGAGTTTGGCCTTTCGAGGTCACTTACGGTCAAAGGTCATGGTACTAATTAAAAATCCGGGTTTTTAATTGGTACCATGACCTTTGACCGTAAGTGACCTTGATAGGTCAAACGCAAGATCATGGATATTCAGAGGGCGTAATTTGAAAATATTTGCGCCATTACCTTAGACTTTAATTGTGTACTGACACTAAGCTGCAGTAACCAATTCAGCATTTAAGAGCAATAAAATAAATGCTGTCGGGCGAGGTTTGTTGTGCCTGGCACCACTTGTTTTATTTGTTGATGACCAGCAAACTCCTTGATATCTCAGCACATTTAATTCGGTTCCCCTAAACCTAACAAGGCAATGCAGTATCTGAAAAGACATGTGGGTGTATTGTGTTTTAGTCAAGAAATTCTTTACGGAGATCATATCCACTATTAATATTCTTTTAAACTTCACTCCTCCACTTTTATTAGTGCCAGTTCCAAAGCCTAACCAACACTTCTAACTTTCTACTTATTTTAGTGCCCGCTTCCACCAAGCATAGCCTTGCAATAACTAACGCTTTCCTTTCCAGGTCACTCTTTATCAGGTCACCGGTTCCGATGTATTTGCTTGTTTCTCACACTGTTAATAACACTACTGTTCCACCTCACAAACCAACTTTAATATCTCCATAACCTGTCAACGCTCGTCATCGCTGTACCATCAATCTCCTTCGCCAGTTTACCACTATTCCTCTAATTTCTTCTGTTCTTCTGTCTTCTCCCAGCTTACTGGTACATTTCTAGTTCATCCTATGAGTCAAAATCTCTCTCTCTCTCTCTCTCTCTCTCACACACACACACACACACACACACACACACACACACACACACACACACACACACACATTCAATCACATCATTTCCTCAGATTCTTTAATTACTCTTTGCAAGCTAAGCCTCTTACCACTCGCCTGGGTTCACCTAGTTGGGTTGGAGCTGCCTTCACACCCAAACCCATCCACACCTAAAAAGAGGGACGAATTGCCACTCTGCCGACATATACACTCAGACTCACCCTTCCCTCAACTTACATTTTCAACCATACAAGGAATATACGCCCATTCACACTTGTTTTTTTCTATACATTCACCTAATTACATCAACGTGCAGTCAATCCCATTCTTGTATGTTCCTGTGCTCACTGATATATATTCACACTTGCAATACATATACTCACATCCTGACATCACGTCTACACCTTCGCCGAAGGACCAAACTCCCCATATGCCTCTGTCACTTGGCACACCCACCTATATCCATCTTCTACTCCTTGGAAATTATCTGCAGTATTCACTTCTTTTTCATTACCAAAAAACATATTCGCCGGTGCTAGATCAATAGCTACACTACGCCAAACTACACCACATCACACAACACAACACAGGACAACACCACACCACAGTCATACGACACCGCGCTACTCCACAACCAAACCACATAATGCCACATAATACAATATTGCACCACACCACAACTACAACGCATTATGCCAGAGCCACATCACACCACACCACATCACACTACACCACACCGCATCACACACACACATACACACACACACACAGACACACACCACCACCACCACCACATCACAACAATACTACACACCACACCATATAGACACCACACCAAAACCACACTACGCCACACCACAACCACATTATACCACACCCACACCCCGGCTCCTCATATCTTTAGATCTAAGTTAAATGAATACATCCGGTCGTTCTTTTTGTAGAAGGAACGTGACCAACCTACCAGCGAGGAAGACTCTTTGTCAGAACGCTCTCAGTCCCTTCCATAGCATCACATAATCCTCTTCCTGTCAGCTAAAAGGCACGAGGAGCAAGAAGTACTGCAGTGTAAGGAAAGAAGAGAATGTAAGAGAGAGAGAGAGAGAGAGAGAGAGAGAGTCCGTATACCCGTCGGTTAAGTTAGCTTCTTAAGACCCTTCCCTAAGTGATTTATTTTACATATTACATCATACTGTCCCATTCTGTTATACACAACCATCAAACATCTCAATATATTGTTGAAATAATGTACAAAGGGATATTAAACACCCATATCGAAAAATAAATCGTTAAGGAAGAGGTGCTTGGGTGCCTCCTCAACCAACGAGAATACAGGGAGTAATGGAGCGTGAGAAAAAAAATGAGTATGTGAGACAAAGTGAATGGAAACGAACAGAGAGAGAGAGAGAGAGAGAGAGAGTTGGAAGGTGAGCATAGATGGCAGGAAGAGAGAATGAAGTCGTGGCGAGAGAGAGAGAGAGAGAGAGAGAGAGAGAGAGAGAGAGAGAAAGAGGTGGAGAGAGATAGCTTTGTGATGCGGGGCGGGAGAACTGTGATGAAAGGTTTTTCCGTAATATCTGCTTGTTTATCCGTGGTCTTAATTCATTAAACGTAATAAACCTACGAATACTTAGTGAGAGAATGAGGCTTGAATGAGTCCGCACGTGAGGAAATGCAGGTGTTGTTCTTGAACAAAATGATATAAAGATTTGCTGTTGTGTTCTACGACACAGTGTTTTGTTTTTCGAATGTCGTGATGTAAATTGTTGGCTTTGAGTGACACTGTAATATAACGAGGTGTGTGGTGTGTTATGATGGAGAGTGATGATGTTTGGTGTGGTATGGTGTGGCATAATATCTTAGTGGATTTTAGTGGATTAAGTCAGGGCTGAGTATCAAGACTATCTTCTGATATAATGGTTATGAGATAACTTCGCGCTGCATCATCAAACAAATGAAAATATTTAATAAAACTCTGTTTCACTGCTTTCCAAATGTTCCACTACAGGCCATAAATCTGCCAATAATGCTTCACGTAGAAAAAGATTTTCAATAAAGTTATGCTGTTTTCAAATGATTTAATTCAGTTCAGGAGAGATTTAACTGGAGATGTTAGGCTCAGCTTTCATTAGCATGCTCAGTGCGAGAGATATTTTCTAACTTGAGTAAGATCATGCAAAGATAACAAAAAAAAAAAAAAATTATCCTCACGTTGAAGGAATGAATACCTTTCTTTCCTCTCCTCTGTGTGTAACTAAACCTAACCCTTTTTGTTCGTTGCCTTCCTCTTGGTTCCGAAATTTTCTCTCTGGCCAATCTTCTGTTTCCTTAATACCCTCTGCCTGGCTTCCACTTTGCAGTATTCCTTTGATTAGCCTTCCTTCTTTTCCCGGAACCCAAACTTTAACTCTACATTACTTCCTTATTTATTAATTAGAACATACGAGTATTCCTATTGTTTGATCTGCCCTTTCCTCCTGGCCACCATATATGCACCCATACCTGTCCCTGCCTCCTCCACCCCAGCTCCCACCTCTGCGTATCACCAGGTGTCTCAGTGATCGCCTGGACAATTGCCACCATCATCTCCTCGAAGCCAGAGAAAACGAAGAATCTGTATGCAACGTGGGCTGAGGGTTACGTGGCGCTTGAATGTAGACTGGGTCGAGGTGAGGGAAGCTTGGCAGAGGGAGAAGGGCAGGAAGGGTGGAGGAGTGAGGACGGTAGGAAGGGTGTGGGGAAAAAGATGGTAGGAATGTAGGAGGGGGGAAAGGCAGAAAGGTAGAGAAGTTTCAAAAAGGGAATATGGCGGGAAGGGTGGGAAAAGGAAATAAAAGAAGGGGGCAGGATAATAATGGAATGAAAAAGAAGAGAGTAGGATGGGAATGGAAAGGGAAAAGGAGATCAGAAAGAGAGACGAAAGGAACATCAATGATAATGGAAATGGAAGTGTAGGAGAGAGAAGATGAGAAGGGAAGGGAAGAAAAAAAAAAGAGGGGAGGGGGAACGATGATAAGAAAAGAAAAAAAGGGAAGCGGCAGGAAGGTTAGGGAAAGGGAAAGGAAAGGAAGAGGAATAGAGCAAGAATTCAAAGGAAGGAATAAGATCAATATGGGAACCGGAAGAAATATAATATTTACAAGAAACAATAAATTAGACAATAAAGCTATAACAAATGTAATAGTTCCAAAGTAGGAACGTAGAAACATTGAACAGTGCCAACAGTACCAACTAATCCTGGGTGGGCTTCACAAGTAATCACTAGTCATCAAAAAGGTGGCTGAATCGATAGAGAAGCAGCCTGCAGTCCTAATGGACCTGGGATCGAATCACGGCTGGGACAGGGAACAGTTTAAGGATTTGAATTTCATAAAAGCAGACTTTACTGATCTACCAGAAGATCCGCCGACATATCATAGAAAATACTCCCGCTAATACCAGTACACCAGCCCTGTATGAGGCAGCCCTAGCATATTTTCAGTATTGACGGTGGGTGTTAGCGCCGAGGTGGTGACATGTGGAGGTGTGTAGAGGGACTGCTAGCCCTTGGGATAGGCCCTGAAGCCTTTGCCCAGAGTCGGACACAGTAAAAAATACATATAAGAAAAATGAAGTTGAACTCTGGGGATTCATTTTACCACATTTCTCTGAACATCCGTGTCTATGCTTTGACCTCTGACCCCATGACACCTTTGGGAATGTCTGAGAGAGAGAGAGAGAGAGAGAGAGAGAGAGAGAGAGAGAGAGAGAGAAATATGTCCTTGGGTATATGTCAAAGGAACAATTATTCCAACTTAGAAGTGAATTGGTGAAGATTATTATTATTATTATTATTATTATTATTATTATTATCACTGTCGTTATTGTTGTTGTTATTGTTGTTGTTGTTGTTGTTGCTGCTGCTGCTGTTATTATTACCAGCCGCGAAGGGAAGGTGGTATTGTTTTCAATTTGTGTGTGTGTGTGTGTGTGTGTGTGTGTGTGTGTGTGTGTGTGTGTGTGTGTGTGTGTGTGTGTGTGTTTGTGTTAGCACAATACCTTCGCAACCGCTTCACAAAACTGTACAGATGTGTGCGATCACGAGTTCGAAATCAATGACAGTAGGTCAAGGTCTGTCTGTCTGTTACCACGATAACTTCGCAACCATTCAAGACATCATCACATAGTTTCACAGGTGTGTAGTAAGGATGAAAATCTCCTACGAGTATTGCTTTCAGTTTGTCTGTCTGTTTGTTTGTTAGCACGACAACTTCTCAACCGCTCAAGAAATCATGACAAAATTTTGCAGTTGTATGGTAAGGATGAAAATCTGTAAGTTCGAAATTAGTGAAAGTAGGTCAAGGTCAAGGTCGTATTCTGAGCCGCGCTAGATATGTATCGGCTCTCGGCTGGTGTGATTCCCCCTTTGGGGGGCCTCTGGTTGTCGTTGTTGTCGTTACTGAAACTTGTTGTTGTTGTTGTCATCAATCATGTGAAACAGCGTGGTATCATCTTCAGGAACGCGCTCTATACCGTTGCACGAGGTTCAGGCTGTGTGTGTGTGTGTGTGTGTGTGTGTGTGTGTGTGTGTGTGTGTGTGTGTGTGTGTGTGTGTTATTCCTCCTATGCTACTTGATGGATTCGAATGAAAACTCCCAGGTGAGTTTTCCAGGTTACTGGGAACGTTTTTCACTATATACAATTTCGTTCACATGATTTTTAGGGAGGTCAGCCCCCCTCACCAACACAGAAAAGCTCAAAAGTAATGGAAGAAGGGCAGATTTGGCTTTGATATCTAGTACATGTTATACAATGGACTCCCGCCCGTAATGCAATATTTAGAGAGCATGAACCCCCGTAAAGAGTCATAGGGGTCAACCTCTCTCTCAAAAATAAAAACTTGACAAACACACTCACTCTTATACCCACTTCGTGTTCATTCACAACTGCAGGGTCACCGACGCTAAATAAGAGTCACACAACAAAACAACATACTATAACATCACCACAGCCACGCCACGCTACAGCATATCACACCATAACCACACTACAGTTCACCACACCACGTCACAGCCACACCATACCACACCAAATCATACCACATAACACACCACACAATACTACAGCCACGTGACAGCACATCACATCCACATGACATCATACTGCATCACAGCCACACCACACGCAGTCTTTCCAGCTAACAGGCACATCAATTTACAGCACACCACACCACACCACACCACAACCACATAATACCATACCACCTACAGTACACTACACTACACCACGGCACAGCCACAGCCCTATCCCTGCTCTTCGTGTCTTTAGGTCTAAGTTAATTGAATCCATCCGGTCTTTCTTTTTGTAGGAGGAACGTGACCAACCTACCAGTGAGGGGGCCTTTTTCCCAGGACGCTCTCAGTCCCTCCCATAGTGTCACATAATCCTCTCACTGTCAGCCAAGAGGCCGTAGAAACGAGGAGAACTAGAGCATGAGAAAAGAAGAGAGTATGAGAGACTATGTTAATGGAAAACAAAAGTATGTGAGTTAGTGTGCATGCAAAATAAGAGAGAGAGAGAGAGAGAGAGAGAGAGAGAGAGAGAGAGAGAGAGAGAGAGAGAGAGAAACGCCCATAACTGTAGATCTTTTTGCCCTTATACAAAGCCACACTATTCCCTTGGGGACTGCTTATTGCAAAGTACAAATCTATTTCTGTAACAACTCCTACGTATCTATGTCTTTCCTCTTGTCAGCATTCTCCCATTTGCTGTTTTCTCGAAACTCGTCTGGAAGATAAAAGTATTCATAGTAACATTTTATGGTGCTGGGTTATCTGTCAGTATCATGCAACCCACCACCTCACACAGAGCTTCTCTGAAAAAGATTATTATAACTGTCAAATAACTTAATGATATGAGCTTGTGTTTTTACTTCAGCATATCTGGGACGCTTACATTCATTCATTTTTATACCATCAGTTTCTTCTTTTCATATTTGGTGTAGTATCACACACACACACACACACACACACACACACACACACACACACACACACACAGAGTAGTAAATAGAATAAAGCTGTGACCGACACTGGAAACACATAAACGTCTGTAAAATATAAGTTTAAAGCAGAATTAATCTTGTAACATTTAGGCATGGACAAGTAAATGTGTGAGGCGGTGTGAGGTGATGGGCCAAGCAAATTATCACTAAAATAACAAGTCACAGTGCTCACCTCTCTCTCTCTCTCTCTCTCTCTCTCAGTGACAGCGGGAGTCACTCCATGTAAAGTCAATGCCATTCACCTCTTGCCCTAACCCACAATGACTCGTCCACCCTGTGCATTACCAGTGTATTCCCATCGCTATTTCATCACTATTCCCTCACACCTATATCGTCCCTAGTAATATCCACGAACTTCTGGCTGCACTTGGCTTTCTTTTCTCCGTCTTTTCTTTCGTTCTCTTTCCCTGTGAGTGTCCCCTTGCTTCTCTCTGATGAAACAAGTTCCCTCTTTTTCACACCAGTCATCCACGACTCTTGTCCTTCACTGCATTTAGTCCCAAGGTTTGGTCCGTGTATCTGGAGCTACGATTGCCTCTTTACATATCTGTGTTATTGTCAATTCTCCTCTTCTTTCTTTACCTTATAAATTTTCTCTCTTATGTTAGTTTTCTCTTCATTTTAAGATTGTTAGCTTTATGTCAACTGAGAGAACAGTCTTGCACTCTATACAGTGGCAGTCAGGGTCTAGAATCACCGAGACCCAGCCAATGGAGTCAGGAGTACCATAATTTTTTTTTTTTTATGTGAGGAAGAAGGAACCAAAGGCCATGAGCCTGCAAAACTGTTCCATCCAAGAGAAAAACAAAATACAAGAGAGAGCCAAATTCAAGATCCATTCATTTCGAGATGCCTGGACACACTGCGTTTGAAAGACTGAAGATCATAGGAAGCAGGAAATACAGACAGAGAGAGACAGTTCCAGAGTTGACCTGTTGCATAAATGAAGGACTGGGAGTAACGGTTAACTCTTGCATTAGAGAGTTGGACAGAAAAGGGGTGAGAGTTTGCTGCTAGACGGGTGCTACGCGCCCGTCGTAGAGGTGGAGGAATGCATGCAGACAGTTCAGAGGAACAGTGACCATTGAAGTAGCGATAGAAAAGAGATAAAGATGCAACATTGCGGCGAAGAGACAGAGGTTGAAGGGAGTCAGTAAAAGGGGGAGAGTTAATGAGATGAAAAGCCTTTGACTCCACCCTATTGAGAAGAGCTGTATGTGGGGAGCCTCCCCACACATGAGAGTTGTACTCCATACAGGGGCGGATAAAACCCCTGTATAGAGTCAACAATTGTGCAGGGGCAAAGAAGGAACGGAGTCGGCTTAGCACATCAATCGCTTGGAAACAGATTTTACAAGAGATGTAGTATGATCTTTCCAAGACAAGTCCCGAGCAAATGAAACCCCAAGCATGTTCAAGGACGATGCAGGATTAAGTTGAGTATTGTTAAACATTAGTGGGTATACGTGTGGAAGATTTTGTCGGGTTGATAGGTACAAAAACTGAGTCTTTGATGCATTAAAAACAACCAGATTATTTTTACCCCAGTCAGAGATACGAGCCAAGTCAGACATTAGGTGTGCTGGGGCGAGGGTCTCAACATAGCTACAAAAGGTCTCTGCACAGTCTCCACGCCGCCTAGCTATACTATCCAGGAGAGAGAGAGAGAGAGAGAGAGAGAGAGAGAGAGAGAGCATGGCTGGGAGGAAGAGAGAGTGAAGTCGTGGAGAGATGTAGAGAGCGTGGAGAAGGGAAGCGGGAGAAATGTGTTAATAGTAATAATATTTTGTTATAATATCTACTTTCTCCTCCGTGGTATTACTCAGTTTGTGCTGGAAAATTACCAGTACTTAAAAGCACAGTAAATGCGGCTTGCCTCAGATTGTACGAGACGGGTTGCTGGTATCTACTGAACTTTAAAAGACAATTAAGAATAGGTGTCGTGTTGTTTTCAGTGTTGTTGTGTTTTGTTTTATGATGAAGTGGAGTAAGATAATGGTTATGCGTGACAATGTTGTAGAATGTGGTGTATGGTAAGGTGGTGTGGTGTGAAGTGTGGTGTATGGTGAGGTGTGGTGTGAAGTGTGGTGTATGGTGAGATGTGGTGTAAAGTGTGGTGTAGGTTGGCGTGCTATGCTGTGGCATGGCTTTTGGTGGGATTGGTTGGTGGCAAAGTTATCTATTAAAATAATGGCTGTGACATCGCATTACAGCTAATTCAGGGATCAGACAATGATTCGTGTTTTATATAGATTTGTTTTCTGTTTCCCAAGAGTTTCATTGACACATCATAAATACTCCCACAATAATACAACTACATTAAGGACTTCACACAAATGGCGTAGATCTCGTTGTTACACCAAAGCTCCCAAAGTCAGGGGTGAGGTGATGTTCTGTTTGCAGAGAGAGAGAGAGAGAGAGAGAGAGAGAGAGAGAGAAATAACCAATTTCAGTGAACTTGGTGGAGAGATTGAGGGTCACTCAAGCCGTAAATCTGCTGTTTTCTACGACATTAGATCAAAGGTCAAGATCACAGGCTAGATCTAAGCTTGACTGAGCAAGGTCGTCTTAGGCAGTTTTCCTCCATTTTAAACCAAACTCGGTGGATGGGTTGGAAGTAAGGCAAGAACGCAGGGATTCAGTTTTGAGAACACTCAGTCAAAGATCAAGGTCACAGGGCAAGGTCATCGTTTGTCCTCTGTACTTCTACAGTATGTATGAACAGAATGACTTAACATTAATTTTGTACTTTCTATGGATATAAAATGGCGGAAGAGTTGAGTGTCAGCCAAGGGCTGGACCTATTGTTAGTTAGAACATTAGGACAAAGGTCAGGGTCACATATCTATGGCAGGTAAAAGAACCTTTATCTGATTTTGACCAAATTTGGTGGATATGTCCAGGGTAAGGCATGGCTGAAGGAAGTTAGTTTTGAGAAAAATCGGTCAAAGATCAAGGTCACAGGGCTATGTCAAACGCCAAGATCACATAGCAAGGTCAGCCTAGTCAGTCTTGTACCGATTTTGGTCGAAGGGTTGAGGGTCAGGCAAGAACGACGTAATTAAATTTGAGAAGAACTGCCCGAAGGACAAGGTCATGGGTCAAAGTAAAATGTTTAGTCTAAGACCACCGCAAAAAATAATAATAATAATAATAATAACAACAACAACAACAACAACAACAACAACAACAACAATAACAATAGCAGAAACACATTCTTCGCCAGTTCACATCACACTTGAAAGAATTGTTTTTTTGCCATATACTCCCGACATATTTCTTGTGTGTGTGTGTGTGTGTGTTTGTGTGTGTGTGTGTGTTAAGCCTTCTTAAAGATGTCATGTGGTTAAAGGTCAAGCCATACAAAGACACATATTAATTGAAATTGGGCAAAACGAATCGGCAGAAATTTACCTAGGCCTGGCAGAGGGGTAGGAAGTTACCTCTCTGAGCATGAAAAATCTTTTTTGAATGCCATCCTCCTTTCATTAATAATATTGGGGGTCTTAAATGTTTCCTTTACATCTGTCACCTTCAATTAAAGTTGTTTTTCATTTTTTTTTTTTTTTTTACTTTCACTTTCGTCTAATTATTTACTTTCTTTCTTCCCCTTTATGATTCATTTTCTTTTTCTCACCCCTCCTGCTCTCTACTTTTCCTTTCCCTTCTTATCTGCTTCTTTTTGTATTGTTTTTCCGAGCACCCTCTCCTCTTTTCTTTATATTCCTTTCGCCTCCCTTTCTGCTGTTCCCGCCCCCGTCTTTCCCATTTCCTCTCGCCTCCTACCATCTTTCTTCTCCCACACTTCCTACCTTTCTCACTCTCCCACCGTGCCTGCCCTCCTCCCTCTGCCAAGCTTCCCTCACCTCGGCCCACTCTACATTCAAGCGCCACGTAACCCTCAGCCTAAGTTGCATACAGATTCCTCGTTTTCTCTAGCCTTGAGGAGATGATGGTGGCAATTGTCCAGGCGATCACTGAGACACCTGGTGATACGCAGAGGTGGGAGCTGGGGTGGAGGAGGCAGGGACAGGTCTGGGAGCATATATGGTGGCCAGAAGGAGAGGCTAGACCAAACAACATGAATATTTGTTAATAAAAAACGGAGATGGGAATTACCAAGAGTCAAAGTTTGGATTACGGGAAAAAGAGGAAAGTGAATTTGAGGAATAAATCAAAGTGGGAGCGAAACTGAAGGTATTAGGTAAATAGGAAACTGGAAAGAGAGAGATAACTTTAAAACCAAGGAGAATGCAAGGATCACAGAAGATGGGATTTATAATATACGGAGTTGCAGTAGAAGGGCATTAATTTCTTCAATCCGAGGAGGTAATTTTATGTTGCTTTTCTGCAGTCTCCTCACCATCCTAGTCAACTGAGAAATGACCTCTAGCATTGGATGAGATAAGGAAGCTGAATCTAACACCTGCCATAAATTGGCCTAAAACTGAGTAAAGTCGTTTGAAAAGAGGAGGACTACAAAATGAAGCACTCCGATAATGCAACCTCCATGCCCTATACGTGGTCCAAAGGTCCAGCATATGACTTAGACCAGTGATCTTCTACCAGTTATTCTCAAAATCGAGTTACATAATCATTGCCTAATCCTCCACACGTCCACCTAGTTTGATCCAAATCGGAACAAAGCTACTTAAATTCACTTTGCTGGGTGGTCTTGACATTTGGCCTAACCCTGTAACCTTCATCACTGACTGATTTTTCGCTAGGCGGAATTCCTTCAGCCTTGCCTCATCATGAACCCTTCGCCAAATTTAGCCAAAATCGGATGAAAGATGTTTTTTCTGACCTATGTATGTGACCTTACCTTTGACATATTCCCAAAAATAATTGGTCGAGCCCTTGGCTGACCTTTTATCTTTCCTCAAATTTAGGTCAATGTCAAATCAAAAATTGTTAGTTACATTGTTCACACACTCTGTAGACACACAAGGGTCAAAAGTTAACCTTGCCCTGCCCCGTGACTTAGATCTTTGACTGTTCTCTAAATCACGTATACTTTCGTTTATTTTTTTTTTCTAACTTACAACTCTTCCACCGAGTTTGGTGTAAAATGGATAAAATTAAAAATATTATGACTTTGTTCAGTCTAATTTTTAATCTAGCTCTGTGACCCTAGTTTTAAGCACATTCTAAAAAATTAAAAGATCAACCCTATTGTGAACCTATATCATAGCACTAAATTCATGAAAAACAAAATTCCCCCCCCCCTCCTCTCTCTTTGTCTATCTCTGTCTGTCTGTCTGTCTGTCTGTCTGTCTCTCTCTCTCTCATTACCAGCCTGGTTATACAGCAAGGCGGCATGAGAAGGCTGTGGATGAACCCATTCTAACTGTGTAAGGCGCCCTAGGCATAATGATACTCCTGACTCCCTTGACTGGGTCTTCGTGACTGGAAACCCTGATTGCCGCTGTACACATTGCAATATTGTTCTCTGGAACGGAAAGGGAACTGATAGCTTTACAATCCAGAGAAACGTATCACAGGAGAGAAAGTATATTAAGCTCAGAAGAATGTTGATAAAAGAAAATAGCATAGATATGAATTGAGTACATAAGTAGCTACACATGCCCTAACCGAATCCTGGCATTAACCCTTTAGCACGGACTACTCTTCTTTATCATCCAAATTGGTTTGTTCTTATAGAACTTAACAATTTTGATCTAAAACTGAGAATTATGCATGTTTTTTTTCAATTTTGCTCCTCCAATAAAGAAATATGGCACGCCCATTTAAATGGGCTCTATGGAGCAGTCCCCCTTGGTGTGACTCTCAATTTTCATAACTGTGCATTGATATGATAAAATTTATTGATGGATCTGGATTAAATGAAAGAATTATGTGTTGAACCATCTCATTTAATATATATTTGTTGTAAAGAGAGTAATTAAAAAAAAATGTATAGCTAATGAAATTATTACAAGAATCTGCCGCATAAATATAAAGTAGCAGTCTATAATAAGATTCATAGCAGTTAAAAAAGAATACCAGGAAAGCTTACTCCTATATATTTTGAAGCATAAATTCATGAAACTGAGAAATTATGACTGTATATTATTTGCAGGCAATACTAAGAGCTTTGACATAGGCTTTTACATCAGTTGACTGAAAAATACACATTCCTATTTCTTTGTGTGATACTCCACAAAGCACTGGATGTGCAGTGCCACATCACATTTGAAGCACTTAGGCTTCACATTCTTCTTACACACACCACACCGCCGTTGAGTATCTCTCATCACAACATAATGATCTGTTCTGTCGTAGCGTACATGCTCGGGTGAAGTTAGGGGCACAAGTCTACGAGGTTTCTCTGATGGTTTTAGCAGAACATTGACAATTTCCCTCAGAAACTCTAGCTGTGACACCTTGTGAATCTTTCTGTAGAGAATCCACCCATTTACAATTGAGCCATTCAGGAGAAAGCGGAAAAGAGGAAAGTACCACACTCGCTTCCTAAATGACACTCTATACTTTCTCCTAAATTGATCAAACAGATCTACTCCTCCCAATCCTTTGTTATAAAGCTTCACAATGTTTGGGTGAGGGATTACTACCACTTCTTTCTTCTTTATTGACCACCGTTTGCATTTGCCCATTGAGAGAGATGCACTGTCACTTCTGTTTGTTGCCACCCTAACATCGCTGTTGTCACTCCATGCACAAATAGCAATCTTCTTTTCTTTTTCCTGAAACAACTCTGCCTCCCCTCTCTCTTTTTTCTTGATGTCTGACACTGGGACATCTTTGACTCTGTCCTTACGAATTGTACCTGTCAGACTAATATTAGCTTCCTGGAAAGACTGGAGAAGAGGCAGTGTTGTAAAAAAGTTGTCAACATATCCACTGCTATGCTTAGGTACTGTTCCTTTGGCCAATGCATGGACTACAGATTCACCCGCAGGCATTCCTTCCTCAAACCCAGAGTCTTTTCCTTCATACAAGCGAATTCATTAACAGTCCTTCATGGCATTAACAGTCCTTCATGGGAGCATAGACACCAAAACTTGTAGCCAAATCTCACGGGCTTTCCTCTAATGAATTGTTTGAATCCATGTCGCCCATAATATGGTTCCATGGCTTCATCAATAGCCCATGTCGTATGAAGTGGTTGAGCGATATCCATGAAGAGCTTGTTGAAATGTTCAAAAAGAGGGCGAATCTTAAAGATCTTATCATCCGAAGGCTTCTTTGAGTTGTCCACAAAGTGCAGGCTTCCCATGATCTCCTCAAATCGGTTTATTGTCATTCCACACTGAGTTACAGCCAGATTTCGGGTGTCCGCCTGATTCGTCCAAAACAGCCATCGGTTTGGAACTGGGTTATATCATGAGAGAAGAAAGATGCCAAGTACCTGATGCAGTTCTTCTTCGGTAACACATAAATCTTTCCCAATTTTAACTTGATGATAACGGTTTGTCTCTGTCTTGATCACCTCAATCAATTCTTTGTCCCAAAAGTATCTGAATATGTCCACAGGTGTAAATCCTTCATCTGCCCATTTTTCTACAATAGATGGTTTATATACTTCATGTAAGCTTAGGGCATCACCTCGGGTGTGATACCCGAGAATACATTGTAATATTGAGAAAAGACCCAGTTATTATATACATTAGTAAAAGTAAAAATATATTAAGCAACAAACAATTTTTTAGGATCCTAAATATATATTCATACACATATTGACCCTTGGGGATAAGAATATATCAGATATAATCAAAATAAAGTAACACAAGCATTAAAAGTGAACAAGTATTTTGATTCAAGTATTCTCCTTAGGCAGCAGTGCCCTGACTGAGCTCCATGGAGCCCATTTAAATTGGCATCATATTTTCACTGATAATAAAAGTGACAGAATGTGGTTTTCCCTCAAATCAATAATTTCACACATTAAAACAAGTCTTTATGTGTCATTTTTACCATCACTCACTATAAGAAGTTCCATATGCAGCAATGTATAGACAATAACTTACTTATGTCCAGACATTTTGGTAGAAGCAATGAAGTAGCTCTCCTTCCTTCCTTCATATACTTGTTGTTTACAAAGTGAGTTAGAATATGAATCATCAGCTGAGAAATGTTACGTTTTCTTTACATCCTGCAACAAGAAGAACGTAAATTCTCTGGCAAACTTAGATAAAATTAGTTTCTAAAAATTAAAATTTCCGCCCATTTAATTGGGCTCTATGCATTCGTGGGTTAAGGACACTGAAGGACACATTGCCTTGGATGGCTAGTGTGAAAAGCTGGGAACATGCTACGTGAGAAAGAAGTAAGGCTACTCCGAGAGGGAAAGAGAACGGACAAAAAAAAAAAAAGGAGGAACAGGAAAGTGAAGTGGAGCTAAAACTGCACGGACAGTATAAGGGACGAAAATCGAGGTGTGAGGGAAAGATGGTGCGTAGGTCCAATGATAACACTGGCAATGCAAAGGGTAGGCGAGTCAGTGTGGATTATGACGAACGGTGAATGGGACTTGATGTAAGAAGTGCAACTCTTGTTATTAGGTAGACTAGAGAGAGAGAGAGAGAGAGGCAGGGGTAGGGAGCATTGTGATGATGTATTTCAGTGACAATTCAGTTAGGCCGCCACGTCACACCGCTTCACTTTCACATTAACTCGTTCGTGCTTAAATATTACAAGATTTATTGTGCTTTAAATTATGTTTTTCAGACTTTTATTTTGTAGCTACTTTTTCTTTTTACTACGGTTCGAGTGTGTGTGTGTGTGTGTGTGTGTGTGTGTGGCAGACAAGTGCTATATAACACCGGAAGGAGGAGTCATAATCCAGAGTAACCAGTTGCGAGATCTGGGAATAACAATAAGCGATGACGTTAGCTTTGATCGACATATTGATAATATTGTAGAAAAGGCCAGAAAGAATATGGGAGGGATTTTTAGAACATTTAAAACAAGAGCACCACGTGCGTTGATATCGTTAAACAAGGCCCTGATATTACCATTGGTTGAATACTGCTGCCAGCTCTGAAGTACCATAAACATCGGCCAAATTAGAAAGCTGGAGGCAGTGCAACGAACGTGCACGTCCCGAATCGAAGGACTGAACAACATGGACTACTGGAAGAGACTGCAACATCTAAACATGTACTCACTGGAGAGAAGAAGGGAGAGGTATGTGGTAATATACGTGTGGAAGATAATCAATAAAATGGTACCAAATCTGGAAAATGATGATGAAATCAGAACGACATACAACAGAAGAAAAGGAAAATTGTACGCTATTCCACGTTTAGCGAGGACAGGGAGGAGTTTACAACCCTTGAAGGAGACTTCATTGGCTGTACACGGTCCGAGGATATATGGTTGTCTTCCCCGGCAACTTCGAGAACACGCAGGAACTCTCTTAAGTTTCAAAACCGGATTGGACAAATTCCTAAGAACAATACCCGACAGACCCTCGCTACCACACTACTACCAAACGTCTGATAGCAACAGCCTGCTACATCAAACCAGAACGAGGAACTACTGAGGGCGGAGCATTAGCGTGGCCCAGGACTTCAGTCCTGAACTACTACTCAGGTACTCAGGTGTGTGTGTGTGTGTGTGTGTGTGTGTGTGAGTGTGTGTGTGTGATACCAAAATAAGAAAAAGAAGAGAAAAGCTGATGAGATAAAAACAGAAATTAATGTAAGCGTCCCAAATATGTTGAAGTACAAACACAAGCTCATATCGTACAGTGATTTGACAGTTACATTAATCGTTTTCAGAGAGGCTCAATGTGAGGTGGTGGATTGCATGTTGCTAATAACTAAACCGGTATCACAATATGTTAACATGAATACTTCTATCTTTAGGACAAGCGTAGAGAAAACGGCAAATAGGAGGATGCTGACAAGAGGAGAGACAATGATACGTCAAAAAAAAAAAAAATGGATTTGAAGATTATAATAAGTACTGGTAAGGAATAGTGTGAGTTTTTTTTAAGGGCCAGAAAAATGTACATTCATGGACATATTTGTGATAATTTTGTTGCTGTTAGACGATATATTCAACAGAGGAAAATCTCCAAGTAGCAATGCCGTTGACGAAAGCTAAATCTACAGCCTGCAGGTACAAAATCCCTTACAATGCTTATTGAAATGGTCTTCAGATTGCAAAAATAATATTGAAAGACGACAAAGACAAGTATGGAAAATGTTAATCTGCCATCTTGGTACAAGTCTTTCTCTCCTTTTTCTCTTCTTAACCCTCTCTCTCTCTCTCTCTCTCTCTCTCTCTCTCTCTCTCTCTCTCTCTCTCTCATTTCGCATGCACACAAACTTCCATACTTTTCTTATCCATTAACATAGTCTCTCATACTCTCTTCTTTTCTCACGCTCTAGTAATCCTCGTTTCTGTGGCCTCTTATCTGACAGTGAGAGGATTAAGTGACGCTATGGAAGGGACTGAGATCCAGGGAATAGGGTCCCCTTACTGGTAAGTTGGCCACGTTCCTCCTACAAAAAAGGACGACCGGATGGATTCAATTAACTTAGACCTAAAGACACGAAGAGCAGCGATAAGGCTGTGGATGTGCCGTGGTGTAGTGTAGTGTACTGGGGGTGGTGTATTGTGGTGTGCCTGTGATGGTGTGTTGTGTGGAGTGGTAAGGTGTGGTGTGGTGTTGCATGATGTGGTGTGGTTGTAGTGTAGTATAATGTGGCTGTCATGTGGTGTGGTGCGATGTGGTGTAGTGTGGTGTGGAGTGGTGTGGTGTGATGCTGCGTAAAGTGATCCGCCTAGTGGTTGGTATGGCTGTGGTGTGGCTTTACTGCAGTGTGGTGGCATGTGCCTGTGCTGTTATGTGATGGGTTGTGTTGTGCGATATGGTGTGACTTTGGTGTGGTTCTGTGTAGTGTGACTGTGGTGCGATAGGTGTGCTATGGTGTAGTGTGGTGTAGGGTTGTGTGGTGTGAATTAATCTATCCCTGATGAGACTGAGTGAACAAGTAGTGAATAATGCATATAATGACTGGAGAAGGTGTGGTGTGGTTGGCAAGTGACGTAAGTATTATCAGACTGCGTGACGAAGATGAACACCTGATATGAAGATGTGGGTATCAATGCTACAGGTGCGAATATATATGAGTAAATATAAAAATAAACATGAAATGTTACCAACTGCCCGTGGAAGTTGATCGGACAGGGTACAGCCAAATACAATTGTTCTTAAACTTCTGTCATCATACTCCTGTCCCACCTCACAGCCCAGCTTCAGTTTCTCCATCGTTTTTGTACACTTTCCACCGCTGCTCCATCGAACTTCTTCCCAGTTCCCACCATTCCTCTGATTTCTTTTGTTTTCTCCTTCACCTTTCTTGCTCAGGCTCTGTCTCTCCATGATACCATCTCTCTCTCTTTCTCTCTCTTCTCTCTCTCTCTCTCTCTCTCTCAGTTACCAACATCTTCTCACTGACACCTATCTGGATTAACTTTTACCATTAAACTTTGGTCTTATATTTTCCACATCTCTCCTTATCTTTTCCCATGAAGCCTAAAACTTAAATTAGGAAATACAACGCATATTGTATAAACTTTTTACCTTCCATGTATTATCATGTGCTGGGTTATTCACCTCTCACATTTTTTTTTTTTTCTTAGATCTTCTCTCTCTCTCTCTCTCTCTCCCCCTTTTTTCTTCTTTAACCTGCATTGTGTCACCACTCTCCCTGAGTCTTAATATGTTCCCACTCCAAACCTTCCACCTCAGCCAAGGTCAACTCACACTGTAGAACATACAAAGAGAAGTTCATACTATTTTACATATAATACCCTTAATTCTAACCTCCACTCCTTTCCCTCACTTTTGTCATTTTACTTAGCTATTTTTGTCCCTTCCGTAACTCATCTGAATTTCGACAGGCCTCACAAAAGAATTTCTTGCCCCTCTTTTCGAAGTAAACTCTACAGTGATATTTTTTTTATCGGTAAGCCATATGCCAAGGGCTTCATATGCCTGACCAATTAAAATATTCAGTGTAAGGAAAGTGTAATTAAAAGTCATCAGTATGCCTTCGAGGATTGAAACAGGAGAATGAAGACCTTAACACCGAATCTGAAACAAAATCCAGTGAGTACTGTCCCAGTTGACTAGATATTTCTGAAAGTTCCGAATAAACGTAAATCTAAACAGGAGCCTAAGATAATGCCCAGAATTCCTATGACAAACAGGTCTCCCGCTCTTGAAGATAGGGAAGAATGTTCAGGCAGTCAGACTGTAGTTAAGCATGTTAAGGACAAATCTGGTAAATATATTAAAGAAAAAGCAGAGAAGCTTCATCAGGATATGAAACTCAACTAGTGCAAAGGAAAATAGTACACTGGTGGTGAGCGACTCTATGCTGAGGGGTCAAGGCTCTTTTTTTGCATCAAATAACAAAGGGAAGAAAAGATCAGTGAAGACTGCACCTGGGAGTCAGATACACGTAATCGCCATATGATGCCCAAGACGGAGATAAAGTTGCCACCAGTGAAATCCTGATGAAATATATCTTTCTAAGTAAAGTAATGAAAATTAAATCTAGTAAATGTATAGTAAATAGTATACTGCCTAGAGTACGTTCCAACCCCTATTGTAAAAATAAACTGGTAGAAATTACTGGAGCTATTAAAGAAATGTGGGAAAAAATGAACATCATTTTCATTGACACCTGGGACAGATGTGTGGGCAAACCAAGCCTCTTTCGACAAGATGACATCCATGTATGCAACAAAGAATAACTGAAATGAGTATATTATTGAATACAACAATGAACAAAATTCAAGAGGACACTGGAGGTGATACTAATGCTTCACCTCACCCTTCCCTATGCCAGTAAGAACCAAGCCCACAGATACCCAGATCCCCTCACCATTTTCCCCCCATTCATTAGCCACACTTGGCCAGGGAAACTAAATCTCTTCCCCCTTCCAAGGGAGATGTTGTTGTATCTAGACTAGACACACAGTCAAAGTCATCTGCAGAGCAAACTTCAATTTTTGTAATATCATTCAATCCTCGTAGCCTTTGAAATAAACTTAACGAACTCGTGTGCCACCTGATTAATGAAGAATTCCATATACTGGCAGTAACAGAAACGCATATTAATATAGGTAACAGGAATTTACCATCAGAATATCAGTTACAGTCGTATAAATTTCGTTATAAATGTAGAAATACCGGACATGTAGGAGGTGGTAGTGGACTATAGAACTCCACAGAGATTACCCTAAGCAATAATGGCACAGAAATAATTTGTTTAATAAAACATTTGAAAATTATGAATGTAAATGTTGCCAATGTCTAACGTTGCCCAGATCAAACTGTGAAGGAAGATACAGAGTTGTACAATATCTTGCGGGAAATTCTATGTGGGGACGAAACACTGATAACGAGCGACATTAAACTGCCAGTAATTACTTGCAGTAGTGATGACACATGGATGGCGGATTTTATTGAGAATGAGCTTTTATTTCACAGTGTCACAGAACCGACAAGAGAGGGTAATATCTTAGATCTTTCCATTACCACAAACGATGATATGATAAACCTAACTATGGGTGAACATTCAGCTTCGAACGACAATAATTTCATAAGGCTTGCCATGAACCTTTCCCATAATGTTCATAAAAGTAAAACAAAGGTACCGGAATACAAACACGCCGATTTTGATGGCTTTTGTAATGCCCTTAGTTCACCATCCGATTAGCTAGAAAGAACTAACGATGTAAATGATATATGGGCAGCATTTAAGCATATTTTTTTGTCTGCTCAAAGCAAGTATGTACCGATGAAATCAAGGCAGGAAAAAAGTAAAAACAAACCAGTTTGGCTTAATGAAGGTACTGGCAGAGCAATTAAAGACAGAAATCTCTTCACGCTTTACTTGAACGTCGGACAAGAGATGTCACAAGCCAGTATAACGATACTAGTTGGAAAATTTAAAAGCTCGTTAGAACAGCTAAGTGGCAGTTTATAATGGACATAGCTAAAACAAGCTCAACGGTTCCTAAGAGTTTTTTATAGATACGTAAACAACAATGAACGTGTTGACTGGTACTGGCCTATTCATTAGCGACGGGGGTGCCCTTATCTGGGACGATAAAGAAATTGCTTCCACTTTCAATATATTTTCCAGTTCAGTCTTCACAAAAGAAGTCAATGAAATCACTAAAGAGCAAGGACAGTTACGCCACAACGTATTAAGTAATATGTATTCTATCTATTGCCAGACGCCACAATCCCGTAAGGGGTGGCCATTTGACTTTGAGTTATTTGTGTTACGGGGAGGGGCACTAACCCTCCACCAACCCACTTGTTGACACGTAGGGAGCACGTATGGTTTGGTCATATGTTTACCACCCAGCGTTGTAAATGTTTTCTTGGCTTACAGGAAACCATTTGGTTTGTCACTCAATGTAAAGCCACCTGTAAAGGAAAGAAAAGCGATAAAAAGTGACAGGAAAGATAGGAGAAATAGGAAGAAAGAAGGGCAGGCGCTGAAAAAGAATGATAAAAGCTAAGGAAGAAGTAGGCAGCACTACATCAAGTGAGTGGATGATGGTCGCCACCATCTACGAGAATACTGCTAATAAATCAACATGGCTAACTAAGTAACTGTCAGTCTCGCCCAGCAGGCATAGCCAATTAGGCCCATGAAATTGGGCCTAAGCAGCTAGCGTATATATATATATATATATATATATATATATATATATTTTATCATTCTTTTTCAGGGAATGATAAAAGCGTGTGTGTGTGTGTGCATATAATATATCTCATCTCATCAGCCGTTTGAGTGTTCACTGCAGGACCGGCCTATCCTTACCGAAGTGGGGACGATACAGCCAATGTACCTCTACCAAGTGGCTTAGGCTGTCTAGTAGAGATTGTATGTATGTTGTGTTGGAATGGATTTGGATGTGTGTGTAGTCTGTGAACCAAGTGTAATCGGCCCGCGCAAGCTGACTGGGTCCAAGCATACTTTAATATGCGACACTGGGTTCAACCACAGCACCCCTTGTGTCCACCAAGGTAGCAAGTGGCTTGGTGAACGCTTCCCAAAGTTTTTACAACTCTGGAGGGAGGCGAACCCGTGCTCACCAGCGTGCGAAACGCACACTCTATCACTGTACCACAGAGGCTCCATATATATATATATATATATATATATATATATTACAACTCTGGCGGGAGGCGAACCCGTGCTCACCAGCGTGCGAAACGCACACTCTATCACTGTACCACAGAGGCTCCATATATATATATATATATATATATATATATATATATATATCTAATTCTGAAATTTTAATTGTCATCTGGGATATCGATCATGACACATAGCATAATTTATCCTCGTTGTAAATATGCCTTTGCTACATCCATAAAGCACAGTGGCTTGGAAAAAGGCAACCCGTCCGAAGCCTTTTTGAAATTTAACCGAAGCTCCTCTCGTCTCGTAATACGATAAACTCAGAACACAAGCATAAGTGTGTTATTACGCCTTAATATCTTCTTAACAATTCTGCATTTATACTTTAGTGAGAATAATTTAATGATTAGGATGGTATATTTCTTCCACTGATGTCAGGAGCAGATGTGAGTGAAATATTCCTGCCGTGTGTGACATGCAGTATTGTGTACAGCACATGTGCTGGAGGAGGCCAACATTAACCACGCCCGCTTCCTGTTATAACCGCATTGAGGGCCCGAGACAATGGTTGATCTGTCTGCTTAAGGATGATGGAAGTGCTGAGGGCCATCATCAGTCTTATCCTGTCTTTTTTTTTTTTTCCCTTTCAGTCCATCTTTCTGATATATAGTCCTTGGCTGAAAATTTCCTAGTATGTTATTAGGGAGGACTAAGACATAAATCCCTCACTGTTCACTGCAGTCAGCAAGAGTCCTTCATTCAGTTCCCATAACCCAAGAAACATCGGTCTTGTGACTTGTCCAAACATTTTAAACCGTTATTTTCATCTATCCACAGCCTGATGACCGTCATATCTCACCAGCACATCCATGTAGCCCATATTTGGTTCATTTGCTGATGTCATATGCACTGAGTGATTCGTTCTGAAATTCACGCTTGTCCTCAGTGTGCATGAGTCAATTGCAGTGCACAATGCACAGTAACACACATATGGTTTGTACGTGTTGGTGTCCATGTTCATAATCACTGGTAGTAAAGTTATGCCATGCACATTACTACATAGTATATATGTGGTACGAAAACAGTTGGATCGTGTATATTCTACTTAGTCCATTTGGCATTACTTGAACCTAAAACTGTTCTATCCCCTCAAGTTTTTAATGGACTTGTATTTCCATAGGAATCCCAAGCAATTCAAGCCCGGCTGTCCAAATAACAGTCTTGGGCAACTCCGGCAATTTGCATTATTCAAGGTGGCCACCGGCCACCATCTTGAAAATAGAACTTTTTACCGCCTATCCTAGAGTGATATGTAATACCTTTTTTCTATTTTTTTTTTTTTTATGACATGCAGCATCCATTCAACCATTTCTAATGTTAATTCATCGTTTCAAGGTCAAGGTTAGGAGTTAATGTCAGGTCAAGGTCAAATCACTAATCATAAAACATGAGCACGAAAGTAAGGTGATTGATATCCATAAAAACAGACAAACTGGTAATGTGTATTGTAACAGTAATGACGTCAAAGATAAACTTAGTAAAATAAATTGTAACAAATCCTCTGCTCCAGATAATTTTTACTCTTGAATATTAAAAAATGCAACGGGTGTAATATGCGATCCTCTTGCATTTTTTAAAATAAATCTCTTTAGCAAGGAACGGTTCTGGAAATTTGGAAACTAGCTTTTGTAACTCCTATAGGCTATATGAAAATGCAGTAGAGATCAGCTAGGTAACTATGGGCATTTTAGCTTAACCTCTGTCTTGAAAAAGGTCCTCGAATCATTGATAAGAGGCTGGATAATGTTCTTCCTAGAATCTAATAACTTAAATTAGTAACAGCTAACACGGCTTTAGGTCTCGGAGGTAATGCCTCACAAATCTGATCAAGTATTATGACAAGAGTTTTACAATTAATGATTATACCAGGTCCCTTGACATAATATTTTTAAGTTTCCAGAAAGCCTTTGGCAAAGTACCACATAAGAAATTAATGAGAAAGAGAAGATTCCTGGAATCGACGGAAACATTCATAGGCGGTTGGGTAGCCCCAATGACGAGTGATGCTCCTCAGGGACCAGTCTTGAAATCAGTTTTATTCATAATATATATTAACGACATCGATGTTAGACTAAACAATTTAATTTCTAAATTCGCGGATGATGCAAAAACTGGCAATACTGTGTTAACTGACAAGGAAAGAATTAACCTTAAAAATGACCTTATCCAAATTGCTTAACCCACTCCATCCCGACCGATTTTCCACCACTGACTCCCCCAAGTCCCGACCAATTTTGGAAAATTTTTTTTTTTGACTCAAACCTCCACTTTTGGTGAGAAACATCGAAAATTCATAGAGAAATCGCTCACCTGAGGTTTAAATACTCGATACAGGTACCAATACCCCTTGCCTTACTGGGTTTTCTATCAGGCTCGCTCCAAAGAAAACGAGTTCTATGGGAGGGTAACTATTCCACACCACTCAAACGGTATTTATTTTTTTATTTGGAACGAATTTATATGTAGTACGAGAGTATATTGGTTTTCACACAGTAATATAGGCAATATAAGCATTGTTTCACTCACCAAACACATCAACATACCTGACCTTTTTTGGCGACATTACCTGATCATCATTTCTAACTGTTTCTTCCTCTAATGCTACGTAAATACATTGTCATCGATTGAGGAATCACTCTGGCCCTGAATTTCGTACCATGGCATGACATGTCTTTACCGGCCAGATCACTGGTAACAGGTGAATTGCTGAGACAATGGCGTGCGGGGGGAGGGAGGTCATGTGGGGTAAGGCATTGTCCTTGCATGGCATCTTGTAGAGGAAGGTGTCCCGTGTATACGTACCAAATATTACGTGCGAAAATTGAAAAGTGTGCAAATTAGGGACCTTGCAATTGATGCGCGTTTATATATGTCAACGAGACTGACATTGACAAAACGTGTGGACATATATAGACCTCAATGGGACGAGGCGGGTTAATGGTCAGAAAAATGGCAAATGCCCGTCAGTGCAAGTGAATGCCAGGAACTGCAATGTAGGACAAAAACCAAAAAGTATGATTATGAAATGCAAGGGCAGATGATTAGCAAGTCCTCACAAGTAAAAAATTTAGGAATAATAATTTCAGATAATCTCGAATTTTCAAAGCAGTGTGCCCTTGCCGCGAATAAGGCCAACAACACCTGAGGATTCATCAGAAAGCACTTTACCTATTATAAGAAAGATATTGAGATCCCTCTGTATAAAAGCAAAGTTAGGCCACACTTAGAATTTGGGGCTAACTTTTGGCACCATATCTGGTATAAAGTACTGAAAAACTTCAAGCTGTACAAAACAGGGCCTCCAAGTTAATTCCTTCCCTGAGGAATGAACCATATCTCGAGAGGCTTAAGGAACTGAATTAATTCTCTCTTAGAAAACGAAGAGTCAGGGGTCAACTAATTGCAAATTTTGAGATACCCAGCGGCTTTAGAAATATCGAATAAAACAATCTTTTTAGAGCTGATACTGAGACCACAGCTTGAGGCAATGACATGAAGCTGCAAGCAAGGAAGGTTTATCTTCATGCGACCAAAAACTTCTCCCTTTTTTCCATTGCAAATTATTGGCATAAACCCCCTAGGAACGTGGTCGAAAGCAGAACCATTAAGAGCTTTAAAATGAGAATATATATACATCATGATGCGATCAGTATTATTTAAAAAGGAATGTAAGTGTATATTCATAGCTATATGTGTGTGCACATATTATGGATATGTGTCCATACATGTAAATAAATATCCTGTTTCTGAGGACGAGAGGATAGAGTTGAGACCATCAAGATAGAAGCCCTGATCGCTCCCTTGTGACGTCATCCACGTAAGGCATCCAGCGCGGCCTGCTTCTCTCTCTCTCTCTCTCTCACACACACACACACACACACACACACACACACACACACACACACACATCGCTGTTTCAGTTCGATTAGGATGCTTACACAGAACTTTTCCAAAAGTCTTCTTTTCAGGGTGTCGGCCCACCTTAACCTTAATTCTAGTTTCTGTCCACGCACATTACCTGCTTTGCCTCTGTTCTTTCAGCCATTTTTCTCTCTCTTTTCCTCTCCAGGTTCTCTTGCCCTTGCTTTCCACTTGCATTTAGTGTACTTTAGTTCTGCCTCGTAATTTTCTCATGTAGTAGATTATCAGGAGTCCCTCTCATAGTTCACTTCAGTCGCAACGTCTTTTCCCGCCATCATTTTAGCTTAACATCGTTCGTGCCTTCACCAACAAAGAATCCAGGTTCCTCTTCTCTGCTTTCCATTTCAGGTTACGGAATTTCTCCCTGGCAATGTCCACTTACCCAACCCCTCTCTCATTTCATAAGTCTCTTTAGCACAATCCCCTTACCGCCTTCACTTTCATACCACTGTATTTCTTCTTACCATGAAACATTTACTTGCCCCTTTTTATACTTTGTTCTGCTTCTGTCCCTTCACCTTTGGCTCGTCTCTCCATAACGCCTCCTCAGCGCGGCCCAAGTTTCGTCTCGTTTGTGGCCTCGTCAGCATTTTTATCTTTGCAAAATTGTCTCTTCTCCTCTCCTTTCCCCTCTTGTCTTTCTTACTTGCTCCCTCTTTTTTTGTGGAGAGATTAGTATCATCATAGAGATTTCTTAAATCCTGTGTAAAACCTTGCTTTCCGAAACTCCTCATTTCCACTTGGTCATCTGACCAAAATAATTTTGCAGTACAGTGTGTGCTACGCAGAGTCACGTGTTCTTGTATGCAGAAGATTAAGAATTGCAGCATATGATGGTACTGATATAACAATATTATCTACAGTTTACCTTCCATCACTTTCAACTTCCTCTACAACAATTTTCAAAATACATATTACACGATAGTTGTTATATATTACCTCATTCCTACAAGATTTGTCCCAATTTCAACATGTATTTTTGTTTTCCTGTTTTTGTATTCTCAGTGGTTTTCTTATTCTTTCTTGTTCACCATCCCTGCTATTCACACTGTCTGCTCTTCATCTCTCTCTCTTTCTCTCTCTCTCTCTCTCTAAATATATATCTCCCATTGGATCCCACGGTTCCCGGGTGAGGCATTGTGCTGGGAGGGTACTAGGCTTACCGCCCTCCACCTATCGGCTCATAGTTGCGAAGCTCATAGGTCCCTACCCGGGGGTTCCCTACTTTATGAGCTTCTGAAAATTCCCAGTTCTGTCCTGTATTGAGGACACAGGGCTCCAATGGGATATATATATATATATATATATATATATATATATATATATATATATATATACGGAAAGTTTCTTTATGATCTAACATGGAATCGAACCTGGGACTTCAAGATAGGAGCCAGGCATCGTGTCGCTATAGTGTGGTGTGATAAATGCTAATCCAGTCGAATTCTATGATGAACCAGGTGAATCCATAATGGGAGGATATTTTTCATCCAGGTGTCTGGCTCTCAGCTAGGAGTTCCCTCTTCGATTCCCGGCTAAAGCATTATAAAAAAAAAAAATCCGCATAGGTCCATATTTATAATGTGTGTTTCTCCAGCATATATGAAGCCGCTTGTACTGTCTGGGATTGATTAAAACTGCTGTGTCACCTGCCAAGTTGCGTGGGGCTAAACAAAAATCTAGATGGTTGAAATACTCGTGTGCGTCTTTTTACAGGTTCGAGTCACAATCTGATTAGCTCAGCAGTTTAGCCCTTGGAATCCTAACTCTACCTCACAGACATACACACCCACACTTCTGTCATTCATACCAGCTATCAGCTTGATTCAGTCAGACAGCTATCTAAAGCACCGTCGCCAATCTCTGGATGTTCATTCACTCATACAGACACGATTCTTCCAACCAGCTCAATCCACTGTCACTCCCCTAGCTTCATCATTTTCCATGCCTCGTTTTGCCCACACTCATTTACCATATCTATCCCTTTCTTCTCGACTTTCCCCGCCTTCTTTCACCCTCAAACACACCCAGATGCACCCTTTTCACAGCTCTATTCACGCCCATAACCGCTCTCTCCACATGACCATACCATCTACACACGCCCACTTCGACTCTAGTATTCACATACTTTCTTATTCCACATATTTCAGGAGTCACATTTTTGCTTATCCTGAATACCCTCCAGACCCCACACACACATTCCTGTCCAGCAAGGTAGCACCAAAGTTTTTTATGTTTACTTTCATTAGGATTCCACACCAAACAGTGGAAAGCTACTATATTTCCTCTTACGTTTGTCTTTTCTTTCTTCCAAATACCTTTTCAACTTGGCGCCATTTCTTCTTCTTCAATTAGCTTCGCACTTGCCAATTGTCCCAGCTTTTTAAAATATTATTACTGAGACCTTTTAAATAATTTATGCAGTCAAACGTAAAACCATATAAACACATAAAATCTGAGATCCTGTGTTTTTGTATGTTCATTAATCATCATGGCAATTTGCACAGAAATATCTTAGTGTACAGTAACTGTGTGGAGGCCATCTTGTATTCCCTGGAAATGTTGGCAGTATTGGATTTGTACGTTTTCACACTCTCCCATTCACACTGTTACAGCCCCACAGTCTGAAAAATGCCACGGCAGGGATATGTGCCTGAACAGAGGAAAGTATCGGAGCATAACAGTAACAATGGAGCTTATGCGAGGGGAATTTCCAGGGTCACACTTGCTGTAATCAGCCAGGCAGCCGGGCCAGAAAATTTCAGAGGTGATGGTGGAAGGCGAGAACGGTTTAAAGGAATTTTGTGGCACAAAATTTTACTGGGAAATGATAAGGAATTTTAAGGTAGACCGTGTGGGAATTGGGCGGGTGTGGGTGTGTGTTGTGGGTGTATGGGAAGGTTGGTGGAGGTGTAGGGGTGAGGTGTGAAAGAAGACGTTGGGATGAAAGGTAAATATGGATGTTGCCACAGGTACTGATGTGAGTGGAGTGTGGTGAGATATGGGGGTGTGGCTTTGTATAAGACATGGTGAGATAATGTCTAAGTGACACGGTTATCCATGTTTAGTATGGAGGCCAGTAGGGAAATTAGGAGTGATGCAAGACTCGATGAACTGATGTAGGTGCTGTGCTGTAGGTGTGGGTTGTGAGTTTTGTGGTGGGTAAGTGTGGTATGATAAACGACGTGTAAAATCTTTAGTGTGTGCTTCTTTTGTTTGTGTGTATGTTATTTTTAGTTGTATAGAATGTTTGTGAAGCCACATGGATACTCTGTGGTGTACTTTGTGTGTGTTGGCTGACTCGAACATCCAAGATGCAACACTTTGGTGGAGATTACACTTGACTGACCTTCTACATGTCAGCTGAGTACTACATGGTAGGTGTGTGTGTGTGTGTGTGTGTGTGTGTGTGTGTGTGTGTGTGTGTGTGTGTGTGTGTGTGTGTGTGTGTGTGTGTGTGTGTGTGTGTGTGTGTGTGTGTGTGTGTGTGTGTGTGTGTGTGTGTTCCCGCGTACCAGGACTGATTTTGATGTCTCTAGCTTGGATGAGTAAGATCGTCTGACGAGCTAGAGTGTCCTCAGATCCCCTGAGGAAAAATGGAAGTAAAAAACTATGTTACCGGGAGGGTGGCTTTGCGCTGGCAACGTGGTTTGCCGTGCTCTTATAAGAGGATTGGAGACAGGGGATTCGTATATCCGAACAGCTGCGTCGTCAGTTTATATAGGTGCCACTGCGTGAAGGTGTCCTTGCCCAGCACCTACAGTAGATTGTCTTGAAGCATTGCATTACATTCCCTCTAAATAGAAGCTTAGATAAAGAGTAAAAATTAGGTTTTTTCAATCAGTCAGTATGAGACGTTGCAACTGACTGATTTTGCTACGTGCTTGCTGAAGTATGGAAACCAAAAATGCATAGTGATCTCCAGCAGTGGCCATACAAAGTTTATATATGTTGAGTAATCAGTGTCTTTAATTAAACCTGATGATGAATAAGCGATGGCCTGTCATTTGAATGTTCTTTTTGCTTACTTCATTATATTTGGTAGGAATTTTCATTCCCTTCGTACTGTCATACCCAAATCCTTAACGGTGTTTGTGTTTCTTATGGTTATCCTGCCATTTCATTTCCATATCATTTCTTACAATAATCGCCATGTTTCATTTGAAATTTTTCTGTGGTAAATGGCATTTGCCCATCAAATGAATATTCACCAGTTTTGTTTAAATATTGTCGTAATTTTAATTCTTGAGAGAGATAGATAGATAGATAGATAGAGATAGATAGATAGAGAGAGAGAGAGAGAGAGAGAGAGAGAGAGAGAGATCAGACTCAATAGACCCGGTATAGCCTAATGGTATATGATCTTTAGTGTTGCCCTGAAGTTAACTATCAAAATAACTTGAAATAAGGAAAGAGCATGGTGGAAAGGCCTTGAGCACACACACACACACACACACACACACACACACACACACACAAACACATTCCCTCAGGCTAGGAGACGCAATCGTCGCTTTAAAATCCAGATGTTTGTTTCAGTATTTAGGTAGTAACAGACTGGAGTAGAGGGACAAAATGAATTATGCAAGCCATGACGGAAAATAATAACTACTGCACACTCCCAGCCCCCTTGAAGCCACGCAGAGTCACGGTATCAGTAACATGGGAAAACAAAACACAGGACAGAAGGAGCAGTGTAATTAACAGTGACGGCTTAATCCATTAACGAATGAAAAGTCAGCTGTGGAGACCAATGGTGTCATCAGACCTGTGGCGAGGTGTGTGTGTCGGAAAGAATGCAATTATTACACTTCCCTGAACCACACATCAGTTGCCAGAATGGATGCTGATGGAAGGAGAAAACTAATGACTGAATTAGTTTCTGTCGACAATGCCTTAATTAGAAGTGACTGTAATTGAAGCTGAATATCTGCAAGAAAAATTATGTTTATATCAAACTTCCAAACAACCAAAATGTGTTACAGTTAGGATTATTGCTTACCTGTCTGCAGTTACTGATTTATTATTATTATTATTATTGTTATTATTATTATTATTATTATTATTATTATTATTATTATTATTATTATCCAACCTTCCACTCTTAACCCCACCCTTTCACTCCCAACCTCCAACCTACCACTCCTACCCCCAACCTTCCATTCCTACCCCCAACCTTCTACTCATACAGTACACTCAACCCTCCACTCCTACCTCTAACCTACCACTCCTGCCCTTAAACTTCCACTTCTACCCCAACCTTCCACTCCTACCCCAACCATCCACTTCTACCCTAACTTTCACTCCTACCCCAACCATCCACTTCTACCCTAACCATTCACTCCTTCCCCAACCTTCCACTCGTGCCCCAACTTTCCACTCCTGCCCCAACCATCCACTCCTACCCCAACTTTTCACTCCTACCCCAAACTTCCACTTTTACCTTAACCTTCCACTCTTATCCAGTCTTTACATTCTCCTAATAAAAATGTTTCCACGACCGGAGCATTACCATTAACACAATTCCATGACTGTACCACACCAGGGTCTTCGACTCTGCCTTGAAGCTCGGCAACCTTTTCCACAGTTCACCGTAATCTAATCCACCAGTCTCTCCACAGGTTCATTCTACAGCACAACAAAAGGCAACACTACAGCTTTGTCTTGCCCTCAACAGCTCTCCACAAACCATCATGTTCCACATTTCACAGTATTAGACATTTTTCGGACTTCCTCAAGGTCAATAGTTTGTTCCATACTGCATGATAGCTCAATACATTCTTCAGCCAAATTCCACACAGCTGCTCAAAGGACCTGAATGATGTAGCCTCCTCCCACAGCTCACAGTAACTTCTCGGTTCATTAACACTTTCACACAGCTCAACGATGTGGCCATGAGTTTGGAGAAGTGCGGTGCAGCTCCTCCGCAGCCCTTGCTCTGCAGACATAGCAGCACCTCTCCCA
Source organism: Coenobita brevimanus (assembly GCF_032717465.1). Taxonomy (NCBI): domain Eukaryota; kingdom Metazoa; phylum Arthropoda; class Malacostraca; order Decapoda; family Coenobitidae; genus Coenobita; species Coenobita brevimanus. The sequence continues at coordinate 15,853,680 of NC_136959.1, forward strand.
CTTTCCCATGTGGCGATGTCGAGACAAATGAATTAACACCAATTAATCGTGACCAAGCTGACCAGGAGAATCTCAGGCGCCCACAGTCAGGGTAACCAGGCTGACCAGGAGAATCACAGGCGACACAGTCGGCGTGACCAAACTGACCAAATGAATCACAGGCGACCACAGTCGTGGTGACCAGGTTGACGCCGCCAAGGTCTGGATCGAGGAAAACTACTTTGAAATGAATGGTGAGAGATGATGAGGAATGTTGTCAATGCTGGAACGTCTATCTATCTATCTATTGCCAGACGCCTCAATCCCGTTTGGGGTGGCCACAAACAAATCGCCTCCAAGTCGCCCTGCCTGTTCCCCGCCAACTCACACCCCCCTCTCTCATATACCTCTCCACCCCATCCCTCCATCTCATCCTCGGCCTCCCCCTCCCTCTTCCCCCCTCCACCTCACTCACATACACTCTCTTCGTCAGTCTTTCACCCTCCATCCTCTCCACATGGCCAAACCACCTCAGTGTGTTCCTCATAACGCTTCCTATCACATCCACATCCACACCACAATGCTCCTTGATGTCCTCATTCGTCAGCCTGTCTCTCCATGTGACTCCACAGGCTCCTCTTAAGTAACTCATTTCCACTGCTCTCGCTCTTGACCTGTGTCCTTCCAACAACGTCCAAGCTTCACTTCCGTACGTTAGAGTTGGTATCACAGTACTGTCATGTAGTAACTTTTTCACTTCCATGCTCACTTCCCTGTTTCTTATCACTGCTTTCAAAGAGCCAGCAACCTTTCTTCCCTGCTGTACTCTTTCAAGCACTTCACCCTCCAAACCTCCATCCTTACTCATCACACTACCCAAGTACTTAAACGTACTCACATTTTCCATTTCCTCACCATCCAATCTCGCTGTACATTCACTGACTTCACCTCTCTCAAAGACAATCACTTTACTCTTCCCTACATTCACCTTTAGATTCTGTTTCTTACACACTCTCCCAAACTCATCCCAACCACCAAGCCTTGCAGCTTCCCTTCGTCTTCACTCAACAACACAGTATCATCTGCAAACAACAGAACAGGGAGTTTCCAAACACTATCCTCTCTCACCAGGGCCACTCCAACATCCACTACCCTACCTTGTACCTCTTTTATTACCCCATCCATGTACAGATTGAACAACCATGGAGACGTGACACATCCCTGTTTCAACCCAACTTTCAAAGAGAAAAATTCACTTAGTTCACCATCCACACGCACTGCAGCCTTCGCACCATCGTACATACTCTTCACAGCATGGAACGTGATGATGGAAAATATTAGATTAGGATAGGTTATTACTGCCTTGTATGTTAGAACTGTTAGGTTGGATTTGGGGCGAAGGTGTCACTCGAATATAGAAAAGTTTTCCTTTTTTCATAACCAATAATGATGAGAAGCGGCACCGTGGATGGTGTGTGTGTGTGTGTGTGTGTGTGTGTGTGTGTGTGTGTGTGTGTGTGTGTGTGTGTGGTGAGTCTAATTCTAGATTTACGTTGTTGACGATGGTGGTACACAAATCAAATCAATAGCATGAGACAGTACAACACTCACACGTTATCGTTTCTGCCAGACGACTTTAAGATATGGATATATCAGTCAGGTTTAATGTGGCTGATATTAGTTCTACGAGAGCTAAGAAAAATTACTCAATCCACTGAAGGAAAAACGTATTGCTAATAACGACGATGAACTGTTTATTAATAAAATGTCGATAAACACAGATAATTTAATTTAACTAAATTGCAATCCTGTTTTTCCTCACATAGAGTGCCTGTCAATATCCAATTTACATTTTTATGTAGATAATTACAATTTACTGACACATCATGACGTTCGGATGTGTTTTAACTTCCGTTGTCCCACTGAAGTTTTCTTTTATTTTGTTGTAATCTGATTATTTATTGCTCAGTGACGAATTTATACGAAACTTAAGTGGTTTGACGTGATGGTAGGAACAGCGGTGGAAGTTGTGGGGATTAGCTGCCTGTAACACTGTTTGCTAATGACGTGTTGGAGGTTCATTCATAACGAGCAGTGAACATTTTTCTCTCGAAATTTATATCACTAAATCTTCTCCTACATCCAACTGCCAAAATCTAATAAAAATATTCGCTGAAGATGCTCTCAGAAGGCATATAAAGTAGCTAACCTAAAACAGCTGTGAAAAATTCTCTCTGAAATAAGGTAATATAGTTAAAATTTGGTAAACGTTCTTTAAGAATGTTGCTTATGAAATGCTGGCCTCCAGAAGTAGCTATAAGATTGCTAAAATGGCTATAAGATTGCTAAAATGGCTGCCCTGCTCCTACAACACCTGGGAACGAACCCAGAACCATATGTTTGCTGATTCCCCTCCTCTGCTATCGGCAACAACCTTCCACGTCCCTTCCCTCACTCTCTCCCTGGCAGTCATATTATGTCTACTTGAAATTCAGATACGGGGCCATCACTTAGACAACCACCTCCATGGAATATTTCAATATACTGAATACTTACCTAACTATAGCGATAAGACGCATTCTTTAACGATAAAAAAAATAATAGTGAAAGGTATGTACTGTAGAAGGCAAGACAAGAAGCCCGACAAAACTTCCTTCTCTGTTATGGAACTCATTTACAGTACGGCAGAAAGGAGAGAGAGAGTGAGAGAGAGAGAGAGAGAGAGAGAGAGAGAGAGAGAGAGAGAGAGGGAGAGAGAATTTTAAGATAAATACACATGAGAATGCATGAGAATTGATTAATATGGTCTAGTTTGCTTATGTAACGTCAAGAGGCTGCCACCGTGACCACTAAAGGTTATATCTTTTTGGTTTATATATCATTACTGGACGTAATTATTTACAATATAAGTACAATGTAGCTGCCAATTGTAGGATGCTGTCAACTGAACGGTGTAACAACAAGGAAATGATAAAGAGACAGAGAAATATTACACAAAGGCTCAGTTACTGCGGGAATATGAATAATGATATAGTATAAATGGAGTGAACAAGAGGGACTTACGGTGGAAATGGGGTTTGTAGATACAGCTTTCCTAGTATTCCACACAAAGGTCATTAACAAAGAAAGTTGTGGAAGAAAATTTTCATGCTTTGAAAGAAAAATAAGATATTACATGGGAAGCCAGTAAGATGTAGAAGGCAAAAGTCCCTTCAATTATTAATTCAAAAAGGTTAAAATGTAGAAACTTAACAATCAATATTTCGTGCCTAGGTGTATAGCTGTGTCTACTGGACTTCATGGAACAGACAGAGAAGAACTACTACATGCACTGTATATATTGCGTGAAATAATATATACGATAATGGAAAAGGCAGGGTAAGTGTGTATATCTCTTGATTTATCAATGTCTAATATACTATAATCGTGTGTGTGTGTGTGTGTGTGTGTGTGTGTGTGTGTGTGTGTGTGTGTGTGTGTGTGTGGTCCAGCCAAACTATTCCTTGTTTCCTGCTGACTTTACACTGGATCTTAAGGTTAAGGCTTCGTTTATTTACTTTAAATTATTATTATTATTTTTTTTTACGTGTCCGACTCTGGGCAAAGGCTTCAGGGCCTATTCCCAAGTCCCTGTATTCACCTTGGTGCCCGGTAGTCCTCCTACATCTCCACATGTCATCACTTCTGCGCTGACACCCACCATCCATACTGAATACATGCAATGGCTGCCTCATACAAGACTTGTGTTAGCGGGGGCTCTTTTGTGACATGTCGGCGGGTCATCTGGTATATCAGAAAAGTCTGCTTTTTAAGAAATTCAAATCCTTAAACTGTTCCCTGCCACCAGCCGGGATTCGAACCTGGGTTCATTACGACTGCAGGCCTCTCTACCTATTCTGCCACAGCCACCATTCTCTCCTCAGGCAGAGGTATAATATGAATTGTTTCCCCTTGTTCAATCTTATAACCATCGACTTCAAGTCTTTCCACTATACCATCCAGCCAGAATCACCAAATAAACCTCCCTTCTTATCACAAGGCACAAGAGTACATCATTCACCACGCCACACCTTCACCATCACACCTCTTCATACTGTTAATATATCCTCTTGATAATAAGTTCACTATATTAACACCACCAAAGCATCTTCGACACAACCTTAGTGAAGTCGGTCACAACACCCTTTGACTCCACCTCTAACCATCATTCACCACACAATCACACATTTGTTGCGCCTTCACTCAGGTGCGTTCTGTTGCTACGTCATCCCACTACCATTATACTTTATTCAGCATCACAATATACCCGTTACAACTCACCACAATTACCCCTCGCACCCTCGTCATCACAGTACAGCACCATAATACCACTCCATCATACAGTCTCCCTCCCCACCACGTCCTTAATCTCATCACCATATCCTCACACTCGGCCTCCCAATAGGCCTGGGTCATGAACATGAGATAGGACCACTTATGCCAGCAAACCTTAAAGGAAATTTATTGTATTACAAAAAACACACAGAGCCAGGGTATCTTTCTCACACCACCTGCACTGCTGCGCTGTATATTGTCCTTACCGACAAGGTCCTCGTATTTTCACGAAACCTTGCAGCTAGTTTCTTGCTGGGTAAATTTATGGTCATCCTATTTTTCCCAAAGTATTTCAGGTGGCTGCCTGGATAGCACTATTTCCACTTATTATTATATGAAAGAAACCATAGGAGGAACTCTGGGAGACCCTAGTCTCAAAAAAGATGAATAGAAGGTTTAACATCAAAGGCACGAAATGGAGACATTCTTGTATAAGGAAAGAATAGGTAATACGTGAAGAGAGAAAATTCTAGACAAGGAAGTTCTTACAAAGTAATGGACAAGAAAATGGTGAAACCTAAAGGATATATGAGATAGGGGACACGAAATTTGGAAGAGCATCTTCCGAACGGAGATGAAGTGTGTGGCGGTAACTGTATAGAAGATTGGATATGCGTGGGAGAAATATTTATCCCTTGAATGTCAACGGAATAACAAACCCGAATCTCTCTAACAATTCATCTCCAAATACTTATCCAAGGCAACATTTTTCAGGGTTGCAGATTCTGTGTCTTTATATATACGCATATATATATATATATATATATATATATATATATATATATATATATATATATATATATGAATATATATATATATATATATATATATATTAATATATATATATATATATATATATATATATATATATATATATATATATATATATATATATATATGTATGTATGTATGTTAGTGCTAATTTGCAGGACTAACAAATAGGCTTTCCAACACAAAATGCTTGCAGATACCATTATTTTTGTTTTCATACCGCTAATGAGCCCACAAAGTGCAATTCTGATCAGAAACTCTAAAAAATTTGCAATTTTTTGCGTGTCGCGATTCTGAAAAATTTGCGCAGTCGCGTCGCATGTGTTCGCCAAACTCTTTGTTTTGTACGTTTCTGACACTCCCCAGACTTACCCCGACCGAATGCAAAAAGAATTATATTGATCCCTGTTACCTTTCCCGTGAAAGAAACAAACAAACGCACAGACAGACACACACGTACACAGCTTGATTTGAACATACATACATATACACACACACATACAAAATATATATATATATATATATATATATATATATATATATATATATATATATGGAGCCTCTGTGGTACAGTGGTAGACTGTGCGTTTCGCACGCTGGTGAGCGCGGGTTCGCCTCCCGCCAGAGTTGTAAAAATCTTGGGAAGCGTTCACCAAGCCTCTTGCTACTTTGGCGAACACAAGGGGTGCTGTGGTTGAACCAGTGTCCCATACTAGTATGCTTGCACCCAGTCGGCTTAAGGCGGACCGATTACACTTGGTTCACAGACTACACACACATCCATAGCCACTACAACACTACAATCACACTCACAAGCACTTCTCACCCTACATACAGTCTCTACCAAACAGCCTAAGCCACTGGGTAGAGATACATTGGCTGTATCGTCGCTGCTTCGGTAGGGATAGGCCGGTCCTGCAGTGGACCTCGCACTTCATATATATATATATATATATATATATATATATGAAGCCATTCATTGAAACGCAGTGTATCCAGGCAATTCGAAATGAATGGATCTTGAATTTGGCTCTCAGTTATCTTTTGTTTTTCGTGGAGGGAACAATATTGTGGACTTCTGGCCTTTGGTTTCTTTTCACTTGCATACAACGAGGAAAAAAAAGAGAAGCACACACACACACACACACACACACACACACGTTTTGTGTGTGTGTGTGTGTGTGTGTGTGTGTGTGTGTGTGTGTGTGTGTGTGTGTGTGTATGTTCAAATCAAGCTGTGTATGTGTGTGTCTGTCTGTGCGTTTGTTTGTTTCTTTCACGAGAAAGGTATATATATTCTATTCTAGATTGTCTTGAAGTTTGAGACCAGAGGAGGAAAGAATTAGGCTACGACGAGAGAGAGAGAGAGAGAGAGAGAGAGAGAGAGAGAGAGAGAGAGAGAGAGAGAGAGAGAGTGTGTGTGTGTGTGTGTGTGTGTGTGTGTGTGTGTGTGTGTGTGTGTGTGTGTGTGTGTGTGTGCTTCTCTTTTTTTCCTCGTTGTATGCAAGTGAAAAGAAACCAAAGGCCAGAAGCCCTCAATATTGTTCCCTCCACGAAAAACAAAAGATAACTGAGAGCCAAATTCAAGATCCATTCATTTTGAGTTGCCTGGATACACTGCGTTTCAATGACTGGAGGCCATAAGCAGTAGGAAATACAGACAGAGGGAGACAGTTCCAGAGCTGACCTGTTGCATTCCTGAAGGACTGGGGAGTAAGTGTAATTCTTGCAGTAGATAGCTGGACATAAAAGGGATGAGAGTTTGTTGCTTGACTGATGCTACACACCCGCCGTAGTGGTGAATGGATACACGCAGACAGTTCAGAGGAGCAGTGACCATTGAAGTAGCGATAACAGAGAGATAAAGATGCATCAGTGCGGCGTAGAGACAGAGTTTGAAGGGAACCAGTAAGAGGAGAGTTAATCATCGGATGAAAAGCTCCTGACATTCATCAGTAGACGACTTATTCTCCGTTTTCTTGTGTGTGTGTGTGTGTGTGTGTGTGTGTGTGTGTGTGTGTGTGTGTGTGTGTGTGTGTGTGTGAAATTTATGATTATCCTTTTTTTTTTACTGCGTCTTAATGCCGGTCAATCTCTCTCTCTCTCTCCGTTTTCCAAGTAGGCCACAATTCTTCAGGTATTCACTGGACAGGATTTGTGTGTGTGTGTGTGTGTGTGTGTGTGTGTGTGTGTGTGTGTGTGTGTGTAAACTTTCCGACCCACTGTGCTACTTCTGAAACAGAGATCAGCAGGTGGTTTGGTATGTGAGTTATTGGGTGGGTGGGTGGGTCAGTGGAGGAGAATAGGTCCATTGGGGAACAGGTCCATCAGGTAAATAGGTGTATGGCTGCAACAGATTCATGTAGGAAAACAGGTCCATGGGGAATAAGTCCTTGAGGGAAATGGGCCCAAATAAATACATACAGTTAAGTCCAACAGGTAAACATATCCAAGGGAGAGAGTAGGTCGGTGTGGGGATTCGGTGTCATGGGGAATAAAATCGGCCAAGAGAGAGAGAAAAAAAAGGTCCATTGGGGAAATAGGTCTAAGTGAGAAGATAGGTTCGAAGAGAAAGTAGGTCAAAGGAGAAAATAGTTCCACAGAGGAATTATAGGTCCACGGGGGAAAACACGTCGACTCTGGAAACTGGTACACGGTGGTCAATAGGTTCATGGTGAAAATAGGTCCATTGGTGGAAATAGGTCCAGGGGAAAATCGGCTCATGAGGGGAGCCGGTCTATAAGAAGGAAGTATACCCGTGAGGGAAACTATACTCGTTTGAAAAAAAATATATATAAAGGATTAAAAGTTTCAACAAATGAAAATTGGTCATAAGTCGGCCATCTTCGATTTTTTCAAAATTTCGAAAAGATGGTCATCAACCTTCTATATGGCCCTACAAACATCCAAAATACGAGAAAATTCCAACAAATGGTTCCTGAGATACAGAGTGGAACAGACGAACGGACGAACGTGACCTAACCTAAGATTCCACTTCGTGAGAGATTCATGTAGGAAAATAGGTCAATGGGCATTGCTTAGTTAGGAATGTTAAAGTGGTGTGTGGTGTGGCAAGAGTAACAACAAAGAAAGGTATGGCATGATGGGATGAGGAGGTTAAGAGAGCGGTGGAGGAAGAGACGAAGAAGTGGCTAGAAGTGGTTACAGGATAGGCGCTCAGTTGAAATAAGAACTGAGTATATTGAGAGCAAGAAGCACGTAAAAAGACTAGTGAAGAGAAATAAGAATGAGGTAAATGATGATCTGGGAAGAAAAATGAACGCGAACTACTCTGAAAATAGGAAGTTATTCTGGAAAGAGATGCGAAAATGTAGAAGTGAAAGCGGAAAGAAATGTGATTGTGTGAAGGATGCAGGTGGTAGATTATTAACCCATGGAGATGAAGTAAGGACCAGATGGAAGGAATATTTTGAAAGCATGATGAATGGGAATGGAGAGAGCAGAGCGGCTGTAACACGATTGATCTGGGGAGTGTGCAGAGAAGGAATGCAGTGCCAGGAGGCGTGACACTCGCACAGGTGATGAGTGCTGAGAAGCGGCTGAAAAATGGGAAAGCAGCTGGGATTGATGAGGTGTATGCAGAGATGCTTAAGTGTAGTGGAGAGAGTGAAATTAAATGCATGTTGGAGATATGTAAGAAGGCATGGATGAGTGAAACTGTGCCTACAGAGTGGAAAAATAATGTGATTATACCCCTGTACAAAAATAAAGGTGAGCGAAGCGAGTGCAAGAATTATCGTGGCGTAAGTTTATTGAGTGTGGTAGAGAAGGTATATGGAAGAATTATTATAGAGTAAATAAGAGAGATGTCAGAAGTCCTAGTGAGTGATGAACAGGATGGCTTTTGGAGTGGCAGAGGATGTGTGGATCAAGTATTTGCAGTGAGACAGATAGCAGAAAAGGGTTGTGAGAAGGATCATAAGGTGTTTATGGCATAACGGATCTGGACAAAGCATACGACAAAGTAGACAGAGAGGGATTGTGGAAAGTTCTGTGCATGTAGGAACTAGATGGTAAGCTGCTAGGTGTGTCAAGAGTTTTTATTATGGTAGCGAAGCATGTGTAAGGGTTAATGGGCATCTAAGTGAATGGTTCACGATCGGTGTGGGCGTGCGACAAGGCTGTGTGATGTCCCGATGGTTGTTCAATATATATACTGTATATGGATCGGGTGATGAGAGAAGTAAAAACACAAGTGATGGAGAGAGGGATGGCATTGGTAATGAATGGTGACGGATAGAATATCTCAAATTTCTTGTATTCTGATGATGCAGTAATGCTTGCAAGTACCGGACGAAAACTTGGTAGGCTAGTGTAGAGTTTTCCTGATGTCTGTGAGCGTCGTGCCATGAGAGTAAATGTAGAAAAGAGTAGAGCGATGATTACTGAGAGGGAAGGTGGCTCCCAGTGTGATGTTACAGTGAATGGAGAGAGACTGGAATTGGTGAAAGAGTTCAAATACCTGGGTACAGTGACAGAAAAGAGAGGAAAATGTGCAAAAGAAGTTGAAAGTAGAGTGACACAAGGAAGAAAAGTAGCTGATGCAATGAATTCCTTGGTAAGAAACAGGAGCTTGCGTGTTGCAGCTGCACGAGGCTTACATGAGGGAGTGTAAGTGCCAACTTTAACATATGGATGTGAGATTAGTGTGGCGCGTGAAAATTAAAAATCAAGAGTAAAAGCAGTGGAGATGGGACTGCTGAGGAATGTATGTGGAGTACAAAAGGTGGAGAGGGTACTAAATAATGTGATTTGTGAAAGGTGTGTAGTGAGGAAGTCATTGGACACCAGAATCGAAGAGAGTGTACTGAGATGGTATGGTTAAGTGGAGAGAATGGATAACAATAGAGTAGCGAAAAAGATATATCTGAGTGAATTTGAAGAAGGGAGGAGGCGAGGTAGGCCAAGTAGAAGGTGGAGAGATATGGTGGATGAGTGTGTGAGGAAGAGAGGGTTGGAAGTCGGTAAGGCTAGGGAACTGACAAGAGATCGAGCTGGCTGCATGAATGTTGTGAGAAGTGCATGATCAGGTATTTTGGCACCCCTTTTTAACGTGGCAGCGTCTGGATTTACTCAATCGGATACGCTTATGTGAAGCTACAGAACGTGGTGAATGTTTTTGGCGTATCCGATAGAGTAAAAATTCCGGGGACTTGAGAGTGAATGACAGCGTGGTCCACTGGATTGTGCAAATTTGGGCTGCTGGACATTGCGACTCCACACCCTGTCCTTGGGTGGGAAAGGAGGTCCGGATGATGATGATATATATATATATATTGTTACGGAACAGAGAAAGATAATGTACACTTTAAGTGAGAATACGAAGAGTCACTACTGTCCCGTAAAGTTCCAGGTTCAAAACAAAAGAGTTAGGTAAAATTACAAGTTAAAGTTTAATGCTTAAATTAACAACAAAACATTCAGGACTCATAAGGATAATGTAATGGCAAAAACAGGTTAAATATATGGTTAACTGCAATAGCCTCTATTAACACGAAATTAGCAAGAGTAAATTTTATCTAAGTCAGCCCTGATAAAATGAGATACCAGATAATACTCAGTGAATGCCAGATAAATTATTACAGATACAAAATAATATTAAAACTGATGGACATAAAGATCCCTACATGAATTACAAAAAACTTCACTAGGCCTACAAATTAAACTTATGCTATACAGTACAAGAAAAATACAACAGTTATACTCAAATTACACACAGCTGCTAGATGGTTGGAGACTTCTTGAGCACTCACAATAATAATATCTGTACAGGGGAGGACAGAGATGTGAACAAAATGAGGAGCAGATCTAAGTGGCCATGATGCAGAGACTGAGCTCATTATATAGGGGCCAGCAGAGCCTGATACAACTTGTAATGAGGACGCGCAAATGAAGCCATGGGGACAAAGAGATGACAATCCCGCAAAGTATAACAGAGATGTCGACTTACTCTACTATAACGGTAGAAGGGGGGGACTGAGACAGAACACGCTCGTGATCAAACATGCAGCAACTGTGCGTTAAAATTACACAAAGGATGATGAAATCATAGGCTATGTAACACCTCCCCACAAAGAAAAAAGAAATTTACAAAGGAAATTTCTTATTACTCTAAAACAATCTGTATATGGCATTACAGACCATGCAAAGGTCTTTCCTACTGTCACAAAAAATGAGATCTCCCTAGCACGTTCAGTCATAGGTACTTGCCAGTATCCCTTTAACAAATCAAACTTACTTATGTACCTAGCCTTTCCGATCTTGTCTATGCAATCTTCCACACGAGGGAGAGGGTAAGTGTCTGTTTTGGTTATCTGATTAACACGTCTGTGGTCGATGCAAAGCCTCTGTGACCCACCTGGCTTAGGGACTAGAGTGACAGAACTCCACTCGCTCTGACAGGGCTCAATCATCTTGTGGTCCAACAGGTAGCCAAGCTCCTTCTGGATGAGAGGAACTTTCACTGGGTTCACACGGTAAGGAGGCAATTTAATTGGCTTTGCGTCTCCAACATCGACATCATGCATCAACACAGTGGTTCTTCCTGGAGTGGCACGGAACACTTGCGGGTACTCCTGCAGTAATGCCGAAAACTCCTGCCTTTCCTTGGGAGGTAGATGAGAAAGCTTAGTCTGGAGATCATTCATGATATCAGGATTCTTCCCCAAACTATCACTCAGGCTCATACTGCATGAGAGAGCTTCACTTGCAGACTCGGGTGGAACAGCTACAGTGCAGACTGGATTATTTTCGTCCCGCCTGTGATATAACTTTAGCATGTTGATGTGACATAGTTGCTTGCTCTTTCTACGATCTGGTGTGGCGATGACATAGTTGACATCACTGAGTTTCTTCTCCACGAAATAAGGGCCACTAAACTTGGCTTGAAGAGGTTGCCCATGAACTGGTAGCAGAATCAAAACCTGATCTCCTGGCTGAAAGTGGCGTAACCTGGACTTCTTGTCATACCAAGTCTTCATCTTTTCCTGAGCAGCTCCTAAATTCTCTCTGGCCAGCTGTAAAGCAGTGGACAGCCGTTCTTTGAAATTCATCACATACTCCAGCAGGTTGACGTCATCTTCCTCCGACAGCCAGCATTCCTTGAGTAGCTTAAGGGGTCCTCTTACTTCATGGCCAAACAGTAGTTCAAAAGGTGAGAAGCCCAGTGATTCATTTGGAGATTCTCTTGCGGCAAACACAACGAATGGAAGACCTTTATCCCAGTCTTTCTGATGTTCCAAACAGTATTTCTTGAGCATCGATTTGAGTGTTTGATGATATCTCTCCAACGCTCCTTGGGTCTGGGGATGGTAAGCTGAAGACGTGATCTTGGTGATGCCCAACTCTTTCAGAGACTGCTTGAAAACATTTGACATGAAATTACTTCCCCGGTCTGACTGTACCTCCTTGGGCAGACCAAACTTTGTGAAGAACCCTAGCATTTCCTTAACCACGTTCTTTGCTGAGATATTTCTAAGTGGAATGGCTTCAGGATAACGAGTAGCCATATCAATCATGGTCAACACATAAGAAAATCCTGAAGAAGTCTTAGGAAGAGGGCCCACAATATCCACCAACACACGGGTGAAAGGCGCCTCAAAAGGAGGAATGGGAACTAGAGGTGCAACCTTTTCGGTCTGATTACACTTTCCCACAACTTGACAGGTGTGACAAGACTTACAATACCTGGAAACATCCCTGAAGATACCTGGCCAGTAGAAGTGTTTCAAAATGCGTGCCACAGTCTTCCTCACTCCAAGGTGTCCTGCCAAACTGGAATCATGAGCCACTCGAATGATATCCTGCCTACAAACACGAGGGATGACAACTTGATGTACAACCTCCCATTCACAGTCGGCTGATGCTGTTGGGGGTCTCCACTTCCTCATAAGTACTCCTGACTTTACATAATAACAAGTAGAAGCACCGGCTGACTCTTCTTCACTGTAAGCAGAGTTAGCTAGCCCTTTCAACTCAGGGTCAGCAACCTGCAACTCAACCAACTCTTGACGAGACAAATTATCAACACTACGGGGTACTGCCTCATCTGGTGAGTGGTCCAAATTAGCAAGAAAAGTGTCAGCTAGGATAACATCATCATCATCATTATCCTCTAAATCACCAGTAACTTTAGACTTAGCCCTAGTGACAGCACATGCAGGGAACACATCAGGGACATCACAATCCAGGGACGCAGCCACCGGCTCACTAGACAACTGAGGAGCTGGACACACTTCACTTCCACCAATATCATTTCCAAGTAAGAAAGTTACACCTGACATTGGGAGTGTCTCAACCAACCCAACCATAACAGAACCATTAACAAAACCAGACTCTAAATTCACTCTGCACAGAGGGACAGAGAAGTAATTATTTCCTACACCTTGTAAGATTACAGTTTCATCAGAGGAATTAACATTAGAGCCTAGAACACTGGTCAGCATAAGGGATTGGCAAGCACCTGTATCACGATATATTTTAACTGATTTCCTGTCATTACTGTCCAGAGGACTGACAAAACCATCAGACAGGAAATTAGCACATGAACTCTTGAGAGTGTCACCCACGTTACTGCTCAAAAGAGGAGCTCCATCATGAGAATTTAAGTTACCCCTCAAAGCAGGTTCAGTTAACTCAGTTAAAGAATTCTGGGAACTCTCAAGAGTGGACACTAGACCAATTGACTGAATATTTAAAGACTCCTTTTTGTTCACATCACGCTGTCTCCTGAAACATCTCTCCGTAGTATGACCAAGCTTACTACAATAAGTACATTTACTTTTCTGAAATCTAGAGGTGAAGCTGGTATTTACTTCCTGAGAAACATCATCCTTATTCTCTTTCCTGTTACCTGTACTCTGAGTAGAGGCAACGTACTTACTCTCAGCTTTCCCTTTTTCTCTAGAATATCTCTTGTGAGTGAGAACATACTCATCAGCTAAAACTGCAGCATCAGACAAATTATTTATTCTTCTCTCATCAAGATATAGGCTTACATCTTTATAAATACACCTTTTGAAGTCCTCCAGCAAAATCATCTGCTTAAATTTGTCAAAATCAGAATCCACATTCTTAGAATTTAACCACTGCTCTAACAGATCTTCTTTGATTTTTGCATACTCAACATGGGATTGCTTATCTTGCTTGTAAGTTGTCCTAAATTTTACTCTATAGGCTTCAGGAACAAGCTCATAGGCCTTAAGAATTAAGCTCTTAACTACATCATAATTATCAGATTGATCCTGAGGCAAAGATGCATAAGTTACTTGAGCTTTACCGGTGAGAACAGTTTGAAGGAGTACTGGCCAATTCTGTTTGGGCCAATTAAAACCTGTAGCTACCCTCTCAAACAACTGAAAATACTTTGTTAAATCAGATTCATTAAAAGGAGGGACAAGTTTAACATTTTTAGCCACATCAAAATCATCAGAGCTAGATGATCCAGTTCCACCTTGTTTCATGCGATACTCATGGTCTGCCTGAATCCTGGCAAGTTCAATTTGTGCCTGAGCCTGTACCTGCGCCTCTTCAATACGAGCCTGAGACTCCGCCTGCTTAGCATTTGCCTGAAATTCAGCTTCTTTAGCACGAGCCTCCTGCAGAGCTAGCTGTAACTTAGCTAATTCAATCTGCGTTTGCTCATTTGGAGGAGTTACATTAAACAAGCTTTTATTAATCATGCCAACAATTTGATCCTTAGAATGATGAGAGTGAACTGCAATTCCCAATTGTTGAGCAACAAGCTTAAGTTCATTCTTTGTTCTGTTTTCTATATCACACACTGTTTGCACATTTGACAAAAAGTCCTTGGCTTCATCAAGTGTAGAAATAGTAGCCATCATGAATATATCACAGTCACAAAATATCAAACAATATCCTTATGATAATATCCTGAATATCCTGATATGAGGTCGCCAAATTTATGTTACGGAACAGAGAAAGATAATGTACACTTTAAGTGAGAATACGAAGAGTCACTACTGTCCCGTAAAGTTCCAGGTTCAAAACAAAAGAGTTAGGTAAAATTACAAGTTAAAGTTTAATGCTTAAATTAACAACAAAACATTCAGGACTCATAAGGATAATGTAATGGCAAAAACAGGTTAAATATATGGTTAACTGCAATAGCCTCTATTAACACGAAATTAGCAAGAGTAAATTTTATCTAAGTCAGCCCTGATAAAATGAGATACCAGATAATACTCAGTGAATGCCAGATAAATTATTACAGATACAAAATAATATTAAAACTGATGGACATAAAGATCCCTACATGAATTACAAAAAACTTCACTAGGCCTACAAATTAAACTTATGCTATACAGTACAAGAAAAAATGCAACAACAGTTATACTCAAATTACACACAGCTGCTAGATGGTTGGAGACTTCTTGAGCACTCACAATAATAATATCTGTACAGGGGAGGACAGAGATGTGAACAAAATGAGGAGCAGATCTAAGTGGCCATGATGCAGAGACTGAGCTCATTATATAGGGGCCAGCAGAGCCTGATACAACTTGTAATGAGGACGCGCAAATGAAGCCATGGGGACAAAGAGATGACAATCCCGCAAAGTATAACAGAGATGTCGACTTACTCTACTATAACGGTAGAAGGGGGGGACTGAGACAGAACACGCTCGTGATCAAACATGCAGCAACTGTGCGTTAAAATTACACAAAGGATGATGAAATCATAGGCTATGTAACAATATATATATATATATATATATATATATATATATATATATATATATATATATATATATTTTCACACACACACACACACACACACACACACACACACACACAGTTTGGGAATCATTTCCTTAACGCCTACTTCTACCCCTCCCTACCCTACGCCAGACATGTCTTTAATTACATCCTTCGCAGTTTCCCATTCCACCTTACTCTCTTGTAGTCCTTTCTCTCTCTCTCTCTCTCTCTGCATAGCTAGATAAATAGATAGACAGATAAACAGATAGGTAGATATACACTATAAGGCTATAGGAATATTTTATATAACTACTGTTGGAGAGACTTCGCGTTGTGGAGACTAACCAAACATTATTTATGTGTCCGGTATATTCTATTAGCCTAACGTGCAATACCATTAGTCGCTAAAACGGTGTGTGTTGGTGCTGAAGTCTTGCTCATATTACGTGTTGTTAAGGTCACACCACTTAAAACAATTAAATCTGTGAGGTCTCCAAACATGAATATTCTCTCTCTCTCTCTCTCTCTTTCTCTCTCTCTGAAAGTCAACATATACCTATTTACACTCTTTCCCAGCATCATGCATCATTAAGGCCCAGGCTAAGTTTTCCCGCCTCCATTTTTCATCCCAGAGTAAACACGGCTGCCACCTTCATTTTTTCTCTCAGAACCAAGGAATGAGAAATCTGGGTCCTTAATCTCTCTCTGTCTCTGTCTCTGTCTCTGTCTCTCTCTCTCTCTCTCTCTCTCTCTCTCTCCCAAGAGCCAACCTACCACAAAGTTCTTAATCCTTACATAGCTTCATGAAAACGTAGATGCTTCCACCATAGTCATCCTTGTTTACTGGCTCACAAAACACTGGCCGAGGATTACTGATGTTATTTACCGACCCACACCTACTTTGACGCCTTTGTGCATCAGTAGGTGTTGCTGAAGTTTATTTGCTTTACTAACTTATACTTAGTACAGAGTCTGTCTGATGTCTGTCTGTCTGTCTGTCTGTCTCTCCTGCTGGATTCACCATAGTTTTCTCGATATTTGGCGAGTGGAGTTATGTAAATTGATAAGTGTATATATCGAAGCCTTCTTGGTAGAAATTAAGCCGGAGACAAATACAAATTTAAAAGTGCTTCATTATTAAGAGCAATGTTAAGGAGGTGGCAACAACGTCCATGGCATCCCCAGCCAAACGTTTTTCAAATGTTCAAGGGTTTCATCGTGGCAGAGTTTTTGCATCATAACAGCGTCTGGTTTTGTTGTCAAGGATTAAGGATGACAGAGAGAGAGAGAGAGAGAGAGAGAGAGAGAGAGAGTCTATCTTTTTCTGGACAGTCACTACCCTTTTGTGCCCACAGGCATACAATTTCAACATGTATGATAGTTGTCCTCCTCTGCCTCCGCCGTAACCAATGTAGCTTCTGCACATCAACGGTAGTGTGTCCCTCCCTTGTGGCCTCTTACCCTCTCCCTCTGTACCACCAATGCTAGACTCGCTCCGTAGTTGCTTCCCTCACCTAGTATCTTATTCTGGTCATTTTTTACTCTACAGATTCCTTTCTTTCATCATCATCATTTTTATCATCATCATCATCAAAATTCTCTCTCTCTCTCTCTCTCTCTTTCTCTCGAGCAACTTTCCTCGGGGCAGGCAATTTCTATTCCGCCACAATCCCTCATTTTTTTGTTTGAAACCAGTCAGATGTGGAAGCTCTGATGCCCTTCAAACCAGCACCCATGCACTCACACCTACGCACATCTACGCCCATACCCACACATATTTACAACCAAAATTAGGACATTTCTACTTGATTCTATCAAGTTTACTGTCACCCTTTGTCCAATGCCCTGCCATTTCACAGACATTGATATACTGTATGTAAACACCCACACCTGTTTTTAGCTGCTCAGTTCACTAATCATATTCAGAATAAGCTTTTCTCATATAGTTTACATTCCTATTAGTTATATCCATATTCAGAAGTCAACTGTACTCACTTTAAAATATAAGCACACCAGCCAGTGGCGGATTAAGGGTGTCTTGGGCCCAGGGCGGTGAGGCAATCATGGGCCTCCCTGACAGGTGACACACACACACACACACACACACACACACACACACACACACACACCTTATCGAAAATCAGAAATACGATTGGCAGACTGTTTGGGCCCCCTTTGGGCCTGGGCCCATGGCGGCCGCCCCTAACGCTCCCCCCTTAATCCGCCACTGCCTCAGACAAAACCCTCCCCCAAATACACCCACAGCATAAAACCCCAGACTCATTCAATGTCCACTGCTAATATTTCTATCTATCTTTCTATAGCCCGACGCCCTAATTTCGCAAAGGGTGGCCGCAGACAAAACGCCTCTAAGTCGCTCTGTCACCCACCATTTGACTACCCTCCCCCCAACTCACTCCCCCCTCCCTCATATACCTCTCAACTCCATCCCTCCACCTCATCCTCAGTCTACCCCTCCCTCACCTTCCTACACTGTCTTAGTCAGTCGTTCATTCTCCATTCTCTCCACATGCCCAAACCACCTCAGTGTATTTCGCCTAATCTTCTCAACCACATCCACATCCACCCCACAACGTTCCTTCACTTCTTCATTCGTCAACCTGTCCCTCCACGTCACTCCACATGCTCCTCTCAAGTAACTCATTTCCACTGCTCTCACTCTTGACTTGTTCCCCTCTTGCAAGTTCCACGCCTCGCTTCCATACGTCAGGGTAGGGATCACGATACTATCATGCAGTGACTTCTTAACTTCCATACTCACCTCCGTATTTCTCATCACTGCTTTCAGTGAACCAACAACCTTCCTTCCCTGCTGTACCCTTTCATGCACTTCATCCCCCAAAGTTCCATCCTTACTCATCACACTACCCATGTACTTGAATGCACTCACATTCTCCATATCCTCACCATCCAACCTCACTGTACATTCTGTGACTTCATTCCTCTCAAACACCATAACTTTACTTTTGTTTACATTAACTTTCAGCTTCCTCCTCCTACACTCTGTCCCAAATTCATTCACCAAACCTTGCAACTCCCATTCATCTTCACTCAACAGTACTGTATCATCAGCAAACAGCAACACCGGAATCTTCCAAATCTCACCCTCATTCATTAGAGCCACTCCCACATCCACTGCCCTACCTTGCACCTCCTTTACAACCCCATCCATGTATATATTAAACAGCCATGGAGACATCACACAACCCTGTTTCAGTCCTACATTGAGATCAAAGAACTCACTCAGCTCACCATCCACTCGCACCGTAGCCCTGGCTCCTTCGTACATACTCTTCACAGCACTCAGCAATTTCCCCTCCACTCCATATATTCTTAATACCTTCCACATACCTTGCCTATCTATTCTGTCATAAGCTTTCTCCAAGTCCATGAAGGCAGCATACACTTTCTTTCTCTTCTCTAGATACTTCTCCACTAAACATCTTAGAACAAATATCTGATCTACACACCCTTTTCCCTTCCTAAATCCCCCTTGTTCTTCTCCAACTAGCTCCTCTGTCATATGCCTAACCCTATCAATGAGTATTCTGCCATATATTTTTCCAGTCACACTAAGAAGGCAAATACCCCTATGGTTACCACATACTTCTCTCTCCCCTTTTCCTTTGTACTGTATAAAGGAACAATTATACCTGATTTCCAGTCCTCTGGAACCCTTCCCTCTTCCCAAGCCAATCTACACAACTTCCATATCCACTCCACAACAATCTCACCCCCATATCTCAGCATTTCATCACACACTCCATCAATTCCTGGGGCCTTTCCCAACTTGATCTTCATTGCTTCCACTACTTCCGCCCTACTGATCTCTTCCTCCCTCCTCTCATCTCTTCTTCTCCCAGCTATTCCCCAACCACTTATACTCGCACTACTCTCACTTTCTACATTCAACAAATCCTCAAAGTGCTCGTTCCATCTCCTCAATTTCTCTCTCTTCTTCACCAACAATCTATTATTCATATCTTTCACTCCCTTATTATTTCCCCTTTCACACTGTCTTACTTTCTTTACCTCCTTCCAAAACAATTTCTTACTCTCCCTCCATTTCACACTCAGATTCCTCCCAAACTCTTCATCCACTTTCTTCTTACTCTCCGTCACAAGTCTCTTCACCTCCCTTCTCCTGCTTACATATACCTCTCTCTTCTCTCATCTTCTCCCCTACCTCTGCTCGCTAACCATTCACTATATGCCTTCTTCTTTTGTTCCACAGCTCGTTTCACCTCATCATTCCACCATGCTGTCCCTTGCACACCCTTGCATCTCCCCCTTACTCCACAAACCACCTCACACGCAGAGCCTATCTCTTCTGAGAATATCTTACATACATCTTCCACCCCTTCCATCTGCTCTAGCTCATACCTTCCCAATCTTTCTTCCACTATGCTCTTATACTCTGCCATTTTCTCACTCTCTTGCAATTTCTCCACTCTTGTCAGAGGAGCTGTTTCCTCCTGTCTTCCCCTTCGTCTCCTCAACCATTTTCTTTGCAACTTTACCTTGGCCATCACTAAGTGATGGTCAGAGACTCCATTCCCCCACCCTCTCCACACTCTTGCATCCAACACTGGTCTTCTCATTCGCTCATCCACACACACATAGTCTATCATTGCTAATATTTAATTGTGAATATTTAATTATTCACTTCTTACTGAACTATACTCTCATTCCCACGAGTGATGCTTTACGGCCACATTACAGCACCAGCCACACCATATGAAACCCACAGTCACACAACAAAAGGCACACCACACCACACCCAAAGCCACACCACATCAATAAAAGCCAAACCACAACACAACAACAACACATCAAACCCATAAGTCCACCACACCCACAGCCTCACCACATCTGCACCCCCACTACACCCACAGGCACACCACACCAAAGCTAAACCACAACACAGCCACATCCCTCCGCACCCACAGACCCAGTACACTACAACCTAACAGACCACACCTATAGCCATACCACACCACATCATATCACACCACACCCACAGTCAAACCACACCACACCACACCCACAGTCAAACCACACCACACCACGCCACAGCTACTATACACTGCACCAGAGCCACACCGCACCACACCACACCACATCTACTATATCCCGCACCACAGCCACAACAACATACCACACCACAGACACACCACACCACAACTACACCACACTACACTACACCACACCACACCACACCACAGCCACACCATGCCCCAGCGCACCACAGCCAACCCCTGACCCACACGTCAGTAGGTCTAAGTTAATTGAATCCTTCTGGTCGTTCTCTTCTTGGAGGAACGTGACCTACCTACGAATTAAAGATGCTTTTCCAGGGAAGTCTAAATCTTCCTCACCGTCCCACCTCACTGTTAAGTTAATAGGGTCAAGAAAAAGGAAGCAGGAAGGGAAGGAAAGAGAGAATGTAACGAAATTTCTTCCAACGACTAGAATATGAGTTTGAACCTCAATTTCGTTTATTTTCCTTCTCCATTCCTTTCCTGGCGCTGTTTTCTCCACGCCTCTCATCATTCGTCCTGTGACCTTTCCTTCATCTGCTCTTGTCCCCTTCATAATTCCCTCAGTTCAAGCGCGTTTACATTGTACTGGCTATGTCAGACGATTTCTTCACGTTTATGAATTAGCTTCGGCTGAAGCGACAACAGCTTCCTTACGTTATTTCAGCCGTATGACGGTTTACACACACACACACACACACACACACATATATATATATATATATATATATATATATATATATATATATATATATATATATATATATATATATACAAATTATGACAGATTCTGGCGATCGTGGACATCGCAACTTCCAAAGAAGTAATGAAAAGAATGTGATAAATACTCTCCCAAACATAATCGATCACGAATTTCAGTCCTCATCACATCATCGGGTACTAAACACAGTATACCGGTATATACATTCTTTATATATATATATATATATATATATATATATATATATATATATAATATAAGTCTCTTTTTTCTTCTTTACAGACTCCGTAGTATTCACATCGGCTAACCCAGACCACTGAGCACAAAGGAGTTATTTTTCTCATCACTTCATAGTATCTAGAGCACCGTTTCTCAGACTGGGAGCCATGGCTCCCAAGGGGACCACGGCAGGATTTTACAGGGCCATGGCGGGCTAGTGGAAGTAGTCAATCAGAATGTGCCTGTGTAATCGCACTTAGAGGCCTCTTGCCATTTCCACAACATATATGTATGTGTATCTGGTTTCCTCATCCTTCTATACATAAAAAGTAAAAGCCGAAACCAGTTGGATGTGGACCCCAAGTATGAGATGTGCATTATCAGTGACTCAACCTCGAATCAGTCGACTGACTGAAAGCAGTGTCATCCATCCCATTGTTATGTAACAAAATATGCATTCTTATTGATAGCTTTTAAATATTAAAAAAAATGATGAGTATCAAAACAGCTTTTTCCATTATTATTTGTGAGGGGCTTGAGAGAAAACTGAGGGGGGCCACAAGGATGTTAAGATCCCCATAAATGAGGAATGAAGAGAAAAATTTTGAGAAACACTGGGCTAGAGTCTCAGAAATCGGATTTACCATTCTCTCTCTCTCTCATTTCACTTCATCTATTCCAACAAAAATGCAAATGCAATGCATCTAGGCTGTATTAATAAAACAAACAGAATCTCCCACAAAGCGCAACACCGTCAGTTTAAAGCTGGTCAAAGGACTAAACATTTGACCTAACCCTGTGGCCTAGTTGTCAAACGGATATTGTTCTCAAACTGAACTACTTAATTCTTGCCTGAGCCTTACCCCTTCTACTAAGTTTGTTTCCAGCTGGATCGACAGTATTTGAGCTTTGTCCTGTCACCTTAAAGTTTAACCCATATTTCTCAGAATCTGATCTCATCATCCTTGCCTACTTTTCAGTCCTTCCATCAAGATCAGTTCAGGTAAAACCAATTAAAGCTGTTTGAATTACAGGATCCAACCTTTAGCCTTCCCGATGGCATTGGCTTTGACTATTTTCAAAATCGATCACTTCATCCTTTCCGAAGTATAAAACCTTTCATCAAGTTTGATTTAAATTGGATCAACCCAATTAAAAAGTGCCATATAACCTTCATCTTTCACCCGTTTTTCCCAGTGATTGTCAACTTCTGGGCAAACTCTGAACTATTCCATAAAGTTTGATCCATATCTGTGCAAAAGAATTAATTTGATTACTACACACACACATATTCAATGCCTGCCTCAACTGGGGAGAAAAGTGGGTGGGGAAGCCTCCTTGATTATCAATATTTTATCATGTAACAGTTATCATAGTCATATTCTACTCTGCAACCAGGTGTTTCAAAAGGCCCACACGTCGGCTGCGGTTTGCTTTCCTTAGATGCTTACTGTTTCGTACTGTGTGTGCGTGTGTGTGCAGCAGGTGGCACCCTTCTCACCACTGGCTTCCTCTGTATGTCACCTCATCTGTACTCACCTCTTATGATCAAAGGTCCTCCAAGAATCATTCCACAATCTACCATGAAAAACGTCATCAAACAGTGTCAAGTAATCCCCCTCCACTTAAAGATTCCATCTTAAGAACTGGTCAACTGGTCTCGATCAGTTGCTCGACCTTTAAGTTAAAATTGATGCTATCGACATGAAGCCTTTCTGTCTAGGACTGGCATGTGACACCTTTCTTTTTAGGGTAGCATATTCTTGATACTCCGTCACGTCAACCAATTTCTTTCCTTCATTCCTCTGCTACTAAGAAAGTTCATGATCATCAGCTTGTCCTCAATATTAGTCCACCAAATTTGAATCGATCTCATAACTGCCGCATCTGAGGAAACAGTTATTATTAACAGCGATTTTTATATTTCACACACACACACACACAGGGAGTCAATCGAGGCATACGTGCGACAACACGGCCAGTGGCATTACCTAAATTAGTATCTTTGTATGAGTCAAGCTCTGTACCAGGTTAGACTAAATGATTTTTCATTATTAAAAGGAAAAAAATAATAAGTTTAAACAAGACTTTTCAAACAGAAAAGAGAACCAAGATGAAAAAATGCGCTGAGTCAGCTGAGGTTTGTTTAGACTACAGAAACACGGGGAAAGTGTACATACTCTGTAAGTACATGCTAAGTTCTTTTAGTATTGCAAAATGGATACATACTTTAGTAAAGCAAATTTGGAAAAGAAAAGGGATAAAGGTAAAAAGCAAAATGATGATTTCTACCAAGAACTGGTTGAAGTGGAGACTCACAATAGACTGGTTGAACGTGTACACAAACTAGAAATGGCTTTCAAAAATGAAATTGATGAAATAAAGAAGCAGATGCACTTGCAAAAGGAAGAAATAGAAAAACTAGGAAGGAAGGCAAACAAAAAAGACACAACCATCAGTGAACTATCTGGAATTGAGTACGCTTAGGAAGAAAATGAGTGAAATGGCAAGTACAGTAGTCAATCACGAGAGTGTTATGGAAGAGTTCAAAAATGACACAGAGACAACTAGGCAAGTAAGCAGTCTTACAGACCAAAGCAGTGATATTGAGGAGAAGATAACACAGGTGAATGAAGCTGTGCAAAGCTACAAAAATGATGAAACCACGTATGCTGAAATGGTGAATGTAAAGAAAGACTTAGAAACAAGGGTGGAGGAAAAAAGCATTAAAAAGGAAGTGAAAAGAATAATCCAAAACAATCCAAAGTTAGTCAGAGATTCAGTAGATATAAACAAATCTATAGTAATCACTGGTATTGAAGAGGAAGAAGTAAAAAACAAGATCACAAGAGACAAAAAGGAGATGGCAAATGTAATGAGCTTACTGAAAGAAATATCAGAGGAAATCTGTACTAAAGACATAGAGGAACACAAAAGGTTAGGGAAATATGAGAAAAGCAAGAAAAGACCTCTAAAGGTGACTTTCCAGAGTGTAAACACAGTGGAAGAGATACTAAAAAATGCAAAGAATCTTATGGAAAAAGAGGAGTTTAAAAATGTATGGATAAAAAGATGCCTAACACAAGAGGAACTGGAATTACTGAAAGAGAAAAGGGAGGAAGCAAAAACAAAAAAATGAGGGAAGATCAGAAGAGAAGAAGAAATTTTTTTACAAAGTAATAGGATTGCAGGTACGAAAGTGGTACACAAACAGGATGGAATAAAAAGGAGGAAGGTAGTAGAACCATGTCATGACAAGTACGGTATATAAACAAGATGATAAAGTTGATGTACTCAAATGTGGATGGAATGGTATCTAAATTACTAGAGATGAACGATTATGTCAGAGAAAATGAACCACAAATAATATGCCTAACGTAAACAAAATTAACACCAAGGATATCCAATGACATACTAAACTTAGAGGAATACAATATATGGAGAAGAGACAAATTTAAAAAAAGGAGGAGGAATTATTAACTAAGAAAAATCTAAAAGTCAATTAAATAAAACTAGATATACCATCACAAGTAGAACTGATTGCAGTAGAGATCAACACATCTGAAGGTAAAGTAATTGTAGCCAATTTGTACATGCCACCCAGATCAAACACATGGGAAAGAGATGAATATGAGGACCTGGCAGAGAGTACAATTCAAAGTTTAAGATCATTACTACATAAAATGGAAGAGAAATCGGAAAGAATTATACTAACTGGGGATTTTAATAAAAATATAAATTGGAATACTCTAGATATAATTAGCCAAGAAAGCTGTTGAGACCAAAAGCTCCTGGATTCGTGCAAGAGTTTTTCCTAACGCAACATGTGAGGGAAACCACCAGAAAAAGAGGACTTGATGTACCTTCAGTGCTAGATCTAATATTTACTAGGCAAGAAAATGATATTGACAGTTTAATATATCAACCTCCACTCGGCAAAAGCAATCACGCGATACTAAATTATAACTTCAAGATAGCATATGACATAGTAAACAGCAATGACAGTTACAAAAAGAGCCTAAACTATAAAAAGGGAAATTATCAAGACCTAAAGAAGTATTTCTTAGAAGTTGATTGGGAAAATGAGCTTAGAGGACAAGATTTAAATGCTGTATATAAAAAATTCTGTGAATTATATGAAATAGGAGTCCAGAAGTACATCCCACAGCACAAAGAAGCAGATAAGAAAATACAGAAATGGTTCAATACAGAATGTAAAAAATCAAAAGAAAGAAGAGATTTGTTGTGGAATAGATACAGAAGACACAATAGTGAAAGGGCATATAATAATTACAAACAGGCAAGAAACGATTATACAAGAATAAGGAGGGAATCCCAAAAACTGTTTGAGGAGGATATAACAAATAAAAGTAGTGATCAACCAAAGCTGTTTTACAGTTATATCAGAAGCAACACCAAAGTAAAAGATATAATACAATCCATTACGGATGAGGGAATCACTTATACACAAGAGAAAGATATTTGTGAAGCACTAAATAAGAATTTCCAATTAGTTTTTACAGAAGAAAAAAATTTTGAGAGGGACTATGTGGAACATTAATGTCCACACATACTACCAGATATACAAATAGCAGAAAAAGTAATACAGGAGGAGTTAAGTAGATTAAGACAGAAGAAAAGCAAGTGGTCCTGATGAAATTTCATGTTGGGTACTACGAGAATGTGCAAAGGAGTTAAGTAAACCATTATTTTTAATTTTCAAGAAATCCTTGAGTCAAGGTAAACTACCTGATATTTGGAAAAAAGCAAATATTGTCCCCTTATTCAAGAAAGGAAATAGACAAAATCCACTCAACTACCGACCAGTATCACTGACCAGTGTTGTAAGCAAGGTATTAGAAAAGCTTATAAGAAAAGCTTGGGTAAATCATCTAGAAGAACACAGTATGATAACAGAAAGACAGTTTGGTTTCAGAAAAGGAAAATCATGTGTTACTAATCTGTTGAGCTACTATGACAGAGTAACAAACACAATACAGGAAAGGGAAGGATGGGTGGACAGTATCTATTTAGATTTCAAGAAAGCTTTTGACACAGTACCACACCAAAGACTTTTATGGAAACTGTACCATCAAGGAGGAATTCGAGGCAAACTGTTTTGTTGGATGCAAGACTTTCTCATAAAAAGAGAAATGAGAACAGTACTAAGAGGAAACTACTCATCATGGAAAGAAGTGACTAGTGGAGTACCACAAGGTTCAGTGCTGGCACCAGTCATGTTTTTAGTGTATATAAATGATATAAACAGTAACACTGGAAATGAGAGCTATCTGAATATGTTTGCAGATGATGCAAAAATACAAAGGAGAATTACTAACACAGACTCTTGTAAAGAGCTACAAGAAGAATTAAATAAACTTCATGAATGGAGTAGTACATGGCAAATGGAATTCAATATGGACAAGTGTCATGTAATCAAGTTTGGTAAAAGTGGAAAAAGACCTGATTGGGATTATAAGTTAGGAAATAAAACCCTATACACATAAGAAAGAAAGACCTAGGTGTGATTATCAATAACAGACTATCTCCGGCTGACCACATCAGCGATAAGGTACAGAACATGTATACCCATCCATCCATCCATTGCCAGACGCCATGTATCCCAAATGGGGTGGCCAATGGCTTTGAGTTAATTGTTTTACAGGGAGGGGCACTAATCCTCCACCAACCCCACTTGACGTAGGGATGCCAACAGCATCTGGTGTTCCCAGGCGGTCACCCATCCAAGTACTAACCAGACCCAACGTTGCTTAACTTCGCTGATCGGATGGGAAGCGGTGTACTCAACGTGGCATGGCCGTTGGCAACATGTATACACTGCTTGCAAATATGAGAATAGCATTCACATAAATAAATGAAGACATGCTAAGAAGGATAATAACATCATTCATTAGACCAACCCTGGAATATGCATCAGTAGTCTGGAGTTCTCATCTCAAAAAGCACATAGACAAGATTGAAAAAGTTCAAAGGGCCGCTACAAGATGGATACCAAGCTTAAGGGACCTAAGCTACGAAGAAAGGCTAAATAAACTGAATCTACCAACACTACAGGAGAGAAGGAAAAGAGGTGACATGATAATGCTATATAAGTGCATATCAGGGAAGGAGAAAATAGACATAAATGATTACTTAACATATGGAGAAGCATCAGCAAGAGGACACTGCAAAAAACTGCATAAGAAGAGAGGTGATAAAGACGTAAGGAAATTCAGTTTCCCAAACAGAGCAATTGATCAATGGAATGCACTACCGAATGAAATATTGTGTGCCAAAATAATTCACAAATTTAAGGATATGTACGATAAATATGGTTTAAGACACGGGACAGTATACGAGCTTGACTCATTCCTGTAAAGATACAATTAGGTAAGAACACACACACACACACACACACACACACACACACACGTTTGGTAAAAGTGGGAAAAGACCAGATTGGGATTATAAAATTAGGAAGTAAAACTCTACACATATCAGAAAGAGAGAAGGACCTAGGTGTGATTATCGTAACAGACTACCTCCGTCTGACCACATCAGTGAGAAGGTACAGAACATGTTTACACTGCTTACAAATATGAGAATAGCATTCACATACGTAAATGAAGAAATGCTGAGAAAGATAAAACCAACCCTGGAGTATGCATCAGTAGTGTGGAATCCTCATCTCAAAAAACGCATATATAAGACTGAAAAAGTTCAAAGGGCCACTACTAGATGGGTACCAAGCTTGAGGGATCTCAGCTACGAAGAAAGACTGGAAAAACTGAATCTGCCAACACTACAAGAGAGAAGGAAAAGAGTAGACATGATTATGCTATATAAATGCATATTAGGAAACGAGAAAATAGACATAAATGCCGTAAAATAAATAACTCAAAGTCAAATGACCACCCCTTACGGGATTATGGCGTCTGGCAATAGACAGATAGATAGAATATATAACCTATGGGGAAGCATCAGCAAGGGAGCACCGCAAAAAGCTGCATAAAAAGAGAGGCGATAAAGACGTCAAGAAATTTAGTTTCCGAAATAGGGTAATTGATCAGTAGAATGCACTACCGAATGAAGGGATTTAATCCCTAAGCTAGGCAACTATGGTCATAGAGCCCCGCTAGGTTACAGGAGCGCGCTACCACTCGCGGCACGGCAGAACTGGGCGAGGCTCGAACTCGCAATCCCCCAATCACGACTCCGATGCTCTACCACTGAGCCACCGTGCCCCCATTCCTGAATGAAATAGTTTGTGCCAAAACGGTGTATAAATTTAAGATGTATGATGAGAATGGTTTAACCCGTCACGTCCCAAGGTTTTCCACACCTCCGACATCCCCTGGTCCCGAGGTATTTTCGGAAAATTTTTTTTTGGCTAAAACCTTCGATTTTGGTGAGAAACATCGAAAATTCAAAGAGAAATCGCTCACCTGAGGTTTAAAATACCCAATCCAGGTAGGAGTTCCTCCTTACCTAACTGGGTTTTCTAACATGCTGGCACCAAAGAAAACGAATTCTGTGGGAGGGTAACTATTTTATCCACTCATAAACGGTATTTATTTATTTACTTGGTACGAATGTATATGTAGTATGAGAGTATATTGGTTTTCAAGCAGTAATAAAGGCATTATAAGCATTGTTTCACTCTCTAACTAATCACCATACCTGACCTATTTTTGTCACATTACCTGATCATTATTTCTGGCTGTTTCTTCTAATGCTATGTAAACATTGTCCTCCACATTGTCATCGATTAGGGAATCACTCTGGCCCTGAATAGCTTTACTAGCCAGGTCACTGGTAACAGGTCCATTGCCGAGACAATGGCGTGAGGGGAGGAGGGGGGAGGTTATGCGGTGTAAGGTATTGTCCCTGCTTGGCATCTTGTAGAGGAATAGAGGAAGGTGTCCCGAGTATACATACGAAAAATCACGCGCGAAAATTGAAAATTGTGCAAATTAGGGA
This sequence comes from Coenobita brevimanus, assembly GCF_032717465.1. Lineage (NCBI taxonomy): Eukaryota > Metazoa > Arthropoda > Malacostraca > Decapoda > Coenobitidae > Coenobita > Coenobita brevimanus. Next base: position 15,883,523 of record NC_136959.1, read on the forward strand.
CCTTGCAATTGCACGACGTACTGGTACGTCGCTGGGACTGGCAAATGCAAATTGTTGCAACGTACCCATACGTCGACGGGACGGGGCGGGTTAAGTCACGGGACAGCACAAGCTTGACTCATACCTGTAACAAGACAATTAGGTAATAGCAATTAGGTAGGTAAGAACTATTCTAACCTCCTTCTCCCCATCTTTCCGTCTCTCTCTCTCTGTTCTGTACTATGTTCATTCTAATCTGAGATGCTGTTACAAATACTAATAGTTTCATCAGAAGTTTGGTTGAGGCATTAAGACATTGAAAACTTTGGTGAAGGTGGGGGCTGTAACGTAAGGGGTGGGTGCTTGACATTATTAGGTCAATTTGTTATAAAATGGTTTCATCACAGAGTTCCACACTGCTCGTGAAGGTGTGGGGACTGAAGACAGAAGTGGCACAGGGAAGGGGGGAAGGACCTAGAGAAGTGGAAGATGGGATTTGAGAAATATTTTCATACTCTGGAAGAATGTTTTTGCCATGGAATTTTCGGGTTTCTTCAAGCTTCAAAACTGTTTCAGAGCAATGTGAACTGCGACTTGAGAGCAGGTTCAGTGACGGGGCATTCTCACGAGTACTGCTAATGGAAGGATAACGTGGCGTGGAGGTGGTGGTGCAGAGGGGCTGTGGAGGCTGGGAGGGAAGGGGGAGGCGATGCTTACACATTATTTTCTGAGGTGTTGAGACCTCATATAGGTAAGCAGATAATTACCCACCTGATTTGCAGCATACAGAAAGTATACAACGATATATGATAGCGTGCGCACACACACAGAAAGACAGTGTGTAGAAACAGTGACAGACAGGCAGACAGACAAAAAGAGACAGACAGACAGAGAAGACAAACAGACAAAGACAGACAGTCAAACTGTCAGAGAGACAGGGACAAACAGAAAGAGAGAATAATGTACTCGAGAAGTGTGCCAGCGTCTCCTCGTTATGAAGGACATGAGGAACAAAGCTGTGTTTATTGTTCTAGTGACTCAGATAATTAAAAAAAAAAAAATGTAAATGCTGGATTCATCCCTTTGTCTGTTATAATCCCATGGAACAATCCCATAATCCCATAGTAATATACACCCTATACATATTTTTTTTTCCCTTTTTTGAGACAGTATTTACAAAATTCAGTGAGGAATGCCCATGAAATATAACTATAATATATAAAAGTCAAATTATATATTCTGGGGATGTTTAGTATTTGCAGAAGTGATGCAGAACCCAAAGCATACACAAGTCTCAGGGCCCATAAACACAAAACTTTTCTGGGGAAAGCAATGTCTGAAACGGTTTGGAGGTGACCTGCAGTCCTAATGGACCCAGGTTCAAATCCCTGCTGGGGTGGGGAACAGATAAGAATCACTATTTCATCAACTGATCTACCAGAAGACCTGCTGACAGGTCATAAAATACCCCCTGTATGGGAGCCCCACCATGTATTCAATACGGACTTTGGGTGTTAGCACCAAAGCGATGACATGTCGAAGTGTATATGACATGGAGGAGGATTACTGGGCTGTGAAGCCTATGCCCAATGATGAAAAAAAAAAAAAATCTGAAAATGGTAAAAATGCATACACCAGGGCTACAAATTTGCTTTCGGGGTAGGGCTGGATTATGAAACTCAGACTGATAGAAGGGCCATACAGGTATACCTCAATGTACAATTACCGGTACCTCTAGATGCTATAGCCCGGCTTAGCAATGGGGGTAGAAATACCACCATACCCCACCTAACGATGGCCAAATTCCAGGTTAATGATGGGTTTTTATTTTTAAAAATCGATTTTGATGTATTTTATACTAAAATTGTTTAGGTTGATTTAAAAACCATTTTTAGATTTAGACTGACATGTTTTAGTCATAGGTAGGGTGAACATTATCATTTTTGGGTACAGTTTACTAAGTTTGATTCCTTCCAGACTTACTGTACAGTACTGTATATTTGATGATTTTCATATTTTATTTTTTGGTTTTAATGAGTTATTTACAGATATTTGGCCTTGGTTAGCTTCTTTTACAGCTGTTAGGCCATTTAGATTGGCTTTAAATTTTTTTTTGGACTCATTTGGGTGGGTTTAGGACTTGGAAAAACTCAAAAACACATCCCTATACTTTACATGTTATATCTACCCCGAGATATAATACCCCACCTAACGATGGCTTTTTACATAACTAATTGCATAGTAAAACCGTGGTATGCCTGTATGTTTCTTTTATTTCCATTTTATCCCCTATAAACAAATTGGTGGAAAAAGAAACCAGACAGTATATTAAAAAAATGCCAGATATCAAATAAATATGTTAGGTTTTTCTCTCTAGATTGGTTTCAAATCCTCTTGATTTAGTAGAAAATGCTAAATTGGCAACACTACTTCCATCACTAAATAATTCTGGTGAATGGAATATTGTAACAATATGAAGTTTATTTACTTATTCTTTTATTTTCATTCTTCTGAGTCTGTCAAAGGGCCAATTAAAAACAACCCAAGGGTGGGATTTGGCCCACAGGTCAGCACTTAAATAGCGCGGATATACTCATATGCAAAACAATTATTAATAAACAAATGGCATTTTGTTATGTACTACTGAACAAAGCTAAAATTGGCAGGAGGTCAGCATATAACATGGCTTTGTGGGTGATTAACTGCAAGAAAATTTTTACATTATTATTTATTATTATACAATATGTACAATGTAATGAGAAACCTTACAAAAATGGATTTATGCATTTGGGATATAAGTACTCATTAACCAAGGACAGGTATCTGTGGAGGCACCACAAATGAACTGCGAGAGGCAACCCAACCCATATTGTCAAAGCAGTGTTGCCACACGTACAATAATTATCATATGTTTACAATAACATTGCCTCTTGAACGATGTACAATACCATTTTCTATTACTGTACGGTTTGTATGATAATTTTGGGTTGAAAGCTAGCATGGCAGTAAATTCTGTGGCCACACATTCTAATGCTGAATGTGAAAGAGTATTCAGCAAGGTTAATCTTCTCAAAACCAAGCTAAGAAATAGGCTAAAAACTAAAATTGTAAATGGAGATCTTCTTTCATTAGAATACCTAAAAAATTCAGGAGGGTCATGTGTCAAATTTACTCACTGTAAAGATGTGCTTGCACACACAGCTAATCATGCAAAGTTGTTCCACAGTTTGACACATGAAGATCTTAAGGGCTAATGGAATTGTGATCACTGAAAATACTTTTTTTTTTAATGGTCTTACCGAGTTATTATCTGCAAGAGTAAGCACATTTCTATGAATTATCTATTTAAGTTCTGTGGACTGCGTTTTGCTGCTATGCTCCATTTCACCGAGTCTGGCACGATCAGTGATGTCCTCAACACCTATAGCATTGATAATACTCCTCGGCACTGGATATACCTTTTTGTATTGCTTTATATAGGTTCTCAAGGTAATATAATAGAGGCTCACCTAGTGCAGAGGATTTACATCAACAATACAGGCATTGAGGACATCACTGATGGTGCCAGACTCTGTGAAAATGAGAATAGTTTACTGGACGGCCACAGATAATGTTAAGTGACGGCGTGATGACTAGGATTACTTACACTGCATGTCGTGGTGTGATCCCAGTATTTTGTCTTCTTACCTCATTTCACTTATACTTAACCCTGGCTATGGCTTCTAAGAAAGATGCAAGTGTCACTGGTGGTGTCAAGCATAAACACCAGTTTATTCCAACAAAGTCAAGCCTCCTTGATCTTGATTAATTGGTCTGCCATACTACCGCAAAGATTAAACCCCCTAATAACCAGATACTGTGTTGTACTAAGGGGGGGATGCAGGGGGGCGGCCTGCCCCGGGTGACAGCCATAGGGGGTGCCATTTAGCTGAATGGTAACTTTTTCATTTCACTGTTTCAAAGTTTTCAGTATTTCTGTCAAATTAGATAGAAAGTAAATGGTTCTATCTATTGCCAGATGCCTCAATCCCGTTTGGGGTGGCCATAAACAAATCGCCTCCAAGTCGCCCTGTCCCCCGCCATTTCACTGCCCTGCTCCCAACTCACACCCCCCTCTCTCATATATCTCTTCACCCCATCCCTCCATCTCATCCTCAGCCTTCCCCTCGCTCTTGCCCCCTCCACCTCACTCACATACACTCTCTTCGTCAGTCTTTCACCCTCCATCCTCTCCACATGGCCAAACTACCTCAGTGTGTTCCTCATAACGCTTCCTATCACATCCACAGCAACACCACAACGCTCCTTTATATCCTCATTCGTCAGCCTGTCTCTCCATGTGACACCACAGGCTCCTCTTAAATAACTCATTTCCACTGCTCTCACTCTTGACTTGTGTCCTTCCAACAACGTCCAAGCTTCACTTCCGTGCGTTAGAGTTAGTATCACAATACTGTCATGTAGTAACTTTTTCACTTCCATGCTCACTTCCCTGTTTCTTATCACTGCTTTCAAGGAACCAGCAACCTTTCTTCCCTGCTGTACCCTTTCAAGCACTTCACCCTCCAAACCTCCATCCTTACTCATCACACTACCTAAGTACTTAAACGTACTCACATTTTCCAATTCCTCACCATCCAACCTCGCTGTACATTCACTGACTTTACCTCTCTCAAAGACCATCACTTTACTCTTCCCTACATTCACCTTTAGATTCCGTTTCTTACACACTCTCCCAAACTCATCCACCAAGCCTTGCAGCTCTCCTTCGTCTTCACTCAACAACACAGTATCATCTGCAAACAACAGTACAGGGAGTTTCCAAACACTATCCTCTCTCACCAGGGCCACTCCAGCATCCACTACCCTACCTTGTACCTCTTTTCTTACCCCATCCATGAACAGATTGAACAACCATGGAGACATGACACATCCCTGTTTCAACCCAACTTTCAAAGAGAAAAATTCACTTAGTTCACCATCCACACGCACTGCAGCCTTCGCACCATCGTACATACTCTTCACAGCATTCAACAACTTCCCATCTACTCCATATATTCTTAACACTTTCCACAATCCATGTCTATCCACCCAGTCATATGCTTTCTCCAAATCCATGAAAGCCTCATACAACTTCTTTCCCTTCTCTAGAAACTTTTCCACTAAAGATCTAAGAATGAATATCTGATCTACACAGCCTCTTCCCTTCCTAAACCCTCCCTGTTCTTCTCCAACTAATTTCCCTGTTCTTTCTCTAACTCTGTCAATATGTATCCTACCATACACTTTTCCTATTATACTAAGAAGACAAATGCCCCTATGATTACCACACACTTCTTTTTCCCCTTTTCCTTTGTACAAGGGAATAATTATACCTGACTTCCAATCCTCCGGGACTCTTACCTTCCTCCCAGGCCAATCTGCACATCTTCCACATCCATTCTATTACTATCTCTCCCCCATGCTTCAGCATTTCACCACACACTCCATCAATTCCTGGGGCTTTCCCCGATTTAACTTTCTTCATTGCTTCCACAACTTCTATCCTACTGATTTCTTCCTGTCTTCTCACCTCCCTCCTTTTTCCAGCCATTCCCTAGCCACTTATACTCGCATTACTTCCATCCTCTACGTTCAACAAATCCTTAAAGTGTTTTCTCCATCTGCTCACTTTTTCTCCCTTCTCCACTAGTAATCTACCATTTTCATCTTTCACTCCCCTGCTAACTTCTTTTCCACCCTGTCTTACTCTTTTCACCTCTTTCCAGTACAATTTCTTACAGTCCCTCCACTTTACACTCAAATTTCTTTCAAATTCCTCATCCACTCTCTTCTTACTCTCTCTTACTAATCTTTTCACCTCTCTCCTTCTTTCTACATATAACTCTCTCTTCTGCCTCTCAACTTCTTCCACGCCCCTATTTCTCATCCATTCATTGTGTGCTATCTTCTTTTGTGCCACAGCCTGTTTCACCTCTTCAGTCCACCACGCTGTTCCTTGCACCCCCCCTCCGTCTTCTCTTCCTTCCACACACCACATCACATGCTGCACATATTTCTTCTGTAAATATCCTACAAACACCTTCGACATCTCACATCTGCTCCAATTCATATTTGCCCAATCGTTCCTCCACTTCTCTCTTATACTCTGCCATTTTCTCATCCTCTTGTAACCTTTCCACTCTCCTTGCAACTACTCCTTCCTCTCGTCTTTTCCTTCTTCTATTCCTCCATCTTACTTGAATTCTAATTCTGGCCACCACCAAGTAGTGGTCAGAAAGTCCACTCCCCCAACCTCTATAAACTCTTGCATCCATTACACATCTTCGCATCCTTTCATCCACACACACATAATCACTCATTGCCTTCCTTTCATTCAGTTCACCACCCACCCTTCTCATCACTCGCCATGTATACCTGTGGATCATTTTATGCCTGAAGAGGGTATTGGCTACCACCAACCCCCTCCCAGCACAAATGTCCACTAACGCACTCCGATTCTCATCTATCTCAGCAGGCACACCCCACTCACCAACTATTCCATCCACCTTCAGATTCCCAACTTTACCATTCATATCACCAATCAAAAACACTCTCATTCCTTCCAAACTTATCCATGCATACTTCTACATTTGTCCAGAACTCTTCTCTCACCCTTCTAGCATGATCTTGCGTTGGCACATACACACACACACAATCGCCCACATTAGTATTCCAACTTTCAACTTTACCCACACAATCCTTGACCCAACTGATCCATACTGTCTTATGCTCCTCTTCCATCTTTTACTCACAGCTATACATACTCCTTCCTTTGCCCTCTCATTTTCACCTACTCCTGCACATATACCCCATCCATACTCCCATTCTCTCACATTTTCTCCTCTCCATTTTCATTAAACCTGAATTCTGAAACTACCGTAAAACTATTACAGTGAAGTTTTGTTTGTATGTTATTCATCTCTGGGAGGTAGGGGGTCCCAGTGGATAGGTCTGCCCTGGTTGCCAAATACTCTTGGAATGCCCCTGACCAGATAAAGCAAATGAAGTATAGAAAGATTGATTTTCTAGTGTGGCACGGAGGCTAATTCTTTTCCTTGTAATATTTTTTTTTTTCTGGTAATAAATGAGTGATTATAATAGTATTTTTAATATGAGATCTTCATGGTATGCCTAATTTTGATACAAAATAAAAAGTGATAAAAATACACCTGAGTATACGTCAGCACATTACAATATTATGGTTCTGATAAAGATCATTGTAATGGGTACGTTTTCAGTAAATACACCAAGGTATCGGTGACAATTTTAAAATACATCAGATTATTAAACACTATAAAATACGAATTTAATAGTGTACAATAATTCCAGCAAAAAAACGATTATTTTGAAGAGCCAGTACGATAATTACCATTTAGAAGTGTAGCAACACAGTGTCAAAGTCCCACTCACATGCAGCTGCCTTCACTCTTACCATAATGCTGCACTGAAACCTAACCCAACCCACTCATTCCATCCTAATGTAACAATCTTACCAAATCCAATCCAACCTAACCTAGCCAGTCATCATCCTTACAAAACCATCCCCCACCTATGTCATAATATGGATCCAAGGAATTAATTTATGGTAATCCTTAGGGAGACACAATACAAATCTTATTTTACAGCTTTCTTGTTTTCTCTTTACCTTAGCTCTTCATGGGATTTAGTATTTCTGACTGTGTTATCAAGTTTTGTTTTATTTTGTTTTGTTTTTCCTTTAAAAAGTGGTGAAAAGTGCCTAAAATGCAATGTTTGTTTACAATCCCTAAAGGCACTGAAGACATGCTGACTCCATCTTATGGTGCATGAAGGCTTCCAGGTGCCATCTTAGAATGCCATTTTGAGGTACATTACCTTTATAAGGGTCTACTTATCCAAACCTAACCTTAATATTCAGAACTTAACCCAAGCTTACTTATCCTATTTTATGATAACCTAACCATACTTATCCTAACCTAACCTATCCCTTATGTAAAAACCTTCCTTATTTATTGATGGATCACCTTCATACTTGAAAATTGATTTCTGTTCACCATTACAGTCATTGAATTACTTTTTTTTTTTTTTTTTTTTTTTTTTTGAGATAGTCCCATGTCTCCTTAAAGATTATCTATATTTTTTTCCATTACATTCATGCCCCACTGTTACTTCAGTGTGCTCTGACATTATCTTCCTAATTTACAGACAGGGAGGGGGTCTTCTCTCTGGCATTTCTGTCACAAATGCATCTTTATGGTGGAGTCATTTTCAGCCCAAATGTAATTTCTACAAATAGATGAAAAATAGGTTATACAGTTAGTGCACCTAGTGTGAGTCAAAGCACTACATACTACAGGCTGAATAATGCAACTGCCACACAGTTACATTCTCCCATTGGCTAACAGTAGTATCATTTTCACTTTCAACTTGAGGGTAAGTGGCCTATTCCTTTCTGTCCTTTGTATTCTACTGTACTTTGTGATACCAGCATGATCCAATTAGTTCTTGGTCACCATCTTCATTAAATATTTCCTCTTCTTGATAAATGTGTTGGTGCCGCTTGTACTGTTGGTATCACCACAGTATCAACTTGCATACCTGTTTTTAGAGTAAAAGAGCTCCTGAGGTCTAACAGCTTAGCAGAACTGTTAAGGCCTTTAAAACCTTTGTGTATGTACTGCTAGTGTTTAATATCTTTGTCAGCCTCTACGGGCATTTGTTAGCAAATGAGTTTTGTTTGCACAGGTCCAGATCTCGTGCTTTCTACAGAGTTTCTATTATACATCACCATATCCCATGGAAAACACCAATACCTCTTAGACTTTTCAGTGAATGGCAGTATGCCTGTCTTTGTCCTGTTTGGTTGTAAACCGTTTGTCACATATATCACACTTGAACTTTTTCACTCCTGAATGAACAAGCAGATGTCTATTGAGGTCGCCTTTATAAGTAAACAGTTTACCACATTCATCACACTTGAACTTCTTCATCCCAGAATGAATTAGTAGGTGCTGAGTTAGGTTGCCTTTCTCACTAAACAGTTTACCACATTCTTCACACTGGAAATTCTTCACTCCTGAATGAACCAACAGGTGTCGAATGAGATTATCTTTCTGAACAAATAGTTTACCACATTCATCACATTTGAACTTCTTTACTCCTAAATGAATTTGCAAGTGCCTGGTGAGAACCTGCTTAAGATTAAACTGTTTACCACATTCATCACACTTGAAGTTCTTCACTCCTGAATGTTGCATTTGGTGCCGAGTTAGGTGACTTTTCTGTCCAAATGCTTTACCACACTCATTACATTTGAACTTCCTGATTCCTGAATGAACTACTAGATGTTCATTTAGTCTGCTTTTAGAACCAAACATTTTATCACATTCACCACATTTGAACTTCTTCACTCCTGTGTGAGTTACTAGGTGCTGGGAGAGGTGACTATTTCTCCTAAACTGTTTACCACATTCTTCACACACAAACTCCTTCACTCCTGTATGGACTACTGAGTGCCGAGGAAGCAGAGTCTTGGAGGAAAACAGTTTATTGCACTCTAAACATCTGAACCTCTCAACTACACGTGAGAGGGTCACTGGGTCATGGACAATCCCATTCTCAACAAATAACATTTCTTCATCTGCTTCACACTCTAATTTAACATTTGGTTCTTCTTTAACTATTATTTCATCAACCTCACTCTCTGACTTAACATGTGGTTCTTCTTTATCCACTTCCATAACTACATGATTCACCTCAGATTCTCATTTAATATCTGCTTTTTCCTTTACCATCTCCATTACATCATCCCCCCCCTCTCTTTTAATACCTACCAATCTTATGTACTTTCCACTCTGCTCCAGTAGACTATTAACCTTACTATGTGGCACAACTATGACCAATGCCTAACATAACTGTCATGTGGAAATGTTTCTGTAGGTACTATGCACTAATAACAGATTCTTAAAACTGAACAATGATTTTCATAAAATAATTACTACGGAACTATAATTGTCAATACACAGATATGTTATCACTGCCCACAAGCAGACTGAAATTATGTATGTGCTCATCTGAAAACCTATCTACTTTCTACATGCCAGAAATCTCGTGTGTGGTTTATCTTTTTTTTTATTCATTTGTTTTTCCTTCCTCTCTTCTGTTATTTAAAAAATAAGACATAAATATGTGACAGCAAAATTCTTCATTTTCCACTGCTATACAGTACATTAAATTATCCATGAACCCCTTTTACCATGTATCATATGATAATAATCATTTACTATCTACCTATCTACAGCCAGCACCATAATCCTGTACAGGGTGGTCATTTGTCTTTGAGTTAGTTGGTTTACAGGGATGGGCACTAACCCTCCGCCAACCCACTTGTTGACATGCAGGGAATAGCAATACAAATTCCATTTATTAGAAACCTCCATGATGATCACAGTGCTGATGTGTCTGCTTCACTGATCTTATTTCAGTTGTGGACCTGGAGGAAAAGCTACCATTAGACAAGCATCACTGTGAACCTGATAATACTGTACAGCACTTTATGCAAACAGCCAGGATTGTATGATGTGAGTCATGCCACAACCATTACCTTACAGCTGGGGTCAGTAGAGTCCACATCAGCTCCTTTGGTGCACTGACTGCTGGCTGCCAAGCATGTTAGTCATCCAATCTCCAGCTGCTCTCACACCACTCACCTGGGTGACAAGCCAGTTCTTATTATACTTTAGGTAGCTAGTGGACAAATATTTTCAGCAGTAAATCATAGTTATACTAGAAGTTAATGTCTCTACATCCAGAAATTATGATGTGTATCTCATGTGAAAATGTCCATGATAAGAGAGGTTCCAAGTAGGCTAATACTCCTTAATCTAACAATGGTGCCATTACATTTTACCATCAAATGAATCTGACAACACTTAAGTCGCTTGTGGTGAGCATGCTGACAAGCCCTAGACAGCCAAGTGCTGCATCACTCAGTGCAGGACAGATGCTTTCAACACCAGCCAAGTATGCTTCCTTGCCGGTGTTATATTCCAGTTTCATAGTCACATTTACAAGAATTTAAGATCATGTCAAAATGAGTACCATACATCTGTCACATTGCACCTGAGATGCAGCTACCATGTACAGGAAGGTCTCATAGCATGACATATCACTGAACAACAGATCATTCCAACAATAAATTAAGTGCTTTTGACAATGTGTTTGCTTAACATACCTGGTGCGGTAAAATCCCACTAACTCAGACTATTGGAGGAGGGTGGAAGGTTGTCAAAGTTATAGTGCACACATTTCTATCTCTCTATTTATCGCCAGACGCCTTAACTCTGTATGGGGAGGCCACAAACAAATGGCCTCCATGTCGCCCTATCCCCCACCATTTCACTGCCCTGCTCCCAGCTCGCACCTCCGTCTCTCATGTACCTCTCCACTCCATCCCTCCATCTCATCCTTGGCCTCCCCCTCCCTCTCTCTCCCTCCACCTCTTTAGCATACTCTATCCTCGTCAGTCTCTCGCTCTCCATCCTCTCCACATCGCCAAACCCTCTATGTATTTCTCCTAATGCTTACTATCACATCCACATCCACACCACAATGCTGCTTCACTTCCTCATTTGCCAGTTTGTTTCTCCATGTGACTCCACATGCTCTTTTCAAATAACTCACTTCCACTGCTGTCACTCTTGACTTATGTCCCTCCAACAAGGTCCAAGACTAAAATATAGTGACGTGTTTTTTCCCACATTATCACAAATAAATTTCAAACCACCTTTTCTTGGTCAAACAAGACACTTGTTTAGGACTCAAGGAAGGCTTAGACCTAAGGCCAGAAGTTTTTAGACAACATCTTTCCTGTACATTATATATTTATATTCCCTGAAAAAAAAAAAAAAAAGTAAAATGAAATAAAAATAAGTAGTAGAAAATCCTTAACTTTAAATATGCATATGCTATCTTCACAGGTACATTTCACAATAGGCCTGTACAAAACCAAATAAGTTTATCGTCTCTGAAGCTACACGGATTTTAACAGTTTTTACAAATCACCTGAGCTGCCAGAACACCATGATGTCTTAAAATCTTAATACTGTAGCTTCAGATGTCTGAACAATCCCCGTGAAATTTTGCAATAACTGAGAAGTAATCACTCTCCCAGCTGGAGCACAGAGACACCATCCTGATACTGAAATTCAAAATCAGGTGCTAAGTGATCAGTAGTTATGCTGACCTATGATTGGTGGACATGAAAACAAAAGCACCAATCAGCCACGGGGGAAGAAAAAAAAAAAACAGTTACCCATCACACATGTCAGGAGCTTGCCCATGCCTACTAGCGATTAGTAATGAACATACGAACGCATAGGAGCTCTCTCACGGCACGTGAAAAATCCCGACACAAGGTTCTGAAACAAGGAAAACAATTGTAAAATCGCTTATGACTTTATTCATTTCTGACTGCATGTTCAACGGTTCAAAATACTCTAGACTGGGAAGGGTAAATATTTGAAATTCCCCAGAAACTAAAATAATTCTGAACATTTCATGTTAAAAATGTTTCCCTGTTGTTTTTTAGATATGCTGTGTCAATTCTTGCTTGATTCCTCAGCGTAATGGTGGAGGTGACTTGCTCATGCCTTGGCATCCCATGCACCTTTTGGTACTCCATCATGATTCACGATAAATGGAGAATTCCACAACTTACATGAAGATAATCAAGCCTAGCAAAATATACTCTAATCTCACCTCATATAGGTAACATTATCTATCTATCTATCTATCTATTGCCAGACTCCTCAATCCCGTTTGGGGTGGCCACAAACAAATCGCCTCCACGTCGCCCTGTCCCTCACCATTTCACTACTTTCCTCCCAACTTACACCCCCCTCTCTCGTATACCTCTCCACCCCATCCCTCCATCTCATATATATATATTTTTTAAATGACAGAACAGAGGAAGGAAAAACAAATGAATAAAAAAAAATAATCCATTCACCAGATTTGGAGAAAGCATATGACAAGCTGGAAGGACAAGGATTGTGGAAAGTATTAAGAATACATGGAGTAGATGGGAAGCTGCTGAATGCCGTGAAGAGTATGTATGAGAGTGCTAAGGCTGCTGTGCATGTGGATAGCGAACTGAGTGAATTTTTCTATTCGATGGTTGGATTGAAACAGGAATATGTCATGTCTCCATGGTTGTTCAATCTGTATATGGATGAGGTTATAAAAGAGAAACAAGGTAGGGCAGTGGATGCTGGAGTGGCCCTAGTGAGAGAGGGTAGTGTTTGGAAACTCCCTGTACTGTTGTTTGCAGATAATGCTGTGTTGTTAGGTGAAGATGAAGGGGAGCTGCAAGGCTTGGTGGATGAGTTTGGGAGAGTGTGTAAGAAATGGAATCTAAAGGTGAATGTAGGGAAAAGTTATGGTCTTTGAGAGAAGTGAAGTTACTGAATGTACAGTGAGGTTGGATGAGGAGGAAATGGAAAATGTGAGTTCGTTTAAGTACTTGGGTAGTGTGAAGAGTAAGGATGGAAGTTTAGAAGCTGAAGTACTTAAAAGGGTACATCAAGGAAGAAAGGTTGCTGGTTCCTTGAAAGCAGTGATAAGAAACAGGGAAGTGAGCATGGAAGTGAAAAAGTTACTACACAACAGTATTGTGATACCAATTCTAATGTATGGAAGTGAAGCTTGGACGTTGCTGGAAGGAAACAAGTCAAGAGTGAGAGCAGTGGAAATTAGTTATTTGAGAGAAGCGTGTGGAGTCACATGGAGAGACAGACTGACAAATGAGGAAGTGAAGAAGTGTTGTGGTGTGGATGTGGATGTGACAGGAAGCATTAGGAGAAACACACTGAGGTGGTTTGGCAATGTGGAGAGGATGGAGAGTGAGACACTAATGAGGAGAGTGTATGTGAGTGAGGCAGAGGGGAGGAGAAGGAGGAGAGGCCAAGGATGAGATGGAGGGATGGAGTGGAGAAGTATATGAGAGAGGGGGGGTGTGAGCTGGAACCAGGGCAGTGAAATGGCATTGGACAGGGGGATTTGAAGGCAATTTGTTCGCGGCCACCCCTTATGGGATTAAGGCTTCTGGCAATAGACAAATAGATAGACCAGATTACTGGCATCCTCCATTAAAAAAATATCTGTAACAGTTGGACTTGAACAGCTGTAGGTTGAAGTTTTGGGGGAAACAACTCCAGGAAAGCGAGTTCCAGATAGACGGAGTTCAGGGAATAAAAGAAATCTGATAGGCAGAAGTTCTGCAATATGGCTGTGTGACATTCCAGTCATGAGTGCTACCAGATGCCCGTGTAGCACAAGGGAAGGCATGGAGAGGTGGCACAATGGATGCAACTTCTTCTGAGCATTTGCCATAAAAATATCTGTATAATAAAAACCTCAATATAACAGATTTTAATAGACCAGAATTTGTTTTTATCGGACTCGAGGAGGTACCTGACTATATTCCTATATATATATATATATATATATATATATATATATATATATATCGCAAAAAGTCTGATAAAACCAAAAGCAGTCCAGACTGCCTGACCACTTCAGGTATGTTCTCCAAAATAAGGTAAATAAAAGACACGTTTATCAGCGTATAGTACAGTATTATCATATATATTATACCATTTGATTAATGTAATGAAGTTATAACACAGTACAGGACTGCAATGGTAGTCAAAACAGTTTAAAAACCATTCACGTGATCCGGATTAATGTCTGATATATCGGAAAAAGCTGAGGGGAAGTCCAGATGTCGCTTTTATCGGAATTTTACGTTTTTTGGACTGGCTTGGGCCAGAATTAGTCCATTATAGTGAGGTCTTACTGTAATGCAAGGGAGGCAACATTCCTTCTTACTTGTAGGGGAGGTAGTTTATTTGTAATAGCAGGTTATTAATAATTCCAACAGAATTAGTCCATCATAGTGAGGTCTTACTGTAATGCAAGGGAGGCAACATTCCATCTTACTTGTAGGGGAGGTAGTTTATTTATAATAGCAGGTTATTAATAATTCCAACAGCTTCGTTCTGAATTTTGTCTAGTTGTTTTAGTGCAACCTCTCCATATCCATTCCACAAGGGTGAGAAATATTCAAGATGAGAGCGCACATGACTCATAAATTACACCTAACTGCTCGTCAGTGAAGAAGTTACGGACTCTGTACAATAATCCAAGTTTCTTTGGGGCGGTTTTAGCAAAACATGAGAGGTCCAGCTAAAGGCATTGTTTTGTGAGACACCGAGAATTTCAATGCTTTCGGAGATGGGAATATTAGTAGTACTGAAGGTACTATGTGAATCTGGCAAAATCTGTCTATTAGTAAATTGTATATATTTGGTTTTACCAGCATTAAATAAGACAAGATTGTTTTGTCCCCATTCATTGCTCTTGGATAAGTCTTGATTTAGGGAGATGGCTGTACTGAGTTGAGAGTTAGTGATATTAGACTTTGTATAGTACCCTCATGTCCAGTACTATTTTTTTCCAGTAGTGTCATCAAAAAAATAATTTATTACTTTAGTACGGATTTGTTGGGCTAGTACAGATTGGCTGTGCAAAGTGGGCCAAATCCAAGGAGTTCTACCCTAGCACTGACATGCTGCATCCAGTACTATTACCTGCCCATGCCTGGGAAGATGGCCAACACCGAGGAACATTTCCCCAGTACTGCCAAGCCAGTCCAGTACACCTTCCTCATGACGTATGCCAGTCAAATTGCAGTGACTTCCCCCTGATGACAAAGACAACGATGTGTCAGTGTGTGACCATGAGGGATTTATGAGGGAAGTTGAGGCAGAGGGACCTCCTCAGGATCCTGAAGGCCTCCTCCAGGGGGTCAGTAGGACCTCCTACAGCCTCAGAAATCCCTCCCCCTTCCCACTCCCAAGCCCATCACGACTAACCTAAAAGGTCGGTAAAATCTTAGCTGTGACAAAATGTAGTTAAGCTGAATTTTGGGGGGACTTTTTCAAGGTTTGTCTGACATTATTCATTTTTCCCATAAGGTCTGTTGTTTGTCCAGTATGGATTTAGTCCAGTAACGGCCATACCACGTTGAGTACATCGCTTCCCGTCAGCGAAGTTAAGCAACGTTGGGTCTGGTTAGTACTTGGATGAGTGACCGCCTGGGAACACCAGATGCTGTTGGCATCCCTACGTCAAGTGGGGTTGGTGGAGGATTAGTGCCCCTCCCTGTAAAACAATTAACTCTAAGCCCTTGCCCACCTCGTCTGGGATACATGGCGTCTGGCAATGAATGAATGAATGAATGGTAGTACTGTCTGACAAAAATACCGTACTGGATGCGAGGGTACTGTATATGGGTGTTTAAGTGTGAATGAACTGTGAAGTGTTGCATCATATATGACCTAATCCTTAACAAATCACCAGCACCCAACAATGTAACATACTCTAACCCACTGGTTAACCTAACCTAACCTAATACCTGTAGTTTAAACTAAATCTAACCTAACTGTACCTAACAATTTGACAACCTAACCTACAGTTTAGAAATGGAAAACGAAAGCCACTCCACAAAATAATTGTCAATAAAGAAAAAAGACATGGATAATAACAAGGAAACAATGTCAATGGAGAAAGAAAATCAACAGGGAAATCACTTGCAGGCATAAAAGTTGTAAAAAGTAAACAAATGAAAAGTCTCCATAATTAAATTTCGTGAAAGAAGTTGAGAGGCGGAAGAGAGAGTTATATGCAGAAAGAAAAAGAGAGGTGAAAAGATTAGTATGAGAGAGTTAGAAGTGATCAGATGAGGAATTTGGAAGGAACTTGAGTGTAAAGTGGAGGGACCGTAAGAAAATGTTCTGGTAAGAGGTGAAAAGAGTAAGACAGGGTGGAAGTGAAGTTAGCAGGGGAGTGAAAGATAAAAATGGTAGATTACTAGTGGAGAAGGGAGAAAAAGTGAGCAGATGGAGAGAACACTTTAAGGAATTGTTGAACATAGAGGAAGGAAGTAATGCGAGTATAAGTGGCTGGGGAATGGCTGGGAGAAGGAGGGAGGTGAGGAGACAGGAAGAAATCAGTAGGATAGAAGTTGTGGAAGCAATGAAGAAAGTTAAATTGAGGAAAGCCCCAGGAATTGATGGAGTGTGTGGTGAAATGCTGAAGTATGGGGGAGAGATAGTAGTACAGTACTCGTCAAAATTATTGAGCGTTGTCCGCCGGGCGCGCAATACTTATGGCCAAAAAAGAATAACCCATTCTTGGGGGTAAAAATTGAGCCACAAGTTTGCGCCGCGAGCATGACATCACGGTAGCCTGAGGCCTTTCGACGCGCTGGTTGGTTCCCACCTCAGTAGCCCACAGGCTGCCTGAGAGAGAGGAACTTCGCCGCGTGTCCCTCTCAAATTGCGCCATTTTTTACCGAGTGTTTCGCAGTGTTTTGGGGTTCACCACTTTGTTATGGCACCTACCCGTGAACTATCGAGTGAAATCATATCCCGGATCATTGCTCTACAGGAGGCAGGCCACCAGACAAAGGAAATTAGTGAATTGGTTGGTGTGGCATGATCAACAGTGCGTCATTGGTGTGCTTGGTTTTGGTTGGAAAACAGTGGTGAAGTTCCCACAAAGAAACCGAGGTCTGGTAGGCCTAGGAAAACTTCCCCAAGGTCTGTTAATGTTTTAAAACGTGCAGTGGAGTTTAATCCTCGTGTGAGTCCAAGGAAAATTAAGGAGAGCAACCTGGAAGTGTTTGGTGAGGTGTCAGTGAGAACAGTGTCTCGTAGGGTGCATGAGCTTGGTTACACAAGTCATAGGCCTATGAAAAAGCCTCTTCTCACCAAGAGCCAGAGAATTCGTAGGCTTGCCTTTGCTAATAAATATCTAAACTGGGGTGAGGAGCAATGGTTGTCAGTGTTGTGGTCTGATGAGGCAACGTTTAGTGTTACCTGTAACAGAGGAGCACGTGTGTATCGATGCAAAGGTAGTGACCCACTTGACCCATGGTATGTAGAAAGCACAGTTAAACATCCTGATTCACTCATGGTGCGGGCTTGTTTCTCGGGTCAAGGTTTGGGGAAGCTTGTTGTGCTTCGCAAAAATGTTAGAGTGAATCAGGATGTTTACCTGGAGCTTCTGTGTGATCATTTACCAGACTCATTCGAGCTAACAGGTGCACGAGTGTTTCAGAAGGACGGTGCACCTGCTCACAAGGCCAAATCGGTCACCAATTGGCTTTGTGACTACGAGGTATCATTCATGACAGACTGGCCAGGAAATAGCCCAGACCTCAACCCGATTGAAAACCTCTGGTACCTCGTAAAGAAGAGTCTCCAAGGGAAGGACGTTAGCTCTCTGCCTAAGCTGGAAACTGCTATTCGTGACTCCTGGGACAAAATACCCCTCCAGCACCTCGGGAGCCTCGCCCTTTCACTTCCAAGACGTCTCAGGTCCGTGAAGAAACGTAAAGGTTACCCTACGAAGCACTAAAGGTAAATAAAATGCATTATTTTTGTTTTTTCAATGTTGAAAGGTTTGTTTCTTAGGAGGGACGCAGGGCGCTCAATAATTCTGACGAGCACTATAGAATGGATGTGGAAAATGTGCAGATTGGCCTGGGAGAAAGGTTGAGTCCCGTAGGATTGGAAGTCAGGTACAATTATTCACTTGTACAAAGGAAAAGTGGGGTTGGTGGAGGATTAGTGCCCCTCCCTGTAAAACAATTAACTCTAAGCCCTTGGCCACCCCGTTTGGGATACATGGCATCTGGCAATGAATGAATGAATGAACAAAGGAAAAGGGGAAAAAGGAGTGTGTGGTGAAATGCTGAAGTATGGGGGAGAGATAGTAGTAGAATGGATGTGGAAAATGTGCAGATTGGCCTGGGAGGAAGGTAAAGTCCCGGAGGATTGGAAGTCCGGTATAATTACTCACTTGTACGAAGGAAAAGGGGAAAAAGAAATGTGTGACAATCACAGGGGCATTTGTCTTCTTAGTATAATAGGAAAAGTGTATGGTAGGATACTTATTGACAGAGTTAGGGAAAGAACAGAGGAATTAGTTGAAGAACAGGGAGGCTTTAGGAAGGGAAGAGGTTGTGTAGATCAGATATTCATTCTTAGATCTTTAGTGGAAGAGTTTCTAGAGAAGGGAAAGAAGTTGTATGCGGCTTTCATGGATTTGGAGAAAGCATATGACAGGGTGGATAGACTAGGATTGTGGAAAGTATTAAGAATATATGGAGTAGACTGTGAAGAGTATGTACGATGGTGCTAAGGCTGCAGTGCGTGTGGATGGTGAACTGAGTGAATTTTTCTCTCTGAAGGTTGGGTTGAAACAGGGATGCGTCATGTCTCCATGGTTGTTCAATCTGTACATGGATGTGGTAATAAAAGAGGTACAAGGTAGGGTAGTGGATGTTGGAGTGGCCCTGGTGAGAGAGGGTTGTGTTTGGAAACTCCCTGTACTGTTGTTTGCAGATGATACTGTGTTGTTGAGTGAAGACGAAGGAGAACTGCAAGGCTTGGTGGATGAGTTTGGGAGAGTGTGTAAGAAACGGAATCTAAAGATGAACTTAGGGAAAAGTAAAGTGATGGTCTTTGAGAGATGTGAAGTCAGTGAATGTACAGAGAGGTTGGATGGTGAGGAATTGGAAAATGTGAGTACGTTTAAGTACTTGGGTAGTGTGATAAGGATGGAGGTTTGGAGGGTGAAGTGCTTGAAAGGGTACAACAGGGAAGAAAGGTTGCTGGTTCCTTGAAAGCAGTGATAAGAAGCAGGGAAGTGAGCATGGAAGTGAAAAAGTTACTACATGACAGTATTGTGATACCAACTCTAACGTATGGAAGTGAAGCTTGGACGTAGCTGGAAGGACACAAGTCAAGAGTGAGAGCAGTGGAAATGAGTTATTTAAGAGGAGCCTGTGGAGTCACATGGAGAGACATGCTGACAAATGAGGATATAAAGGAGCGTTGTTGTGTGGATGTGATAGGAAGCGTTAGGAGGAATACACTGAGGTGGTTTGGCCATGTGGAGAGGATGGAAGGTGAAAGACTGACGAAGAGAGTGTATGTGAGTGAGGTGGAGGGGGGAAGAGGGAGGGGGAGACCAAGGATGAGATGGAGGGATGGGGTGGAAAGGTATATGAGAGAGGGGGGTGTGAGTTGGGAGCAGGGCAGTGAAATGGCGGGGGACAGGGCGACGTGGAGGCGATTTGTTTGTGGCCACCCCGAACGGGATTGAGGCATTTGGCAATAGATAGAGAGATAGACGTTTGTGTATGTTGCTTCCAATACACCAGAACATGATCATAATAACCAGGGTAGGGAATTCTATAGGAAAATGATATTTACCACCCTGGAAATTCACAGAAAATACAGAAAACACACTGGGTAAATACGAATTGAATTGGTATGGTCTTTCTGCTGCTGAAATCGTACATTTTGCTGCCGGGTCCTGCTATAGTATCTATTAGCTACATAACATTCTGGTTAACTTGAGTAAAGCCATTGGTGAAAAAAAATCACCCAGTGATAGCTTGAATAAACGGATGACGGAAAGGTGATTACTGAATGTGAAACCAACGTAAGCAAATTAAACACGATAAATTCAACCCATGTCTCTTGGCAATGTGATGCCTAACTGATGGGCAACGAATAGCTTTACAATGAATCTAGATCTGAATGTATAAGTTACTGTTCATTTCGACTTAGCTTATCAAGCAATGATGACTCTGACCTACTAATGATGCCTATCCTTGAAAAACTGCAGCACAGCCCAGCTGCCTCTCCAACGCCTGTGTTGTAGGTCAGTCAGCTGATGGCCCGTCGCTGATGCTAAATGCCGCCATCTTTCCACTCGAATCAGTAAGGTATGGGTATTATCTGAGAAACTGTACTGTTTTATACTACTCAGAGCATTTCCGGTACCTCCGAATATGTAACTTATGCCTATTAAGCGGATTCAAAAAAGTTTTTTGCGTAAAATAGTTTGAAGTGGTGCAGAACGTTGATGTAGAAAGATGGCGACCATTTTTATTTTTTTAACCAATGTCTCCCAAGAAATCAATGGTGCTAGGAGCAATAGTAACTAAAAAACAGTTTAGAAGCATGATAGTCGTCATGTTGCTGTTCCAGCCTATATTATTATTATTTTTTTTCTTTTAACCCTTTAACCGCGGGTATTGTTTTGGTCTGACTGTCCTCTCCCGCGGGGGTTTCAGCCAAATGTAAACAAACCTTTAAACCTTAATAACTCTGCACAGAATAAAGCTAGAGAAAAAAATAAGGTACCATTAGAAAGTACTAACCTTCAGCTTTCCATTGATGTAGGTTTCATGACTTTGTTGACTTTCACAGGACGGGCAGTGCCGTTAGAAGTGAGGGGTGTAAAATCACTATTTTTCGCTCACACATCATTACCTTCGCTCATACACCATTACCAAATGCCAACCTCATTCTGATAATAATACTATAAACATATATGAACACTGCACATACGATAAACACCCACTCTGTGTTCACTGAGGCAGGTAAAAGGCACTGTAATTACCTGCACTTCACTGCCACATCAGCGGTGTTGTAATCACTATTTTTCGCTCACACACCATTACCAAATGCCAACCTCATTCTGATAATAATACTATAAACATATATGAACACTGCACATACGATAAACACCCACTCTGTGTTCACTGAGGCAGGTAAAAGGCACTGTAATTGCCTGCACTTCACTGCCACATCAGCGGTGTTGTAATCACTATTTTTCGCTCACACACCATTACCAAATGCCAATCACATTCTGATAATAATACTCAAAACATATATGAACACTGCACATACGATAAACACCCACTCTGGTGTTCACTGAGACAGGTAAAAGGCACTGTAATTGCTTGCACTTCACTGCCACATCAACATGTGTTGTCACTCACACAGCTGGACAGATACTGATGCGCTTGGTCAGGGGGTGGGGTGGGGGCCCAGGGGTGGGAGGTGGGGCCCCAGGGGGGGGAAGAGGGAGGTGGGGGTCGGCTGGAGTGAAAGAACTTAATAGCTACTCTCCCTTGAAACAATTGGCGCACGGAAAAAACGCGGGGTATTCAAAATATTCACAAACATTCGAGAATGACACCCGCGGTTTGGTCCAGTTTTTGCAACGTCATTCTGGAATGACACCCGCGGTTAAAGGGATAATGAGGTACTGCTAGCTACGAAAAGTATTTTAGATATAGTACCACGTATTTTAAAAAACTGATGGAATTCAAACAGCACTGAATGAACAATGGTGATATTCAGTGTCCTGAGCGGAATGGAGCATTTGTCTATCAATAGTCAGACGCCATAATCCCGGAAGGGGTGGCCGTTGTTTTTGGTTCGCCGTCACTTGCCGTTAGGACTTTTCGCCGTCTGAATGATTCCCTGTCATTTATTTATATATCAGGTTATTCAGCAAGTATACTAGTTTATGAGTTGAATGAGTTACAGAATTGATGGTGGTTTATTGTTATTATAAAAAATACAAAACGATACGAATCACTAACAACCCTATTGTTAATGCCTGTCCGGTATTTTTCTTTTTGTCAGGAGTAATTTGGCACGAGAGGATCTAGCCAGGAAGACTCTCGCCCCAGTGTTTCTAAAATAACCATAGGATTTGCTTTGAAATAAGCTCAATGTGTTTCCCAGACAAAACAACCTTGATTCTGTTAGTATAACCTACTTATAACCAATCCCGTCCCCAAACGGGTGATGAATAATGGCAAATTGCACCTGCAGAAATAAAAATAAAATGCTGGGCGGAGGGAGGACGATGACACGTGAGAAGGTTTGACCAGTCTAGTCTCCTGAACCAAACGATATAAAAGACTGCTGTGGAACACAAGCAGTTGCTGGGTTTGGTAAACTATCACGGAAGTATTTTAGTCCTCATACTGTTGTAACCTTGATATCCAATCATTATAATTGTCATGCTGGGTTCCAAATGTCAATTAATCCAACTTGTACGGGAAGTAGACTAAACAAATCATCACAACCCCTCCCATCTCCCCTCTTACCGTGTCTCCTCTCCCTCTCCTCGTCTCCATCAGGCACACACGCTCAGTTTACTAATTTCTACCGTCTTGATTCAGTCCCATGTTGGCCACACCCGACATGACCAGGATGGCCTCTTTGTCAGAGATGAATGTGACCTACTTGATAGCCATCTTCCTGTGTCCGAGTGGCTATATATAAGCAATTTTTTTTTGCTTACGACAAAGGGAATCAGGATCAACAATATATAAGACAATGAAGAAGCTATTAAAATGTTAAACCTTAAACCTCACTTCTTTAGACATACTGCAACAGTGAAAGTGACACACAAGAACAGACTTAGCTTACTGTAGGCCATGTGTAATATTAGGACTGACTGACTCAGGAAAGGTCAAAGTTACAGTCTGATAAGCACTTGATATCTACAATAAAAGGTGTCAGACTTCACAATACACTCCAAGAAGATGCTTTAATTCATAGATATTTTCCTTTTTTCATACCAGTGAAATAATTTATATCTGCAAATACTATAAACTGTGTAGCTCAGTGTATAATGAAAATAACTAAAAACATTACCATCGTCATCCTCATCATCATCCTTTTCCTCATCAACTAATGTCCAAGACTGTGTAAATGCAGTAGAAAGCTTATCCACAAAAAAATCTATCTATCTATCTATTGCCAGACGCCTCAATCCCATTTGGGGTGGCCACAAACAAATCGCCTCCAAGTCGCCCTGTCCCCCGCCATTTCACTGCCCTGCTCCCAACTCACACCCCCCTCTCTCATATACCTCTCCACCCCATCCCTCCATCTCATCCTTGGCCTCCCCCTTCCTCTTACCCCCTCCACCTCACTCACATACACTCTCTTCGTCAGTCTTTCACCCTCCATCCTCTCCATATGGCCAAACCACCTCAGTTTGTTCCTCATAACGCTTCCTATCACATCCACATCCACACCACAACGCTCTTTTATATCCTCATTCGTCAGCCTGTCTCTCCATGTGACTCCACAGGCTTCTCTTAAATAACTCATTTCCACTGCTCTCACTCTTGACTTGTGTCCTTCCAACAACGTCCAAGCTTCACTTCTGTACGTTAGAGGTGGTATCACAATACTGTCATGTAGTAACTTTTTCACTTCCATGCTCACTTCCCTGTTTCTTATCACTGCTTCCAAAGAACCAGCAACCTTTCTTCCCTGCTGTACCCTTTCAAGCACTTCACCCTCCAAACCTCCATCCTTACTCATCACACTACCCAAGTACTTAAACGTACTCACATTTTCCAATTCCTCACCATCCAACCTCGCTGTACATTCACTGACTTCACCTCTCTCAAAGACCATCACTTTACTCTTCCCTACGTTCACCTTTAGAAAATGAAAATAAATAAATAAAATGCGTATCACACACACCTGGTTTTGTTTAGGTAATTATGGAGAAATTAATAATCTTCCAGCATGCCCAGTAAGCTGCTCAGTTTCCAAACATAATAAAACAATTCCGAGCATCACAGAGGCACGGCAGTTTGTGCACTCAGCAACTGCAAGTTAAATCCTGCCCTGTCTGGAGCGGTACAGCGTGACATTAGAGTCATAATGGTTGTCGGTTTGCTGGCCGTGGCTGGATAATTGCTAGTATCTCAAAGTTGCTTCACCAGGAGAAATATATGCAGTTTTACCCTGACTCTGCCTTGAACTGGGGGATACACGAGAGTATGAGGCATAGTTATGTTTGGTGAATATGTCGGTGCCTGGTTTGGAACTGGTTTACTTTCTGGTCCAGAACATTGCGATTCTAGTACATAAGAGGAGTCTGTGTGGGGTCGAAGTTACAACTGTTGTATTGAGCTTGTGATGAGGATGTTGGGTAATTACAGAGTTGATGAGCTGCAGCAAATACTACCTGTTATCTGCATGCAAAGGGCCTCAACCTTGTGTCCTATCCTTCCGTTCTTCTCCTCAGCATTCCCTCATTCCTTCTCATTCGTTGTTCGCCATTTCTTCCTCCGTTTGTAAAACGGACACACACACACACACACACACACACACACACACACACACACACACACACACACACACACCATGAAACTATTTTCAGGACGCAATTGATTTTCTACTTCAGCTTTGACAGGAGCACTTATTTAGATAAATTTAATACTTCTCGCCTAAAATGAAAGAATCAGGTGTGTTTGTGCCTCTACTAAATTTCTGCAACCCAAAACAGAGTTTGAACCTTTTTTTTTTTTTTTTTTTTTTTTTTGGGGGGGGGTGAGTTATACTGTTATACAATATCATATACTGACAGTTTCAAAAACCTGTTTTCACATCCACGCTTGTTCTCCAACATACTGCCATCATATTCTAGGTGACCACAGTGGCAACATCACCGCACATCAC
The DNA here is from genome assembly GCF_032717465.1 of Coenobita brevimanus. Classification (NCBI taxonomy): domain Eukaryota; kingdom Metazoa; phylum Arthropoda; class Malacostraca; order Decapoda; family Coenobitidae; genus Coenobita; species Coenobita brevimanus. The sequence continues at coordinate 15,908,950 of NC_136959.1, forward strand.
AGCATGTAAGATTTGCTGCTGGTCCGTCAATGCATTCAAAGTACCACAAACAGTCACTGGCCACTCGGCCACCATGTCCATAGCACTACCAGTGTACCACACCACTTCACTGCACACATCCATGTTACACCACTACGCTCTATTCACATGCACCACACCACACTTATCCACTACGCTAACACTGATAATATCCACAACTTACGCCACACCACACTCACACACTCATACACTTACATAATCCCACACTGATCTAGTACATTCACACTCCACACCATACCCACAATATATACCATATGATATTCACACTAACATAATTAATTCATCACACACCATGACAACATACCATTTTAAACCGCAAATATCCCCATTTACCACCATCGTTCATTTATCCCCCCCAACACGCATTGTCACATCATAACAATCTTCATGAACTGCAGAAATGAACCTGACCCACATCCCGCTATACATAAATACAAGTTCGGCACTACACTCAGTACCACTAAAGTCAGGCCTCAGTCAAATGCTCCATCACAACACCACGCCACACAATACTACACCACACAGCACCACACCACTCACATCCTCACCTCTCCGGCACCACCGTCATCCCGGCCAATTGCCCAGATATAATTAACTGCACTTCACAAACACTACTTCATCCAGGCCAACCAGCCTCTGGGGGGACTCATATTAATACTGAAGGGAGGCAGAGCAGGCAGTGAGGCAGGCGACTGAGCTGAGTGAGGCAAGTAGGAGGCAGATGGTTGAAGACGGTGGAAGTGCAAATGTGTGAGAAAGCTATGAAAGAAGGCAGACAAGTACGATAAATGTGCAAGGAAGGTGTGTGAGACAACTTCAGGAAATGTGTATGACCAAAGGTGCAAAGTATTATTGACACTGGAAAGGACTTACTGCCATTCCGTTTCAGTCACTTTCCCATCCAGATTCTCTTACACACACACACACACATCTTTAATTTTATTCATATATGTCACACTTGTGGAAAGAATTGTGTTTCAACTGTCGCAGCATTATTTCCCGGCTCAGCATCCCGTCTCGGATCTACGAATATTACAGCCGAAAATACATAGAGGAATAAATACATAGAAAGATAGATAGACAGATAGATGAATTGTTTGATATGTGGACAGATACAGACAGACAGATATGCAATATGATCTATGAAAACATTTGAACTCACCTCTGCACCCGTTTTTACTTTGAAGACAAATCACCATCATCATCATCAACACCATCATCATCATCATCATCCAAATCTCATTTCCCATCAACTAATGACTGGTTCATTATTATGGTCTGTCTACTGATGTATCAGAAATGACAGCATGCACTTACATCAAGAGAAAATGGGTGGAACTGTTGCAGTACCTCATCAGAGTCTCATATTTATTGATATTCATTGTCATTTTATTATATAACAGCGACAACTGTGCTTAGTTTAGGCTCCAAGTAAGCCCAAGTTAGGTGTGTAGGATGCCAAGGTTAGGCTTTCATTTTAGTGTTGGCCCTCTTTTTTTTTTTTTTTTTTTTTTTTTTTTTTACCCCACTTGATGGATATTATGCATGATTCTTTTCTTTTCACTTTTTTCCTGCTTTTCAAAGCCCCCGAAATTTTGTAGAGTCTTATGGATAAGGGGGTTTAATTCTCTCTGCGTATTTTTCAGTCTTTGTGGTCGCGATGACTTACTGGTTTACCAATTGCAAAATATCGGGATGTGAGAATCCGTAAGGAAGCATCACAAGATGCTATGTTAAGTTAAACTGTTGACAAACACAAAAGCACAGTTCGAAATTTGACCATGCCTCGTGCCCTTGGCCTTTGAGTGTCCTCAAAACTGAGTCAATTCATACTTGCTTTTCCCTCAACACTTCCCATTTCTACAATGAATGTCAAGTCTAACAGTTTCCAGTACCCAGGAAGCCATTTACAAAGCTGGGTGATAACCAGATCACGGAGTGATAAGGAAGCCTCTGATAACTGAGTAGAGAGACGCAAATGCCCCATCCAGCCAAGAGCCAAACCTCCATACTTTTCCCCGCGCCTCACCACGACGAGGCACTGTCAACCGCAAGGGAACGTCGGCTTACTCCATGGTATGGTCCTGCAGGGGCGATTGCTTACTTGAGATTGATGGATCTGCTTGGCCATACAGACGTGATTGATCAACTACAACATATTAGTGCCGTAACGTTTTGTGAACTGTATGAACAGGGACATTATTCACTCTCTCTGTGGATTGTATTCATGAAAAAAAAAAAAAAAAAAAAAAAAGTGGTACTGCGACTAAGACGGTTCGAGAGTGTGCAAGCGTGGGACGGAGGCAGATGTTGACCAAAAACATGCTGCAGGAACAAGGTGTAAAAACCCAGTATAAAAGGATAAGTTGCTCTTAGTGGGAAGAGGGTCGTTACTTGTAGAGCAAAAACATATAAGGCTCTTTTGTCGATGCTCCTCTTAACCTCCCCTTCATTATAGAAAAAAAAACATCTAACAACAAAGACAAGTTATCTTTACTACATTGTTTCTTCCCCTTTCGTTCATTTTTTCCAACAGATTCCACCAACACTGAAAAAAAGTAGAATTAGCAAAGATGGTAGCCTACTTGTTTTATGATGTCCACCTCGACCTTCTATCATTCTGTCTGTTGACCATTATTATTATTATTATTATTTCGTCTCAGTCTCGCAGCTGACACTACAACTTGGCGCTGAGCCGGGCCTTCATCTTCTTTTATCGATATTTTCCTTTTAATCTTTTTTCCCCTCTCTCTTTCATTCATCGTTAGTGCTTTGAGATTATTATATTTATGGACAATACGAAAATAGTATACGGTAAGTTGTAGCTGCTATCTGGCGGAATACAGTAGTACTATTAACGAATTATAATCAGTCACTTTCCTCTGGTGCTCATTTTCAGAGATGTGTGAGTTATCAGAGGCTGTCTTATCTCACTTGATGTACACTAACTTGAGGAGAGTATGTACCTGCCCTGCCCTTGTACTTTTCTCACCTACCCCAGTCTTGTCCAACACTGCATTGCCCTTCCACTCCAAGGCAGCCTATCCTGCATTTATTACGTATCTTAACCCTTTGGCTCTGATAATCTGTTTTTGAATCTTATTTCTGGGAATGAGAGAGAATTTTACAATTCTCAAGAGAAACCAAAGGCACCAAAAAATAAGAACTACCACCATGAACGCTTTGGCTGAGATAGGGAAGTTTGCGTTTATCCCTATACGATGGATGATTTGATTCAGCCCCCAGAAATGCAATGCAGTCGAAAGATCTTACCGTATACCCTGCTTTGCCTAGTCTAATCCTGCTCATCCAAAACCTAATATTTTGTCCTGCCTCACTTTTCTTTACCAAAAACACCATACTTTATTCTGCTTTAATAAGCCTTGTCTTAGTTTGCCTTGTTCTTTTTTGCTGCTTTGCTCTTCTCTATCTTCCTCAGTCCTTCCCTGTCCTATCCTGCCCAGTCTTGCCTCATCCTTCCTACTCTCACTTGCCCGGTCCTGCATGACCCACTTCTTCTCCACCCTCATAATGTTGTGTTTCGCCCCCCCTCCCCTCCACATAGTTATGCTGAAGAGTTTAGCACTGCATAATCGAAATATTTGTTTCTCTTCCTCTACCGTGCCGTAACTCTTCCTACCCTTTCCATCCTTGTCCTCACCTCTCATATCCCTTCCACAATATGTTCTCGCCTCTCATGCCCCTTCCATAAATTTTTTCTAGCCCCTCACGCCCCTTCCATAATATGTTTTCGTTTCTCACGCCCCTTCCATAACTTGTACTCACCTCTCACGCCCATTATCACCGTTCCTGCCTCACCCTGCAAATGAGCCCTGTCAGATACCACGTCTCCTACAAGCCGTTCTTCACCAACAAAATCGTTGACGTAAACTGTGTTAACGCCCCGACTCTATGAATATCAAGCTGGTTTTTGGCTCCTCCGTCACCACCTACCCCAATCAACCAGAGCCACCCATCACCCTCCCGCTAACCACCTCAACCACAACTGCCATCACCGCCACTCTTTTCACCTTCCCTCTGCCTCCTTTGCACACTTCTAGTCATGCTTTATAATTTGTACACCTACGTTTGCCATAAATGGTCTCACCTCGCTCACTTTTTTCCTTCCCTCTGGCTGCGTTTCCCTTTGAAAAACATTTTCTCTCCATAAACTGCCTCTTCCTTCCTCCATCAAGTTTTAACACTCACTTTTCTCGCTCCCTCCCAGTTGGCAGTTCTTTTACAGCACATTCTCTCTCTCTCTCTCTCTCTCTCTCTCTCTCTCTCTCTCAGTCCTGAACTCTTGAAATTCTTATGTACGTATTCTTGGTCAGTTTCGTCAGGTTAATAGCCTACTTTTTGAAAATCGAGATAGACGATATCAACGGATCTGGTCTCATCATTAATACTGAATATATCACAGAAGAGATCCAAGAGATTCGTAAGGCAAGAGTGAGTATTCTGATACCAATATTGTGAATCTTTGATGAGATTATATATCAGCAAGTGTTTGACAAATTTGTCTCTGACAATAGTTTCCAACAATTTCCACACTACTAATCTTATTGGTTGATAATTTTCTAGTTGCAATCTGTTGCCTTTTTAAAATACTGTAGTTACATTTGCTAGTCTCCACTCATCCGGCACCTTACTATTTTTTTAGATATATTGAATAGCTCAACTAATGGCTTAGCTTTGTCATTTGCTATTTCCGTCAGAATGAGAGGAGATATTTTATGTGGCCCAGTGTCTATTTTTTTTTTTTTTTTAAATAACAGAACAGAGGAAGGAAAAACAAATGAATTCAACAAAAAATCCATGCACCAGATTACTGGTGTCTGCTGTTCATAAAATACTGTAACAGTTAGACTTGAACAGCAGTAGGTTGAAGTCTGGAGGGAAACAACTCTGGGGAAGCGAGTTCCAGGGAGATGCAGTTTGGGAAATGAAAGAATTCTGATAGGCAGAAGTTCTGCAGCATAGCTGAGTGACATTCCAGTCATGAGCGCTGGCAGCTGCCCGTGTAGCACGAGGGAAGGCATGGAGAGGTGGCACCATGGACGCAACTTCGTCTGAGCATTTGCTGTAGAAATATCTGTAAAATAATGCAAGGGAGGCAACATTCTTTCTTACTTGTAGGGGAGGTAGTTTATTAGTAATAGCAGGGTTATTAACAATTCTAACAGCCTTGTTCTGAATTTTGTCTACTTGTTTTAATGCAACCTCTCCACATCCGCTCCACAAGGGTGAACAGTGCTCCAGCTGAGAGCGCACATGACTCTTATAAATGATAACTAACTGCTCGTCAGTGAAGAAGTTACGGACTCTGTACAATAATCCAATTTTCTCTGAGGCGGTTTTAGCAAGTGATCTGACATGAGAGGTCCAGCTGAGGGCATTGTTAAGTGAGACGCCGAGAATTTCAATACTTTTAGAAACGGGAATATTTGTAGCATCGAAGGTAACATACGATTCTGGCAATACCTGCCTATTAGTAAATTGTATATATTTAGTTTTACTAGCATTAAATGAGACAAGGTTGTTTTGTCCCCATTCACTGATCGTGGATAAGTCTTGATTTAAAGAGATGGCTGTACTGAGGTGAGAGTTAGAGATATCGGACTTTGCAAATGGATGTCTGAGTGTGAATGAACTATGAAGTGTTGAGTCATCTGCATATGAATGGATGAGATTGTGGGTGACAGATCAGAGATCATTAATATGAACAAGGAACAGGGTTGGTGCCAGAACTGATCCCTGCGGCACGCCGGCGTTAACTGAGTGGAAAGTGGAATATATATCATCTACTTTTACTCTTATTTTTCTATTGATGAGATATGAGGAAATCAAAGGAACAAAAGAGTTTAGTCCATAGCAAGGGAGTTTGGACAACAGGGAACGGTGCCACACTCTGTCGAAAGCTTTAGAAATGTCCAGGGCTACTGCATGAGTTTCACTATGTAGGTCAACTGATTGATGGATGGTATGAGTTAGGAGATTGAGTATGTCAATGGTGGATCTTTCTTGGCGAAAACCATATTGTCTATCACTAATTAAGTTGTTGGATTCAAGATGTTTAACTATGTGCTTATTAATTACAGTTTCAAAAACCTTACCAAGAGATGTGACAGCTATTGGTCTGTAATCAGAGGGGTCAGAGGAACTTCCTTTCTTTGGAATTGGGTGGATATTGGCTTCTTTCCACGAATTAGGGAATGAAGAAGTACGTATGCATAGTCTGAATAATTTTGCAAGAACAGAGGCAAGTTCTGGGGAACACTTTTTCAAAACAATTGGTGGAATTCCATCTGGGCCTGTAGCTTTGTTGGTAGGTAAATTCACTTTAATTTTACCAATGGCATGTTGTACATCCATCTCATTAAAAGTAGTGTTGCCCATTGTGTTACCTTCTCCTAAGACAATGGGAAAAGCTAGAAGAATGGACTCTATTTTCATCTCTATACATGGATGCAAACAGTGATGAAAATGTTTGCCATCTCCATTTTCACCATCCATAATTATGCTCTCCATTATCTGTGACTAGTGGACCAATTGTTGGTGCGACTCCTTCGTGTTTCTGATATAGCTGAAAAATTCCTTAGGGTCTGATTTACTGATACGAGCAACATAAACTTCAAAGTTATTTATTTATTTATTTATTTATTTTTGCTTCATGATAATATTATTATTATTTGTTTTATGGTGAAGGTCGTCATATTTATATTGATCAGTTTTATTCTCTGTGGCAATAAAATTTCTTTGTGCATTTTTTTTTTTTTCACCTGATAGGTGGCAATGTGTCATATCTGCATTCCACCATTTGGGTTCAATATTTCTAGCACACCGTCTGTTCGGCATTGGAACACAGAGTTTGACTGCTTTGCTAAGAATATCTGTAAATAATTTCCATGCTTCGTTAATATGCACAGTTCCAGCAATGGGATTCCAGTCGCTTGAGCCAACAAATTTCCTTTAATTTTTGAAAATCCACTCTCTTGTGTTCGGGCACTTTCACGTAATTAGCTGTGACAGTAGCTTCACTAACCATATGGTGGTCACTAGTGTTAAACTCTTCTTCAACCATAACATTTTTAAGTTTTCAGATGTGGCCAAAACCAGATCAAATATGCTATCTCCTTGTGTTGGACAGTCTATTAGCTGATGCAATGAACTTTCCTGGAAGTTGGTGTACAGGTCCAACCCCCTGTGTGATGACTGGGCCTTCCTCCATTTAGCAATTGATAAATTAAAATCACCAAAGATTACAGTATATGGGGTGCTACATCATTCTGCAGTTTGGTTGTAAATTCCGCTGTCATTTTTAGTGGACTGTGTTGGCAGATGATAAATTAACCTAAGCACTATTGTGTTAATGGGATTTCTTATTAAACCGGAGATAAATACTTTCAATGTTATCAGTAGGAATTACAACTGGATGAAGTCCCCTTTTAATATACAACAGCACACCGCCCACTGCTCTATTATTTCTCACTACTGAAATTGTAACTTGGTATGTTGTACTCCACTGAAAACTAACTGTTCTGTATTGAGCCATGATTCTCTTATCCCCATTACTTCGAAGTCTTCAGCAAGAATATAAGTCTTTAATTCAGAAAGTTTATTTTGCACACTTCACACATTTACGAGAAGAGCATGAATGTCTTTGCCCTCATTATTATGTCTATTATTCATAACGTCTACATTAACTTTTCTGTAGACATCATAAGCAGAGCGTATTTTTTGATAGATAAAGCACTGCTTCATCCAGATGAGCAGGGCCATTCGAGTCAAGTGAAGACTACCATGTACAGACAGAACCTGCTGCTTATAGAAGTGATTCCAAGTGTCAATGAACTCAATACTCTTCCGTAAACAAAGTAGCCTGATCTGATTATTCAAGCTAAAAGCCTTGCTATAAAGGACGTTGCTTGCATTACTCCTCGGCAGAAAACATGAACTCAGTCTTTTCCTTGTAATGCTGGATCATCAACTTGAACTAGTTCAGTAGCTCATCAGACCAGGTTTTCATTAAATCATCGGTTCCTGCATGAAAGGATGATTAAAATTTCATTAGTTGTATCCTCCTTAACATTGTTTAGGGCCTAGGTTAAATCATCAATTCTGACACCTGGAATACAGTAACACTTTCTTTTGGTTGGTGCTCTGCTGCAAAAGGCCACAAGTTGTCTACGGATGATAGAGTCCCCTACCAGTCAAGTCTCATGAATCCCTTCTTCAGCAATGGTTAAAATCTGGAATTTATTGAAAGTGGTGACTGGTGAGATGCATCGTGTCCTTGTCACTCTTGCATCATTTCACACTGGTTGAAAATTGTCTTGTTCTGATGGGGGTTTATTAGTTTCAGAAGAAGGAGGGAGGACAACATCAGTGTCACCTTGGACAACATCGGTCCTTCACTGAAAAAATGTTGCTCCCATCTACACTGTTCCCAACATTGCCAGCAACAAACTCCACGAATGGATCAAGTCTGCGAATAAAGGATATTCTCTAAGTAGTCTCGGAGAGCTTTTCCTCAAGGTCATGGCGGATTTTTCACATCATGCAACGCAAGAGCGGTCAATTAAAAAAAAAAAAAAAAAAAACGGTGAAAATACCAGTCCAGGCTGTGCACGTTGTGGTCCTTGGGAGTTTGAAACTTGGGGGTAACTGAAAAAATCTGAAAAATAAATACTCTTGGAAAAAGTTACTGTTCAATACAGATATCTCGAAGGGATTATGAAGCAAATTAGCTTAATCAGTATAATAATGCAGAAATTTTACCAATCACAGTAAGTTTGTGCTAGACCAGATGAAGTTACTGTTACTGTACTGTTTCTGAAATTTAGAGGAAATACTGTACTGTAGCTACCTGCAAACAAATGAATTATTGATTTTGCTAACTGCTGTCCCAAAGAATGCGAAGTTAACTGAGATATGTAATAATTAAGTATATATTTATCTATCAGCTGAGGGAAAAAGGGCATGGAAAACTATCATAATACACACACAGTGTATAAAAAAAATACCTGTAAATTGGAACAGTACTAAAATATAAATAAACAATTAGTACATGAGAAATATTACAAGAAAAGTTTTTTTTTTTTTTTTCTTAACCTGCTGTCAAAAGTGAAAGAAAAAAGATGTCACCTGAAATGAAGATACAAAAAATTACTTAATTCCTAGAATGCAAGAGCACAAAAATAATAATACACTAGATGAGCAATGCTTGTGAAGAGAAAAAAATTGCAACTGATAAAAGTGTCATCTGCAAACAAAAATAATTACCATTATGGCGAGCCTTTGAAAACAACTAAACAGGGAGTTATTTTGGAGTAAATGTGAATCAAATGATGAGGCACAAACTGTCATTTCGTGAAACAAGGGGGAATCTGCTAAAATATTCCAACATACCATGAGATGAGAGACGGAAAAAAAATGGTTAACCAAGTACCCCAAACAAAGGTAGGCTAGTGACGGGAGAGTGCAATCCAATCAAAACTCAACTCACTGAATAACTATATAGTAGGATTATAAACTATTTTCAATGGTGAAAACAGTGAACAAAACTAGAGAAGCAATATTCACTCACTTATAGCACTATCCACAGGGGAATGCTTAACACTAAATACACCAGAGATACTGCACCAGACACTGCAGCTCTCTGTGTCTGCAAATACTGTACAAAGGCGCCAACCACAATCACACAGAACTGCCACGGACAGCTAAACTTCTAAATTCCAATCGTTATCACACTACCGTAAAACACACAACAAAACACTAAAACTCTGTAGCACTCAAAACTAAAACTCAGCTAAAACAAAAACAAGTCGAAACAAAACAAAATTCCACTCGAACAACTAAGTCAGCTCGAACAAGTCAAAACAATAAAAAGTTCCACTCATTTCCAAGTGCTTATACAGGGAATAAACTGTTTCTACGAAAACAATAACCACCCACAACAGTTACACTTTAAGGCGTCAAACATAAACAAACAGGACAGGACAAAGCTTTTCATTCAATACACACGTAAAACTCTACCTTATACACTGGATTTGCACACCTTTCATAAGGATGATATGTCCAAACTTACGTACACAGTTGCACTCTTTGCACACGGGAAGTTCGTATAACAACCATCTCAAGCGAGGTATGCAGGGAGGAAGGGACTTAGCGAAGGAGAGTGGGACAGAGGGAGGGCGAGATGAACAGGGCGAGAGGAAGGGAAAAGTAATAGGGAGGGAGAGAGGGAAGGAGGAAAGGGAAGAAGGAATGGGGATGGAAGGTGGGAGAGAGGGAGAAGGACGAAGGGGGGGAGAGGGAGGGAGGAAAGGAGGGAAAGAGGAGAGATGCATGGATGAATGGATGGATGGATGGGTGGAGGAAAGGGGATGCATGGATGAATGGATGGAGGGATGGATGGAGGGAGGGAGGGAGGGAGAGACAGAGAGAAAGGGAAGGTGGGAAGGAAGGAGGGAGAAAGGGAAGGAGGAGGGAGGAAGGGAAAAATGAAAAGGTTGGTAGGTGGGTAGGTAGGTAGGTAGGTAGGGAGGAAGAGAGAGGGAGGGAGGGAGAGAGAGATAGAGGGAGAAAGGAAGAGGGAGAGAGGGAAGAATGAAGGGAGATGGAGAGGGGGAGGAAGGAAGGTAGGGACAGGGAAGGAGGCAGGGAGGGAAGATGGGAAGGAGTGGGAGGGAGGGAGGTACTGAGGGAGGACCGAGAGATGGAGGGATAGATGGAGGGAGGGAGGTAGGGTGGGGGGCAGTGGAGGAGAGGGATGGAGAATGGGAGGGAGGAAAGGAGAGAGGGAGGGAGAGAAAGAGCAGGCGAGGGATACAGAGAGCGGCAGGGGAGAGAGGAGAAAGGAAGGGAAGGAGGGAAGAAAGTCGGGGAGGAGAGGGCGCGAGGAACGGATAGGAGAAACTGAGATCTAGAGGGATATAGTGGGAGAGAGGGAGGGATTGAGGCAGAGGAGGAAGGGAGAAGGGGCGAGAGAGAAGGAGGGAGGGAGGGAGGGAGGGTTGGGTTGAAGGAGGGAGGGAGAGGAGAGGGAGGAAGAGAGAGAGTTATAGAGGGAGGGAGGAAGGGAGGGAAAATGAGGCAGGGAGGGAGGGAAAGAGAGAGAGAGAGAGAGAGAGAGAGAGAGAAAGGGAGGGAAGGAGGAACAGCTTGAAGAGGTGGGGGGGGGGGAGACAGAGCAAGGAAGATGGAGAGAGAGGATGGGTAAGTGGGAGAAGGAATGAGGGAGTGAGAGGAAGAGGGAAGGAGAGAAGGAAAGCTACGGAGGGAGAAGGTGAGGTGTCGTGCTCCATCAGATCTCATTAAAACACCAGGGAAAGGAGCCTAATAAGGCTATTTATCTGTATAGCGAAGAGAGGGAGAGAGAGGACGGAGAAAGAGAAGGAGTGTGAGTAAGAGGAAAATGGATGGTGATCGAGAGAGAGAGACTGTTAGTGACAAGTTTGGCGGGTTTGACGGAGATCGTGAAAAGGAACAAAGGGCAGACGCCACTGTACGCTTGTTCGTGGTGTTCATCATATTATCTTAAACCATAAGCCTGTGACGGGTTATTCACCCATTATCCTGACCTACGAGACAACTGTATCATCCAGGTTACCATTGTTACCTCCTCTAGGTGTTGATTTTACTGCCAACACAAGAAGGATGGAGGGACACCTGAGTCACGGGACACCATTTCACTGTGGTTGGTAATGGTAGCAATGAAAATGGAGGTAAAAGGAAGTGGAGGAAGGGGAGTGACAGTGTTAGTGGTGGAAGCTGATTATATATATATATAGTATATATATATATATATATATATATATATATATATATATATATATATATATATGTGTGTGTGTGTGTGTGTGTGTGTGTGTGTGTGTGTGTATAACAAATGTTAGGAAATATGTAAAACCTTTGTTTTTCAAAGATACATTACATTGGCTAACAAAAAGAAAAAAAAAACATACAGGGAAGTGATATAAAAGGAGTAAAGTATAAAAGTAGCATACTAATTCTCTGCAAAATCAGAAAACCAATGCAAAGGGTAACTATGCTAGATGTAAAAAAAAATAAATCATAGTATGAGTTGACTTGTTAAAGCAGTTACTGCGTGAATTGTGGGTAGCGCTACTCGAACTATTGAGGCTGGGTCGTATTCTATGAATCAGGATAGATTTAGCAATAACAAGGTGGTGGGACTGGCACGGGGTTAGTATCAGAAAATCAGCGGAAGAGAAAGGCTGATCAGAAAGATGAGAGTGATCTCTGATAGAATATGAAGGTTTAGAGAGAAGCCTTCCAGTCCGAGCGCATTGCCTTCGTGCTCAAGACTTTGGTGGTGCAGCCAATGCTTGAAGGTCAACTCTACGTTACCTAGCCAGACAAAGGCTAGAACATGAAAATAAACAAACCACATTGGACCGGAGGTTAGTGTGAAGACAAGAGGAATTCTTAAGAAAGCTACCAGTTGTGTTCTTTGTCAAGATTATCTTAAAATTAATTTTGGATAACAATCACCGAAAAGTTTGTTTGGTGTTTTAACAGGTCAACTGATACTTTGTTTAGTTTTTTTTTTTTTTTTTACATCTAGCATAGTTAGCCTTTGCACTGGTTTTCTGATTTTGGGAAGAGTAAGCATGCCACTTTCATACTTTACCCTTTGTATATCGCTTCCCTCTGCTATTTTATCTTAGCTTATGTAATGTATCTTAAAAAAAAAAAAATATATATAATATATATATATATATATATATATATATATATATATATATAGGTATATATATATATATATATATATATATATATATATATATTACAAAACAGGTCTACTGATGCACACAAATATTCTTGTTTCAGCTTAACTTGCAAAACTCTGTCTTTGGGTGTTTGTTGAGGCAGACGAGACAATAGGATTAGCGGTTGGGAATGCAAGGTAAGGTGTGCGGGAACAAACAAATGAAGATGGTAGGAAAAAGGTGGAAAAAGTGGGACAACAGGAGAGAGGTGAACAATGAGTGAGAAGGCGTGTGCAGAGGGCAGGAGAAAAGGGAAGAGGATAGGATGCAAGGAGTTCAAATCCTTTTTGCACTAAGATAACATTGGATATTGTGGTAGTATTTGGATACAGTGCATCAGCTCTGTAATTATACAACATTCCTTTACCACATGCTGTATATAACAGCTGTAACTGCGGCCTCGTTCATATTCCTCATATGTACTAGGATCACAGTATTTTAGTTCAGAGAATGACTCATCTTGAAGCCAGGCACCAAAACAATAACCACACTTAAATACCGTATGCTCCTCGTCCTCTCGCTTGTCCTATAATTCAAGGTGCAAAGTTCAGGGCAAATTTTACATATTTCTCACTGAAGCCATCTTTGAGATCCTGCCACACATCCAGCCACGGCTAGCAAGCCAAGAGCCATTATATCCCTCATGTGTCACGCCGCACTGCTCCAGCCACGGCAGGATTTAACCTCCATATTTGCTGAGTATAGTATTCTGCCGTATTTCTGTGATGCTTGGATTTTTCTGGTATCTTCGTAAACTGAGAAACTTATTGAACATGGTAGAAGAACGACGGTTTAAGTGCAGTAAAATTACCCAAACAAAGCCAACTGGGTTAGGTCTTTTTTTTCTTTTTTTTTTAAAGTGCATATACAGTAGATATTCTTAGATATTATAATGATGATGATGATGATGGTGATGATATCTTTAGTTATTTTCATTACACGTTGAGACAAGCAATAGAGATTTTACATGTATAAATCATAACGTTACTATAAACTTTCACTGCTGTGCGAAACACAGGGAAATATTTCAAAAGTTTTCGAGTCGATTCTTAATATAAAAATTGTAAAGCATCTTTCCTGTCACAACCTTCTTTCTGATCGTCAGAATGGGTTCCGTCAGGGACGCTCCACTGGCGATCTTCTCACCTACCTTTCAGACTCCTGGTCATCCTTCTTTCGAGACTTTGACGAAAGCTTTGCCATTGCACTTGACATCTCTAAGGGTTTCGATCGAGTCTGGCATAAATCTTTAGTTTCCAAACTACCCTCTTACGGTTTCTATCCTTCTATCTGTGCCTTCATCTCTAGCTTCCTTTCTGGTCGTTCTATAGCCGCTATTGTAGACGGCCATCGTTCTTCTCCTAGATCTATCAACAGTGGTGTTCCTCAGGGCTCTGTCCTCTATCACCAACTCTCTTCCTTTTATTCATCAATGATCTTCTGAGGCAATATCCAACCTCGTCCACTCATATGCTGATGACTCCACCTCTTCACCTTTCCATTTGTTTCTCGGTAACGCCCATTCCCAGCAGTTATTTCAACAAATAAGGGATGAGGCTAAGGCAATACCCAATGTCTGACTTGGCTCGTATCTCTGACTCCAGTAAAAAGCACCTGGTTGTTTTTAATGCACCAAAGACTGAGTTTATACACCTTTCAACCCGACAAAATCTTCCACAGGTATACCCACTAATGTTTAATAATATTCAGCTTAATCCTGCATCATCTTTGAACATGCTTGAGGTTTCATTTACTCGGGACTTATCTTGGAAAGATCATATTACATCTCTTGTAAAATCTGCTTCCAAGAGATTGGGTGTGCTAAGCCGACTCCGTTCCTTCTTTACCCCTGCACAATTGTTGACTCTATACAGGGAGTTTTATCCACCCCTGTGTGGAGTACAACTCTCATGTGTGGTGAGGCTCGCCACATACAGCTCTTCTCAATAGGGTGGAGTCAAAGGCTTTTCGTCTCATTAACTCTCCTTTCCTGACTGACTCCCTTCAACCTCTGTCTCTTCGTCGCACTGTTGCATCTTTATCTCTTTTCTATCGCTACTTCAATGGTCACTGCTCCTCTGAACTGTCTGCATGCATTCCTCCACCTCTATGACGGGCGCGTAGCACCCGTCTGGCAGCAAACTCCCTGTCCTTTTCTGTCCAACTTTCTAATGCAAGAGTTAATCGTTACTGCAGTCCTTCATTCATGCAATAGGTCAGCTCTGGAACTGTCTCCCTCTGTCTGTATTTCCTGCCTCCTATGATCTCCAGTCTTTCAAACACAGTGTGTCCAGGCATCTCAAAATGATCGGATCTTGAATTTGGTTCTTTCTTGTATTTTGTTTTTCTCTTTGAAAGAACAACTATTGCGGGCTCGGGGTCTTTTGCCCTTCTTCCTCGCAAAAAAAAAAAAAAAAAAAAAAAAAAAATCATCTGCTTGTGCTTCTGGAATTGCCTTCGCCTATCGGATAAGTCTCGCTGTATTTGAAACTGTTTGTTGTAGAAATCCAGTGCTTTTCACCCTGTCTCTTTGAACCTTAACCTGTCAATGAAATAGGGGGTGAGGTTTAAATATTTAATTGCTTGTTCATTGCCTTATATGTTGCTGACTTTCTTTGTCGTAAAACAAGAAGAATCGCTAATATAAAAGGCACTCCAAGATGTAGAGATTGATACCAAAGTAGAGGAGGTCACATTCATTTCTGGCAAGGGAGGCCATTCTTCTCATGTTGGGTGTGTCCACCAGAAATTCGTGAATTCACATCATACATTGGGAAACTGAGTTTGGGCTAGCTGGGGAGAGACGGAGGAGGTGCAGGAGACAGGGAAAGGAGAATCACAGGTAACGCAGGAAGCTCTCACCAGGCCATGAGTTAGATAAGAACAGTAAGCATAGGACGTAACTGTGAAGGACAGGGTAGATATAGCAACTGAGGAGAGAGTTTCAAGGATAGAGAACAGAACAAAGGAAAGGTGGACAGTCATTAGCAGTGGTAGACAAGTATATATTGAAC